>NC_056737.1:1231495397-1231640397 GCF_019279795.1 Protopterus annectens
CATTTAAAAGGAATCATGCCATGGAAATTCATTCTATCAAAACTAGTAGTAGATTAGTAAATGCCCCCTTCCCACCTGTATATATGTACAGCAATATTGGAGCTGGTATATATAGTTGGCTGTCTATGTTGTGGACACAACCACCCTCATTGGGGCTATTGTTGTCTGTAATACTGTACAGTGTATGTTAACAGGTTAAGTAGTCGCTACTCACACTATGTGCAGCTCTGCAGCACCCCACACCCTCCAAAGTGTAGGGCTGTGCCATCCACACCAGCAAACCTATGTTTACCAATGCTGGGATTGCACTACATTTGGGAAGGGGACATATTCCTTGCCAGTACCATCGTCGATGACATTAAAGTAGCAGACTGATTATTTATGGTTGTGATGTTTTGCCTATTATGCCTTGATAGAATTACATAGGCTAAAATGGATTTACTGCAAAATTAAGTACATCCATTTGTACAGTATTATCTCTTTTATTGCATCAACACCAACACCTCTGTGTGTGCGTGTTATACACAAGCATGTGGTGTGTGCCACCCAGTATACTTACCGTTGTCCACTGTAGAACGGCTGCTGACATCAGCTATCATGCACTCATCTGTATACACCCCTCAGACCTATCAGCCATGTGGTACATGCAGTAACTCTTATGCAGACCTGTTACTTGTGTTCAGCTGTACCCAGGATATGACACAGTCAATGTGTCACCACAGTGCCATACGCCTTGTAAGAAACAACAGCAGACCAACATCCCATTGACACACAGACACCTACAATGCAAACTGACTACATTATGGAGACCACTATTAGTCAGTGTTAATAACAGCTATAATGCATCATGGCTGGACAGCTACACATCCTGACATGTAAGCATTAAACTTTATGGCTGAAAACATGTTACACAGCATTACATTGCTACACCTTAGTACATTCACCATGTGCATCAGAACCATATTAGCCTGTCCCTGCATCAATGGTATGAATGACAGGGATGTGGCACAGGTATCATCATATGCACAGGGTGTGTTGTGGGGTTGCCAGAGTCCTAGCCTGAGCCATTTAGTTGACATCATGTGTGTGTGTTAGGGGGTTTTGTTATTAATTGGGCTGTGCAGATGTGGAGATATGGAGGTGTTCTAGCTGTGTTGGTGATGTGTGTGTTTATGTATGCACACAGCTTGGCCATGTGGCTGCCCTATACAGGGGTTTGTTGGACAGCTGCAGACTGTACATGGCAGGGTGTGCAGTTCACCATCTCCGGCCATGGACATGAGAACTGTGCCTGGCAGGGGTTCCACGGGCACTACCAGGTACAAGGCCAATTATGCTACTCTCCCCTGATGTTGGCAAATGTCTGGTGGATCTGGGTCCCTGTTGGGATGGGCCAGGGCCACGTGCACGTGGACTGCTGTGGTGAGTTGTGGACAGCACCTGCCCTGCAGTGCTGGTGCTGGTACTGCCACTACGGGAGTGGCCCTGACTTGTTGCACGTCCATGTAGACCTCCAGCTGTTGGTGTTGCTGACCTACGTCCATGTGGCTGTCGCCCTACTCCCACCATATGCTCTAAAATGAATATTGCATAATCGAGGATTCCCACTATCTCACCCAACCGTCTATCCAGGACCTCTGCAAAATAACGGTGGGCACCTGACAGATCACGGATGTTGTCAATAACAGCAGAATGAGTAGCCATTTGGAGCCTCAGACCCTGTCTGGTATAACATTCCATACATTCCTGTGCCTCCATGAAAGCCTGAAATATGCATCTAGTGACACCTGATGTGGCACTTCTGCCAGAGGCATGATGGCCAGCAGCCCTCCTATGATCACCCCTATACATCTACCTGTGTGGTACCTCGCCTATCATCCGGCTATGGCTGCTGTGTACAGACACACTTGATATAGTCCCCACACTGTCCTGTCCCATGCCACCACCCACCAACTGTTCCTCATCTATGGCCCTGGTGATGGGGTATGTATAGGCAATGTGACTGTGTGTGGGGATGGGGTGGATAACAGTGGGATGTTAACCGATGGCACAGCTTCAGCCCCTGACAACTCCGCCTGTGCCTCACCATATCTGTCATCATTGTCAGAGTCTGTATGGACACTAGCATCAGTTTGCCTGCACTTCATTGATTAGCTCTACACACACACACACACACACACACACACACACACACACACACACACACACACACACACACACACACACACACATATACTTACAGGTGAGGTGGTACAAAGATATTACACAGACCTCTCATTACCCAACTGTCAACATGTATGACACATGGCACTCAACAGCATGCATTGCAGCTATACTCAATCCCTGTTACCAACATTATATATCTCTGTGATGCATGAGTTGTGTTAGTAGGTGATGCCCCCTTCCCCTGGAACACACTGCACCCATGTACACAGTATTGCTGTGGACCTGTTCAGCATCCTGCCATGTACTGTGCACCATACCTAACAAGTGTACACACCATTGATGAATGTGTATATGTGTGGCAGTTATGTTTTCTCTGTTGCTCACAGCCCCTATGTGTTTGTCTGACACATACCTGGGTTGATATGAGGACGGATGTCAATATTGAATGCCTGACATCTGAATTGCAGATCTCATCATCAGCAGTGCATGTATAAGCAATAAAATCGAATTATACTGACAACCTCCAAAGCTTACTGTGACTATAAGGAGTGTAAACACCCTTATTGACATGCCAGCCTCTTCCCTGATATGCCATGAGGCCACAATACTGCATATGTTAACATTACACACACCTGATATGTGACATATGACCTGTGCGATCAAATGCAGTATCAAACAAATGTGTTAGTTGTGCAGATGATGATTGGGATGCATACATTAGGTTCATAGGTTCATAGGTAGGTACTAGGCTATTGGCTATAGGGCCAATATAAGCCTAGCCAAAAAAAGTACCCTGAATTTCGCCACCCAAGAAAATTATTTTCCTGTGCCCCTGTCAAGCAGAGTCACAGAAGTGATCCCCTGGGTGACTATCTCCCATCCAATCATCAAGATTTTTCTTGAAGGGTGCTAATGAGGAGCTTTGTTTGATATAGATAGGTAGTTTGTTCCAGAGTATGGGAAGTCTCTGAGACAGGAAACTATCCCTCCAGCATGTTCTGTTTATTGTGGTGACAAGGTTTAGGTCCCTAGAGCATGTGGCTCGGAGGGATTGGGATTTCTTTAAGTGGAGCATGTCCAACAGCTCTGGGTTTGACATAGCTTTGTATTTTAAGCAGAGATTGCCTCTGAGTAGGCAATATACGACGAAGTAAAGCTGGAGTTTTTTGAGACGGTCTGCATAGGGCATCTGTTTGAAGTTGGTAATCCTCTTTGTGAAGTATTTCTGCGGCCTTTCTAGTTTTTGTAGATGTCTTTTGAGGTACATACCAAAAGGGGCATTGTACTCTATAATGGGTCTAATTAGTGATGAGTAGAGGGGAACAATGACCTCTTTTTTCCTGGATGAGAAACATTTTCTGATGAGGTGTGCCACATAGAAGGATTTCCTGACTACTGTGGTGATGTGATTATCAAAGGAGAGACTACTATCCACCTGTGTCCCATTGTCTCTTATCACACATTTGGTGTTAAGTAGACTACCACCTATGTGGTAGTTCATGGGTACAGAGCTTTTAACCGAAAGGGATGACAATTCACATTTTGGGATTGAGCTTGAGGCCATGGCTTTGACACCAGGCATCTGTCTCAGTGAGGCCCTTTTGTAGGATGTCCACATTGTTAGGAGTATTGATTATGGCTCCTAGTTTGCAGTCATCTGCTAACTTCATTAGTCAAAGACCTTCTGTGTTAGCCTGTACTTCTGAGAAGTAGATACCAAACAAGAGAGGACCCAGGACTGAACCCTGTGGTACTCCACTTGTCACTGTTCTGAAGTCAAATTTGGAGTCTGCTACTTTTACAGTGTGGGTTCTGTCAGTGAGCCAGTTGGCAACCCATCTTGTGACATACTGATTTTTACCTAGTTTAGTGAGTTTATCTATAATTTCACAGTGGGAGATGGTGTTGAAAACCTTGGTGAGATCTAGATAGACTGTGTGAACCACCTTACCCTCATCTACAGTTTTGGTGACCACTTCAAAGAAGTCTATCAGGATTAGGAGACATGATATGCCTTTACAAACCCAAGCTGGGTGTGGTCCAGAGTTTGGAGATTACCAATTTCATTGTTTATAAGTTTGATAAGTTCCATAGCCTTGCAGACCAGGTTCGTCAGGCTAATGGGGCAGTAGTTCCCAGGGTCCGAGGTGGCTCCCCTCTTTGTGTAGTGGTATAACCATCCCTGTGTGCCATTCAGTGGGTACAAAGCCTGAGGTGAGGCTATGATTGAACATGGTACTTAGGTGGGGTGCCAATTCCTTCTGTAGTTTGTGTAGAACGCAGCCTGGGAAGTTGTCAGGTCCCATGGATGCTGTATTCTTGGCTTTGGAGAGTGTGGTTTTTACCTGTGCACCTGTGATTACAGTAACTTTGTATTCTTCCGGTATAGAGATGGGTCCTTTAGGGGGTGAGAGGGGGTAAAGTTAGCACTGAATCTATCTGTCAGGATGTTGACAATATCAGTTGGTTCTGTATATTTAGTGTCATTGTGCTGTAACTCAGAGAAGATCTGAGTTTTGCCATTGAGATTCTTGACATAGCTATAGAATGCTTTGTGGTTGTCTTTAGAATCAGTGCAATTTTGTTTTCGTAACTGGCTTTGGAGGATTTTATGAGGGGATCTCATCTTTTTACTGAGGCTGACAAGGGAGTTCCTCCAATCATGGGATTTTACTCTTTTTTGCAACAATTTCTTTCTTCTGTTGTACAATTTGTTTATGGCAGGGGACCACCAGTTTGGCTTCCTCTTTTTGGAGGATATCATCTTGGTTCTGTTAGGGATTGCACGATCCATGCACTAGTGTAAGTGCTTATAAAGTGCATTTGTGTAGGACTCAGCAGTCATACCTCTATTGTCCGTCTGCATGGGTATTGTGAAGTTTGCCACTTCTGTCTTAAGAAGCGTGAAGTTGGCTTTGGAGAAATTTTTTATGGTGGTTTCCATAAATGGAGGTAGGGGTGGGATGTGGATTTCTAGGGTGATTAGCTTGTGGTCAGGAATTGACCTCTGGTGTGGAACACCGGTTGCCCATGTTGGTAATAACCAGGTCTAGGATACTGCTGCCCCTGGTGGGGGTGTGGATAAGTTGATCCAAGGCACTGGAATTTATGAATTCCAGAAAACATTGAGCAAAAGTGTTGGTACATGAGTAGTTTTCCAAGTTAATGGTGGGGTAGTTGAAATCACCCATTATTAGTGTTAGGTTGTACCCTAATATTTTCCAGTGTAACAAGAAATGAGGAGTGTGAATCCTGGGGCATGGTGGGGGATCTGTAGCAAACTACAATTTGGATTGCAGTCTTGCCCAGTGTTAGTTGCACTTGGATAATCTCGGATACATTATGCTGAGCAACTAGCCTGGAGGTGTGGATATCCTTAATGAATATAGACATGCCTCCACCTTTAGTGTTTCAGTCCAGGTTAGGTGGCCAAAAGGTGGGGTATGAATTATAGCCTGGTATTGCAGGGTCTCTGTCACTGCACAGATGTCAATGTTCTCCATTTTAAGGAGTGCCTCGAGTGAGTGCATTTTGAGGTTTAGACTTTTAGCATTGAGTAGAATTACCCTCAGATTTTGCTTGCTTGTACCTGTTATGGTGATGAGTTTTTTCATTTGAACCTTTCCTAAAAAAGGCACTGTAGGGGTGGAAAGAGCCTTAGCCTGTATCCGGAATCCCAAGGGTGACAGGTGCAGGCCATCTCTGGCAAAGCATAACGGTCTGTCGATCATGACATCCCAGGCAGACAGATACTGGATCCCCTTAGAATGGCACCAGTAGCTTAGCCAATTGTTGAAGTCAATCATTTTGTTCTTGTACTGTGGTATCATTCTGGGTGATGGCAGGATGCTACACAGGGCTAGGGTCATACCTGACTGGGCTACAAGATTGGCCATCTCCTCCATGTCTTTTTTCATGTAGTCCAGGGAGGTACGTCTCAGGTCATTCACACCGACATAGACAATGACAGAGTTATATTTGTACTTGTAGAGTGACTTGGGTGCGTGTGTTATGTGACTGAGTCTGGCACCTGACAGTCAGCTGACAGTAACGTTCTATTTGTTTAGACTGGTGAGTGGAACATCAGTGTGCCTGACTATAGAGTCACCTATGACTAGAGTGTTGGGCACGTTGTTATGCCTTATGGGTTGTGGTTGAGGGGCACACTGAGTTTTTGGGCTATGTGTCATTTGGGTTGTTTTGGGAGGGTGGAGGTTTCTTGCGTTTCTGCTTTGGAGGTCCCTGTTGCTTGGGCATATTTCTGTTGAGAGCCTCCATGAATGTAGGTGTGCGTTTTATGTTTCTATGTGTGTTTTGGTAGTGTAGGTTTTGAGGGACTATGTTCATAGGTTCATAGGTTCATACTAGGCTATCTGCCCTAGGGCATTCATAAGCCTAGCCAGAATGTGTTTGGCTTTCGCCACCCATTTTAAATTTATTTTGCTATGCCCTTTTCCGAGGTTAGTATACTGTGCCTCTGTCTAACAGTGACACAGAAGTGATACCCGGGGTAAACCTACGATCTCCCATCCACTCATCAAGATTCCTCTTGAAGAGCGTCAATGAGGGACTCTGCCTAACCTGGACTGGGATTTTATTCCAGAGTGAAGGGAGCCTCTGGGTTATGAATCTGTCCCTCCAGCATGTCCTATTTATTTCAGTGCTGAGATTCAAGTCTCTTGAGAGCGTAGCTCGATGGGATTTGGATTTTCTGAGGTGCAGCATGTCCATTAATTCCGGGTTGGACATGGCTTTATACGTCAGGCACAGATCGCCTCTGAACAGGCGGTATGCCACTGAGTAGAGCTGGAGTTTCTTTAACCAGGCAGCATATGGCATCTATTTGAGCCCTTCGATCCTCTTGGTGAGGTACTTTTGGGGTCTTTCCAGTTGCTGCAGGTGTCTGGTAAGGTACATCCCAAAAGGGGCATTGTACTCAATTATGGGCCTGATGAGGGATGAGTAAAGAGGCACGATGACCTCCCCTGATCTAGATGTGAATCCCTTCATGATTAGGTGGGCTATATAAAATGTTTTTCACTTTGGCCACATGGTTGTCAAATGAGAGATTGCTATCAACTTGGGTCCCCAGGTCCCTAATTACTTCTTCTGTACTTAATGGATTACCACCTATGTGGTAATTTCTGGGCACTTTGTTTTTGCCAAAGGGGATGACTATACACTTTTTAGCATTTAGCTTGAGGCCATGGCTCTGGCACCAGTTGTCTGTTTCTATGAGGCCTTTTTGGAGGATGCTTGTGTCGGCTGGAGAGTCGATTATGGCGCCCAGTTTGCAGTCATCTGCGAACTTGGTCAGCCACAGTTTTTCCGTGTTGGCCTGTACCTCCGAGAAATATATACCGAACAAGAGAGGTCCCAGGACTGAGCCTTGTGGGACACCACTTGTAACTGGTTTGGAGTCTGACATGGCTCCAGCAATTCTAACCATGTGGGTTCTGTCCTTGAGCCAGTTTGCAATCCATCTAGTGACATAGGGGTTTATATTTAAGCTGGTGAGCTTATCTATAATGCCCAAGTGGGGTATTGTATCGAAGGCTTTTGCGAGGTCCAGGTAGGCTGTGTGGACCTCCTTCCCCTCGTCAATGGCCTCGGTGACTGTTTCAAAGAAATCAACCAGGTTTAAGAGGCAGGATCTGCCCTTAACAAAGCCGAACTGGGTAGGATCCAGTGTCTGTAGGTCCCAAATATCTTTATTTATGAGGTCCATGATGATCCTTTCCATAGCTTTGCAGACCAAGCTAGTCAGGCTTATGGGGCGATAGTTTCCAGGATCCGTTGAGGCACCACCTTTATGGAGAGGGACCACTGTTGCTGTATGCCACTCTTTGGGCACATATACCGTAGTAAGGCTGAAATTGAACAGTAGTTTTATGTTTGGGTTTAGCTCTTCTTGGAGTTCATGTAGGACGCAGCCCAGGACACCGTCTGGTCCCATTGATGCTGTGTTTTTTGCTTTGGAGAGGGCGGCTCTTACCTGAACATCTGAGATGTCAGGGGGGGCAGCACTCTGTTGGGATAGATATTTGCCCTTTTGGTGGGGGGGGGGAGTTTGCACTGTACCTGTCAGCTAGGATGTTGGCAATGTCTGTGGATTCGGTGTATTTTTTGTCATTTTGGACTAATTCTGAGCATATCTGGGAATTACCACCCAGGTTCCTAACATAACTAAAGAAAGCCTTGTGATTATCCTTAGTGTCCTGTGCAATTTTTCTCTCGAAGCTGGCCTTAGACAGTTTTATGAGTGCCCGTAGTTTTTTGCTAAGACTGATCAGTGATGCCTTCCTTTTTAGGGATTTTGCTCTATCATTTAGTAGCTTCCTCCTTCTATTGTATAGTTTGTTTATGGCTGGGGTCCACCAGACAGGACGTCTGCCTTTGGAGGATTGGGTCTTGGTTTTATTTGGGATCACATGATCCATGCATTCCTGAAGGTGTTCATAGAATGCGTTTATAAAGGATTCTGCGGTCTTTGCTGTATTTTCCACAGACCCAGGGACTTTGAAGGATTCCACCTGAGTTTTGAGTAGTGTGAAATTTGCTTTTGAGAAGTTTTTCACTGCGGTTTTCTGGGCAGGGGGTGGGGTCGGGATGTGAATATCCAGTGAGATTAGTTTATGATCTGATCTTACCAGTGAGGGATACACTTCTGGTCTGGAGCATAGAGTCCCCATGTTGGTGATGATCAGGTCCAGTATGTTTTCCTTTCTTGTGGGAGTGGTAACAAGTTGTTCCATAGCATTTGAGTTTATAAATTCTAGGAACCTTTGGGCTAGGGTGTTGGAGCTAGAGTAATGCTCCCAGTCTATGCTTGGGTAGTTGAAGTCGCCCGATATAATGGTGTTTAGAGAGACCTTCATCTTTTCCAGTGTTCTCAGGAAGGCCGAGTGGGGTTCCTGGGTTTGTGAGGGTGGTCTGTAGCAGGCTATAAACTGGAAGGCAGTTTTACCCACTGTTAGTTGCACATGGATAGTCTCTGATGCTTCGTGCTTTGCCACCAACCTCGAGGTGTGGGTATCTTTGATGAATATTGATACTCCCCCTCCTTTTGTGGTTCGGACCAAAAAGCATGGTATGAGGTATAACCTGGTAGTGCTGGGGTGCTCTCGGGAGCCCTGAACCAGGTTTCTGTTACTGCACAGATATCGATGTTCTCCATGCTAAGGAGAGTTTTGAGTGCGTGCATCTTGAGGTTTAGACTTCTGGCGTTGAGTAGCATTACTCTTAGTTTCTTATCCCTTGTGATACCTATGGAGGTGGGTTTGTCTTTTGAGCCTTGCCTAAAAAAGGCACTATGGGGGTAGCAAGAGCCTTTGCCAATATCCGAAAGCCCACGGGTGACAGGTGCAAGCCGTCCCTAGCGAACCATCGTGGCTTGTCGAGCATATCATCCCAAGCTGACAGGCATTGGATCCCCTTTGAATGACACCAGTACTTAAGCCAATTGTTGAAATTGATCATCTTGTCTTCATATTGTGGCATCATTCTTGGTGAGGGTAAGATGCTACTCAAGGTCAGGGTCATACCGGCCTGGGCTACATGCTCAGAGAGCTCCTCTATGTCTCTTTTCATGTAGTCCAGGGAGGTACGTCTCAGGTCATTCACACCAGCATGGACAATGACTGAGTCATATTTGTACTTGCCTTGGAGTGAACTGAGTGCTTGTGTTATGTGGTGGATCCTAGCGCCCGACAGGCTGCTCACCGTGACCCTCTCCTTGTTCAGCCTGGTGAGTGGGACGTCAGTGTGCCTGACGATAGAATCACCTATTACAAGTGTATCAGGTGTGTTGTTTAGTCTTAAGGGCTGTGACTGTTTGGCACACTGGCTTTGTGAGATGTGTGTTGCACGTGTTTTGTTTTGGGGTAGCGGTTGCTCGGGTGTCTGCTTTGGAGGTCTCTGCTGCTTAGGCAGATCTTTATTTAGAGCCTCCGAGTATGTTTTTGTGTGATTATGTGTTTGGTTTGCTGTCGTGGTAGGTCTATGTGAGACTGGAATTGTAGTGAGTGTGGTTTCCTTCTCCTCCTGACTGGTTATGCCAGTACTGAGTTGAGAGAGCTTAGCCTCCAGTTTGGCTATATGGTTGCATCTCTCACATGTGTTGGAATTTGTTGGGAGGAGGAGAGGGTTGTCTGTGTACATGAGGCAGTTGTAACATTGCCTCAAGATTCCCATATTCACCAGCTGGACCGGAGAGGAGATTGACAACAGACCTTTGGACATGCTAGAATAATATTGGGAATTCCTTTATAATTGAAAACAAGGGCCAGTGGGGAGTGAGGGTGTAGTGCTTTTAATTTTTAGTGCTGACTTATATAATTGCTTTAGTGAGCAAGTGCCAGGTAACTTAAGTGCAATGTGTTACAGGTAACTTAAATGCAAAAATGACAAACAGTAACTTTCTTTCAAGTGAAACAAGGAAATAAGTACAGTAAGCAATGCAGATATCACTAGTGATCCACAGAAGCGCTGAGAAGCCGCGTATTAGGTGGAATTAGCGTTCCAGGGAAATAACAAGCAAACAAACAACAAGCATGTAAACAAAGCTAGATTCAGCAGGCCTGGATCTAGTCTATGCTACAGCAAACAAGGTGTACCAGTTTCAGTAAGATACAGTTCAAATATTCAGGCACTATAAACCTTTAACCAGAAATTCCCAGCTCAGAAGGGTAGAGTCCAGCCTCTTCTCCCACAAGAGTGCAGACCACGAACCTTCTTAATATAAAATAACTGGCCTGAAGCCCAAGTGCTTAAACCAGAACTAATACACTTTAAGAATAACAGACATTGAGCTCTCAATCAGCAGTTCCCATCTTAGAAGGATGAAAGCTACCTGTCCTGCCACCACAGTGCATGCCACAAACCTTCCTAATGTAAAACAACTGGTCTGAAGCCCAAGTGCTTAATCCAAAAGACTTAGAATGATAGCTACACTTTAATCAAGTTACTACCAAGCAGTAATAAATATAATTGAATACTTTAGAGAATGCCTGGATTAGTGCTCAAGTTACACAAACAAAGCTAGATCCAGCAGGCCTGAATCCAGTCTATGCCACAGCAAACAAGGCGCACCAACTTCAGTAAGAAGCAGTTCAGATATGCATGCACTATAAGCCTTCAACCAGAAATTCCCAGCTCAGAAGGGCAGAGTCCAGCCTCTCCTCCCACAAGAGTGCAGACCACGAATTCTCTTAATGTAAAATAACTGGCCTGAAAGCCCAAGTGCTTAAACCAGAATTAATACACTTTTAGAATAACAGACACTGAGCCCTCAATCAGCAGTTCCCAACCTAGAAGGATGTAAGCTACCTGTTCTGCCACTACAGTGCAGACCACAAACCCTCTCTGTGCAAAACAACTGGTCCGAAGCCCAAGTGTTTAAACCAAAAGGCTTAGAATGAGTTACACCAAGCAGTAATAAATACAATTGAGTACTTTTAAGATGATGCAAAAGTAAAATAAAGTAGGTAGAAACACAAGTACAGTAAAAGCAGATGAAATTTTTTTTTTTTTCTGAACAAGTGCTGAGATCAAAGAAACAGATTTGAGTGCTGAAACTAGAAAACTGGCTAGTTATAAGAAAAAAAAACTAAGCTAGAAGGCTTCCCTCCAACACAGAAGGGCTTGGGGGCTCAGAAGCCTACAAATAGTCTATACCACTTAACAGGAAAGGCAGGAAACAAGCTTACATTTTTTTTCTGTTTCCCAGATGCTCTCTTTGTACACAGTAGGAGTGCCTGAAATCAGAATATGATCTCACTGCACTCAGTTGAGTGAGCAAATGAGATGGGCCCAGAAGGAGTATCCAAACACAAATTTACAGGAGGGGCGGGCAGTTTCAAGGCCACTAAGATTAACACCAAAACAAAAACAGGGAAGGTGGGTGGGACTAACTGAAGAGCAGAGTCAAAACTTCCAGTTCAGTTAATATTCCTGCAACACAGTTAAAATCAATTTAAATACTGTATTTTTTGAAAAAATGTGATGAGTGTGGTGTGGTGCAAGTGTTTACCCTCTCCTCTTGACTGTCTAGTCCTGTCTTGTGTGAGGAGAGCTTTGCTTCCAGTTTGGCTATATAAGTGCATCTCTCACAGGTTGTAGTGTTGGGTGGTAGGAGAAGAGAGTTGTCTGTGTACATGAGGCAATTGCTGCTTTGCTCCAAGATGTCCAGATTCATCAGGTAGACAGGAGAAAACACTGGGAGCTGACCCTTAAACATGCCTGGATAGGTGCATTTTTTATTAAGTACTAAAACCTGTTTTCCTCTAGACAAGTGAGGAAAGTTGAGTGCTGTAGTAATTTGTACCTTATTTAGAGCTTACAAGTTCTGAACAAGTGCTGAGCTCATAGAAACAGATTTGAGTGCTAAAACTAAAATAACTGGTTAGGTCTATGGGAAAATTTGAAGAGCAGTCTTTATGGTGCCAGGAATAGTTTAATCCTACCTAAGCAGCTGGGACTCAGAAGCTTACAAACAGTCCTGGATACAGCAAATCTGTATCTGGACTAGTCTACTTACAGGAGAGGCAGGAAACAAGCTTAGAATTTTTTTTTTGTAAAGTGGAAAGGGAGTAAGGAGAAGCAGAAGATAACTCCAGGTTAAGAACTAAGTGGGTTGGCCTTCTCAAATGTTCTCCCTGTATTAGGTAGAATGAGGTAATGACAATAAACTGGGAGGAGTGTCCCAGATTAAATTTACAGTAGGGGCAGGCAACTGCAAAGCCACCAAGTATAAAAACTGGATACCAATAAGTAGGGAGGGGAGGAGACAAAAATCAGAACAAACAAACCCAAACAGGTGCTTAACAAATGTAGAAAATTTCCAGTTAATACCTCACACACAGTGAAACTAGCTATAAAAGTATGCATCAGACAACAAAGTGCTATATATAAAACTCATAAAAATAAGCAAAAAAACAGGATACTTAATGTTATATATCATAGATCAGGGTTTGCTCTGTGCCCTTCCTCCGAATAGCTCAGTGAGAAATGGCAGAAACACTCACAAGATAACCTCTTAAGTAACAGAAAGTTGAAACCTGAAACAACTTTAAAAAATGTTTGAAAGAACCAATGAGGTGCTTACTCCAAGCCATAGTCCAGGTAACCCCAATCAGCCATTGACCATAAACACTCCCCTCTCACTGAAATGCAAGAAAGGCTTTGGCTAAACTAAGATGGCCTAGAACATGTGCTCAGACACAGCCTCTACAAACAAACAGCTAGGCCCAAAACACAGGCCTGAATATGGACAATGCTATAACTACCCACACTACCTAGGTAGAAAAAAAAACTTCAGAAATGTTTATCACAGCAGAAAAGCAGCAGTGAGCCTTTAAATGAAAGTTTTAAACAGATAAAGGAGCAAGGAGACTCTAGAGAATGCTTTTAACTGCAAACAAATAAGTTATATGATACACTCCTTGGCAGGAAATCATAACAAACAAACCCAAACAGGTGCTTAACAAATGTTGAAAATTTCCAGTTAATACCTCATATGTGGGTTGCATAAGTGTGCACACCCTTAACATGGTGGTTTGTTGCAGCACCTGTTAAATGAACTACAGCAGTCACTATTCCTGGAAGGTGTGTACTAGCATGGCCCGTCTTCACTTGCCATAATTTGGTCACTCCACCCTACGAATGTCCCCCAACTCTGCCAGATTGCAAGGTCAGCTCATGTGCCCAGCCCTTGGAGGTCACACAGTGCCTTTACTATCGCTGTAGAGTCAGGGTTATGTCTGGCACAATGCATGACCTTGACTGTGTTCAGCTACAGCCATTCTTAGCGAGCTTTGGAAGTATGCTTCAGTTCACTGTTGTGTTTTAGGATGACACCCCTAACCATCCTCACCCTATTTGCAGATGCTTGACAACTATGGGCCACACATGAGTGTCATTTTGCAGTGTCCCAAATTCAGAACACCTTGTCTACCAGCCTACAGGTGTACACTGGCACCAGCAAGGTACAGATGGGGGATAGTGGGCCTGAGGTAGAGTGAGGTGTTGCTTGTGCAGCATATCTTTATTAATACTGTCTGTAGGTTTCAGCCTTGCTCAATGTACACCATTACATATTGCAACACATGCCTTTGGGAGACTTGATGTTATGCCTATGCTACTTGTAGAGAGCCCTGGATGATGTCTCCTGTGGAACAACTTTCCATCTGATTACCACAAACCATAGGCCACACTTATGAAGAGTCCAGGTTATTGTTGACACAGGTACTGCAAAGGCAGTATTTGCTAGACATTCCTGAAAATCCCTCAGTGTTGCTGCATGTGTCTGGGGAGCCTCCATGACCAGTTTGCAACATACATTGTCATCTGTCTTGGATGGGCATCTGTTTATTTTCTACACTAATGGTATCCCGTACTTCATCATTACATACATGCTTGTTTGCCCTGTTTGCCATGGTATATGCAATGGCAAGGTAAGGCTACATCTCCCACTTGTGAGTGCTACCATTTTGATATGGGATCCATTCCATGGTTTTTAAGTTGTGTGCAAGCCATGGCTGCCTCTGTTGCAGGTGAGTGGGCAAATGTCATGGACATACTTCTTGGACAGCAGACCATTACTTGGTGTAACATTGAGGACCCGCACTTGATGGAAGGTGCATACTCAAGATGAATGAATGGTGCAGTACCTCAAAAGCTGCTTCCACAATATGTTATTTGGAGTGTGTGCAAACATGTGCTTCCGTAGTTTGTTAAGGTATGTATTCCCCATATTTGTTGTCCTAACATAGGATTCCATCTTACACATCCATTGCAAATGTTAGGATCACATCACAGGTTGTAGAAGTTGTTGAATGTGGTATTGTGATATGCCGTTGTGTAGATCTGTAACAGTTGCCATTGTAATACTGGTAAATAGACTCACTGTTGTAGCCACTGTATAAGGGTAATGTTTCAGACATGTCCCTACTGTAGGCCATTTGTCCCACCATTATGTTCATCTCTGTCCACACATCTTGCACTGACAGGTTGTTAGTTTTACTGCAGAACTCTTACATACCCTTCAGATATGCTACCATGGTGACCACTGTGATGCAGTGCAGTTAACAGCAACAATACGTGAACATGTACAGCATGCATTATGGGGAGGTGTGTTAAATGTGTGCATGGCAAATGCCATGGCCATAACATGGCCGGTGTATTGGCAAACCTGAACAAAAGACCTCCATACTCACCAGATACAGGCTGCTGCCCCAAAGGTATATCAGAGGGACCTACATAGTTGTGTGAGAGAGATGTGATGTCAGTAGCCACACCTGTGGCATTGGTACAGGGTAGGAGCAGCATTTCAGTACATCAACAGTACAAACCCACAGTAGTACAGATTATGCACATCTGTACATTACTACACTGCAGCAACTAAGTATATTATCTGACATATGCATGAAGATACTTTACAGATGAGGATAGATAAGCAACAGTGGTCTACAAATGTGCCCTGGGGACTTACCTGCATGCTCCTCGTCCATTGTGTAGGTAGCACCCACCTCCACAATGCTGTCTTTCGGTTCTTGACTTTGCTGGCAGGTGGGTGCCCCAAGGCTGGCGATGTGTCAGTGGGGGCTGGATGGCATGACCACCACCTGTGGCTAGCTAGTCCCTCCTAACTGCAGCAGCACAATGATGGGCATGGCAGATGAGGTCAGTGCAACGATGTTGCACCTGTTCATAACTGTGATTATGCAGGCTGACATCGTTTACCCTGTGGACGAGCTCGTTCCACATGGCAGTCCTTTCCTGCAGATCATGGGCCGTACGCCCAAAGAGGTTTCCATTGTGATGAACCATGAAGTTGATGAGGATGTTAATCTCTTATGGAGTGAACACCTGCAGTCGCTCTCTTGACATGGTACCTGCAAGACATAAACAGGTAAAAAAGTCTGAGGATCTCATACTGAAAGGATATAATAGTTGTTAATTGACATCTCTCTCTCCCCTCCCCGCCATATCTGCATAACTAATCTGAACATACACATCAATGGGCATGTTTACACCAAACCTACTGTTGGGACATATATTCTGTTGTGCAACAAATATTGAAATATGTTTCGATTTATTTTTCATGTCGAAACACTATCAGTGGTGGTCTGTTGCTAACAGTAAAACCTGCATGCCAGTGTAATGACCACTGTGGTTCCATATATACATGTGTTCTGTTTGCTATGCATCTGTTCCAAATCTGGTGTTTTGGGTTACTGCGAGTATGTATGCATGCTTTTATAACTAATCCTGGATTGTGTTGACTATTACTACCCACATATGTTCTAAAACTGCAACACAATAGCATGTTTGCAAAGGCTGTTCCCAGCAGAACCACCTTTCCCACCTCATCTGGCCATGGCACCAGGCCACAGCACATCTGGGACCCAACCCGGGATCTCGTCATCTGCTGGTCCTGCACTACCTTCAGGTGGGATCACCTCAGGGGATGGGATTTGCACCCCCCCCCCCCGGGAGCACGCACAGATAGGATCCTGTAACTTGAAGTCAGGTCCAGTGTTTAGCGCATAAGGAGCTCTGCAGAGAATTGTGAGATCTTCTACACCACCTTGAGGCCCTCGTGACACACATAGAGGTACAGCCTGACCCACCTGCTCAGCCCCCAGCACAGCACCCTTCGGTGGTTACTGCCCATGGGTGGGGACCTCTGTCCCACTGTTTCCATTTGGGAGCTCATGGGCTTCCAATTTCCAAACACTCCTCCCTGTCCAAGATGTTGACCCACCACTTGTGTCATATACTCCCCCAATATGCTCTCTTGTCTATCATATCTGTCTTCCGACCCAATCTACCTCCCCATATATACCTACTATCCTTCCCCAACATCCCACTCTCACCTTAACACAAAAAGGGCAATCTGTTCCCAACACAAATGTCACACCATACATATCTGTCCATTTCACACCCACTTACAACTGCTTACGGGTACGTTAATCACTTTGTATCCAACAACCCTTGTTCTGGCCAGCAAATACATTATCAGCCCTTGCAAGTGTGTAACACAGGACCCTGTGCACCATAGCCACATCAATTTACAAGTAAGCTATCTGAGCTGCAGATATGTGTGAAGTGATATCATGCAGCACATTCTTTCAGTAGGAGGGGAAATGTATCTATATATATATATATATATATATATATATATATATATATATATATATATATATATATATATATATATATATAGATGTATATATCTATATATATATTTGTATCTATATGTATATGTGTGTGTGTGTGTGTGTGTGTGTGTGTGTGTTGGCATATATGTACACATATACATATATGGAGTGCCTTCAGACATCAGTTCCCCAGTCTGAACTTCCTTCCTCAACTGTTGCACTGTTCGGCCTTGCTACAAAACAGATTGTCACATGTGGACACAGCCTAACATTGGGGGGGGATATATAGGGACAGATTGTAGATGGGCCTATTACAACCCTATGAAGTTTGTGCATGATACATTTCACATTAACATGACTGTTCTGAAGGTGGTTGGGTCTGACACTCATGTGTCTATCATGACTTTATTACTTCCACCTTCAGCTATTTACCAGACTAATATACATGTTTGGAGAAACAGAACAAACACTATGATGTCTTACATCTGGTCATTCTGTGCAGATCCGCACAGTTGACAGGTATGGCCCACTGCCCACAGGGCCAGATGCTATGTCCATAGCAGTTGCTCAGCAGGACATTATCACAGCATGTCTTGATGGGGCATATCAAGCTTTCAAAACCGTCTTTCCTGTTATTACAGTTCAAGTACTACATCCAATTACATGCTGACATGTTTCACATTCCTGTTTTACTAGTATGCTCTTTTCTGTGTTGCACTTCAGGATGTCTCCCTTGTTTTTTTTTTTCTTTTTAGTATTATTTTTGTTTTTTACTATTATTTCTGTTTTTTTGTTTGTTTCTCTCTCTCTCCAGTACAGACAGAGATTGAGCTGGTTTGAATAGGTTGCAGCATGACTTTTGTAGATGATGCTCATGATCAGGTGATGGCCTCTGCACCAACTGGTGTTCCCCACTTGCTAATTGCATGCAGCCAGCTGTGTAGTACTTCCAATAGCCAATGTCATAGCAACCGACTACTATAAATGACTAAATCATGTGGGCATTGTCCCTTTACCTTTCTTGTATGGAAGACATCCTTCCTGTGTGTGGGCAGCAGTGTTACAGACAGCAGGTAGCAATACCTCTTACAACAGGACTTGTGGACAAAGGCCAAATACATGCTTGTATATGGTTCTAGACTTACAGACAGTGTGAGTATTGCTGGTTTTACAGGGTTTGTGTGTGCATGCTAGTTTTGCATGGAATGCAGTCTGTCTGCACAGCTCTCAACTGTGGGCCTATCCACACATATATATCAGTGGCATTATCTCTCTGTTGATTGCTATTGGTACATGGCAACATCCATTTGTATTTTGGACTTCATATTCCTGAGTAAGGGTATGTTGCAACCAATCATGTAACACCAGCAACTTTCACAGTGTATAACAGCAATATTGAAAATATGGCCGTGTGTTCCATCCTCTGTCCTCCACATATATACCAGGCTTTGGCCTGATGTAATATGATAAGAGGTTGTTAGGTAATGGCCTATCGTTATTTAGTGCTGGCATTCCTGCTATTATTCCAGTGATGTTGTGGACTCCCACGAAAATTGTGGGGTAGAGTCCGTATATATGAGGGCAACAGCTGGACAAAATGTGTGTGACCTTGTACAGTCCAGAGGTCAATGTATGGAAAACACAGTTATACGCCCTTGTAAGACATTTTATGGGGGAGGGGTATTAAATGCTTTTAACCTAGGGTGTTACAATTTGTGAGGGATATCAGTGTTAAGAAACATTGAGGTATATGGCTGTACATCTTCACACATTTCAGCATGGGAACAGTGGTGGGCTACAGCTTACTGTCTTACACACAGTTCTATTTGTCAGTGTGATAGTGACGTTTTAAGTTAAGCATTTTTATGTAACAGATACATTTACATTGTGACACTTAATACTTTCCCCTAGGGGTTGAGTACAGAGTGTAATTTGAGGCTGCTGAATTACATCTGTAATTAAGTGTTGATTGGTTCTTATCTTCAAGACAAGTGTCTTTTTAGTGTTGTACTACTTGAAGGCCTTAGCCTGGACAGCAAAGCATGTTATGTTTTTCACATTATTGTATCAAATGTTTTGTTTGAGAATTGCATTAATCAATTATTATATATTCCAAACACCTAACTGCTATGAGAAATGTCATAAACAATTAAATGTACACAGATAAACATTTATGTGTATGCAAATGTGTGTGGTGTCATGTTCTTTGCATTGTGTGTGGGTATATATTTCATGCAATAATTATCATTTGTGGGAATGAATAAAACACTGGCTATTTTAAAAGGTGGCAAACGTAGGAATAATGGCTGTTTGATATGCTGTGCACCCTCTATATATACTCTTCTTATATATATATATATATATATATATATATATATATATATATATATATATATATATATATATATATATCTATAAGTACTAATATTTTTATATGTGTATATACATAGATTCATAGGTTCATAGGTAGGTACTAGGCTATCTGCCGAAGGCATTTATAAGCCTAGCCAGAATGTGTTGGCTTTCACTGCCACCTTAGATTAGTTCCCTGTGCCTCTGTCCAGCAGTGCCACTGAAGTGATCCCATGGCGTAAACTTTCTGTTTCCCATCCACTCGTCAAGGTATCTCTTGAAGAGTGTTAGCTAGGAGCTCTGCCTAATGTAGATTGGAATCTTGTTCCAAAGCATGGGAATTCTCTTGGACAGGAGCCTATCCCTCCAGCACATCCTATTTATTGTTGTGGTGAGGTTTAGATCCCTAGAGCATGTGGCTTGAGGGGATATGGTTTTCTTTAGGTGGAGCATGTCCATCAATTCTGGGTTGGACATGGCCTTGTATGTCAGGCAGAGATCACCTCTGAGTAGGCGGTATGCAACCGAGTACAACTGGAGTTTCTTCAGTCAAGCTGCATAGGGCATCTGTTTGAGGCCAGTGATCCTCTTGGTAAGGTACTTCTGTTGTCTTTCCAGCTGTTGCAGGTGTCTTGTAAGGTACATCCCAAATAGGGTGTTGTATTTTATGATGGGTCTATTGAGTGATGAGTAGAGGGGCACGATGATCTCTTTTGATCTGGATGAGAACCCTTTTGTGATTAGGTGGGCCACATAGAAAGATTTTCTAACCACTTTGGCAATGTGATTATCAAAGGAGAGATTACTATCTACTTGGTTCTCCAGATTCATTATTACGTCTTCTGTATTTAGGGGACTACCACCTATGTGGTAGTTTCTGGGTATTTTATTTTTTGCAAAGGAGATGACTATGCACTTTTTGGCATTTAGCTTGAGGCCATGATTTTGATACCAGGTATCCATCTCAGTGAGACCCTTTTGGAGGATGTCTATGTCAGCCAGAGAGCTAATTATAGCCTCTAGTTTGCAGTCGTCTGCAAACTTGGTCAGCCATAGTCCTCCTGTGCTTGCCTGTACCTCTGAGAAGTACATGCCAAACAGGAGGGATCCTAGGACTGAGCCCTGAGGAATGCCACTTGTAACCAGTTGAGAGTAGGACCTAGCTCCCTCAACTCTTACCATGTGGGTTCTGTCCGTGAGCCAGCTGGCAACCCATCTTGTGACATAGGGGTTTATGTTCAGGCTGGTGAGCTTGTCTATAAAACCAGAATGGGGAATGGTGTTGAAGGCCTTTGTGAAGTCTATGTAGGCTGTGTGTACCACCTTTCCCTCATCTATAGCCTTGGTAACTGTCTCAAAGAAGTCCACCAGGTTTAGTAGGCATGATCTGCCCTTAAAAAAGCCAAACTGGGTAGGATCCAGTGTTTGGAGGTTCCCAGTATCTCTGTTAATGAGTTCCATGATGATGCACTCCATACCCTTGCAGACCAAGCTAGTCAGGCTTTTAGGGTGATAGTTCCCGGGGTCCACCTTTGTGGAGCCTAACCGTTGCTGTGTGCCACTCTATGGGTATGTAGCCTGTGGAGAGGCTGAGTTTGAACAGTGTGTTTAGGTGAGGGGTTAGTTCATCTTAAAGCTCGTGTTGGATGCAGCCTGGGACACTGTCTGGTCCCATTGATGCTGTGTTTTTGGCTTTGGCGAGGGCTGTATTAACTTGAGTGCCTGTGATTTCAGGGGCTCTACATTCTTCTGGTATGGCTATGGGCCCTTTTGGGGGTGAGAGGGAGGTAAAGTTTGCACTGAACCTGCCTGCCAGGATGTTGCCGATATCGGTCGTTCAGTGTATTTTGTGCCATTCTGCACTAACTCCAAGCAGATCTGAGCATTGCCACTTAGATTCCTGACATAGCTAAATAATGCCTTGTGGTTATCTTTGGAGTCTTTGGCAATTTTTCTTTCAAAGCTCTCCTTGGATGATTTTATGAGGGATCGTATTTTCTTGCTGATACTGATCAGGGATGTCTTCCCTTCTTGGGATTTTACTCTTTTCTGTTTTAGTTTCCTCCTTCTATTGTATAAGTTGTTAATGGCAGGGGTCCACCAGACTGGTTTCCTTTTCTTGGAAGAGTGAGTCTTGGTTTTGCTTGGGATAGCATGATCCATGCATTCTTGTAGGTGCCCATAGAATGCATTATTAAATGATTTTGCAGCTTGGACAGCGTTATCCTTTAGCATGGGGGCTTTGAAGCTTTCCATCTCGGTCTTAAGTAACGCAAAGTTTGCTTTTGAAAAGTTTTTCACTGTAGGTTCCTTGTCCGGGGGTGGGGACGTAATGTGGATATCCAAAGTGATTTGTTTATGGTCTGGTCAGATCTAACCAGCAAGGGGTTGACTTCCGGTGTGGAGCACCGGTCGCCGATGTTGATGATGACCAGGTCCAATATGTTGCCACCTCTGGTGGGAGTGTTGACCAGTTGATCCAGGGCATTTGAGTTTATAAATTCTAGGAAATGTTGGGAAAGGGAGTTAGTACTTGAGTAGTTCTCCCAGTTAATGTTTGGGTAATTGAAATGTGCGTGTGTGTATATATATATATATATATATATATATATATATATATATATATATATATATATATATGTGTGTGTGTGTGTCTGTGTGCATGTGTGTGTATATATATATATATATATATATATATGTATATATGTGTGTGTGTGTTTCTGTGTATGTGTGTGTGTGTGTGTGTGTGTGTGTGTGTGTGTGTGTGTGTGTGTGTGTGTGTGTGTGTATATCATTGGAATGTTTAGTGCTTCCACATTGTGCATTCCCTATGGTAGACTGACTGTTCTGCATGATATGTTACAGATATCATCCTGACATCTTACAAGTGAGATGGCTTACTGTTAACTTGTTGTTGTGTTGTGCAGAGTCCTGGGTTCAAGACATGCAAGTGCTGGGTATTTTGTGTTGCAAGGCATATCTATTCAGCTGTGGAGGAACGGGAAATGGCAATAATTACAAGAGATTCCTAATTTGGGCCCCTTCACCCCATTAACAGTGCGTTTGGTCAGATGTTTTGCAGTGAGAGGTTCAGAGTGTGGTTCCACTGTGCGAATGCAATACACACACACACACACACACACATATATATATACATATATATATATATATATATATATATAAAGACATATATGTATATATATATATATATATATATATAAATAAATATAAATATATATATATATATATATATATATATATATATAAATTATATATGTATATATATATATATATATATATATATATATATATATACATATATATACTACGCCTGTCTACATATATATATATGTATATATATATATATATATATATATATATATATATTTATATATATATATATATATATATATATATATATATATATATTTTATATATACATACGTACATCCATCTACATATATAAATACATTTTCCCTACCGTTGAATGACTGTGCTTCATGATATGTTTGAGAAAACATCACATTTATGTACAGCTCAAATGGCATAGTGGTAAATCACTGTGGCTATGGTGTGCAGGGTCCTGGTTCCAAGAATTGCAAGAGCTGATTATTTTGGTGCTGGGCAGAACAAGGGCTTTTGGATACAGAGTGACTAAGGCACTTTTAAGTAGTTGTAAGCAGGTTTGTGTGGGTTTGCATGACGGTAAGCAATGCTAATGTCCAGTTAAATATGCTTACCAACAGTTAGCTTTAAAAGTGCTTAATCTGTGTAGGTATTGTTTAGTGTCATGCAAACAGGCTTAAACCTGCCTACTACTGCTTAAAAGTGTGTACTCCAACTTACACCTGCACTACTTTTTTAAAAGAAAAGAAAAAGGGGTGAAAGGAAAGTGGTGAAAAAGGGGGCATGCAGATGGAAAGACAATAGGAAAAGTAGCTAGGGATGTGCAGGACGGATGTAAGAAAGGTACATAGCTGTCCATTTCTTCTACAGCAACAGCTGTGCATACAAACTGAATTTGGAGGTAGATTTGGACACTCAATCCCCTGATTGAGGGGTGAGGACAACAATAATATGTTGTGAAGCCAATTAGACCAGATTACATGCGTCCAGTGGACATGTGTGCAAAATGGACAGCTATGTATGGGGAGATATTTTCTTTTTGGGAACAGATTGCCCTTTATTTTTTTAAGGTGAGAGTGGGATGTTGGGGAAGGATAGTAGGTATATTTGGGGAGGTAGGTTGGGTAGGAAGAGAGACAAGACAGATAAGACAGCATACAGGGGTGGTATATGACACATGGGAGGTAAACACCTTGGACAGGGGTGTTTGGTATTCGGAAGCCCATGAGCCCCCAAATGGAAACAGTGGGACTGAGGTCCCCAACGATGGGCAGTCACCACTGCACCTTCATGGCCCCGAAGGTGGCTGTGCTGGCAACTGGGTAGGAAGGGCAGGTTGACCCTCTAAATGTGCCAAGTGGACCTCTAGCTGGCATAGCAGATCTCCAAACTCCCTGAGGAGCTCGCTACACACCAAGCCCCAGACCTGACTATGGGTGACAGTTTCCTGTCCGCATCTGCTCCAGGGGCCTATCCCCTGAAGCAGTTCCACCCAAAGGTGGTGCAGGACCAGCAGATGAGGGGGTCCCAGGGTGGGTCCCAGATGTACTGGAGCCTGATGCCATGGCCAGATGAGGTGGGAGAGGTGTGTCCACTGGGACCGGCCTTCCCAAACGTGCTATGGTGTTGCAGTTTTAAAACATATGCTGGTTAGTAATAGTCAACACAATCCAGGATTAGTTATAAAAGCATGCATAAATATTCCCATTAACCCAAAACACCATATTTGAAACAGTTGCATAGCAAATAGAACACATGCATATATGGAACCACAGTGGCCATTAGAACGGCATGCAGGTTACATTGATAGCAGCAGGCCACCAATGATAGTATTTCAAGATGGAACATTAATAGAAACACATTTCAATATTTATTGAACAGTAGGTCATATGTCCCGGCAAAAGGTTTGGTGTAATCATTGATTTGTGTATTTAGGTTATTGTTGCAGATATTGTGGTGAGGGGAGAGATGTCAGTTAACAACTTATATATTCTTGTAGTTCTCACAACTTTAATGCTCATTGCTGTAATCATTAAGGTACAGGTATTATTACATTATCCTATGGCCTTGGTTTGTCCAGAGGTATGTTTGTAAACAAGTGTATACTTCAACTGTATTATAGCTAAATTCTACATGTTTTACCTGGTATACCTGTGGAGGGAATGTATGCTAACACTACCTGACTGTTTCTGCACATATTCCCAGATTCCAAGTTAATATTATGCATATACCTCTCAATCTCTTATTGCACACACTCTCGTCAAAGCTTGACAACATGGGGGTGGAAATGGGACATATTTTGAATATGCTCTCATAAACTTGGAAGGCTGATAGAGTGACAGGATTTGTTTTCATATACATTTTCCTGAAGGTTTTGAGGTCTGAAAATCAGATGTTTGCCATTATTTGCTGCCTAAAAGTCTGAGATCATCCCACTGATTTGCAAGAGGGGCAGGTTAACAAGCAGCAAATATGCACCAATTATCTGGACATTCTGAACAAATCTGTACAGTTGAGGTATGATTATGCATTCAGCTTACTATCACTCCCAGGATTCGAACCATGGCTGTGTCTACTAAAAATACAACAATTTAAGTCACAGTAAAGTGTGCTATTTGGATATCATTGTTTATTTCTTCACTGTTTTCTGTCTAAGTCTCTCTCAGTTGCACAATCTGACCTTGTAATTACAGCAGTTTTAAACAGATGTTCCTAGACATTTTTATTATGTAGCACAGTGTGGATAACAGTGGTTAATACAACATTACTATTCAGACAATGCAACACTAAAAATGCCATGTAATACCAGAGTAAACACAACTAGACCAGGATTTAGAGCTTTATTGCCAGGCAGTTACAGTTTTATTTAAATACAACTTATATGGGACTATTACTGTCATATTGTCTAGTTTATTCAGTACAACCCATATACAAAACAGTTTTTTATACCGGCAGCTGACTTTCTACTACTTTTATATTTATTTGGCATGACTACTACAAGCAGGATTGTTACTCACCAGCCTTGTGATGCAGCCTTTGCAGCCTACTCACATGGGCTTCCTGATTCACAACCTGCTTAACTGCAGCTGTAAAAGAAATAGAGAAATATTTAGCCATACCTATCCATCATATACACAGGCTGGACGTTATTAAACAGTTACTGGTGTGTGTATGTACACACTGCTGACACATCACCCTCCACCTTGATTCTTGGATCTACTGATCCAAGAGCTCCCTCTTCCTCCATTTCAAGTCCGCATAGTGGTGCCTGACCTGCTCACCAGTAAGAGGGATACCAGTGGCACTGGTGAGGTCACGGGTGAGACAGTCCCAGGCTTCCTCTTTATATTGGGAGCCTTGGTACTCGCCCTGCAGCAGTCCCTCGTCATGGTTTTTTACCAGGAGTCCTACCATGACCTTGGACTCCTGGATGCCCCAGCGCTGCGCCCGGAAGTGTAGTCCCTCTCCGACTCCATCCATGCTGCCTACAGTGGGAAGCTACAACCAGTTATGAGCTGTATTCCCACCTGTGAGATTTAAATATGGCCAATTTCCTGCCCTTTGCCGTGATTGGATAGTTTTGAATATGCTGAGGTAAGCTAAGCTACAGGAAAACCTGCTTAGCTAAGGTTGGCATTGCATAAAGGGACAGGTTCAGCAATGCTTACCATTGGGCAAATCCATTTAACGGGTCTACTCATTGCTTTGTAGTCATATTTACCCAATGCTTACAACTGGTAAGCAAAGCTGTGCAATGCTTAGGATTGCATATTTTTCATTTTATAGACTATCTGCTGTATGGCATTGATTCATTATTCATTACATATTATAAATTTGTTTATTGTCCCGGATATCCCCCAGTGTGCTTTCATTATATTTATTCATGTGTGACTATACTGTATGGGGCACTTGCATTTATATGAGGATTTCACAACTTTATTACACTGATACCTCACATCTGGACCTAATGCAGTACTCTGGTTAACAAATATATGTTATTTAGTAGGTATTTCAAAAAAATTGTTTATGCACTGCTGTCACATTTAAAATGTGAATTGGTTACAGTGGGTGTTTAACCAGGAATGGCTGTTCGCAAAGTGCATGCTCTAACCACTACACTATTGCAATACTGCTTAAGTTGGATGTCTCTTGCTATTTAACTTTTTGTGCTGTTTAAGCTGGACTAAATGTAGCTAAGTAATGGGCACACCCACGCAGATTGGCTTAAACTTTATCGCATTTATAAAAAAAAAATGTTTTGTTGTGTTATTTTATCTATACCCTTCAGATTATCCCTGCTAATGCCAAATCTGTTATTTTATCAGCTTTCTGCTTCTTGGTGAGCATACCTCTCAACCTTTTGGAGCAAAAACTCTGGACAAACCCTAAAATGATGGGGGGACAAATAGAGGGACAGATTTTAAATATTGCTCTTACAGACTTAAGACAGTTGATGATAGGTTTTGCATTAGCATGGATTTTCTGATGGATGTGGAGTCTTTTAAACTCAAATGTTTGTCATTATTTAATAACTTCAATCCTCAGCTATTTTCTAGGAAAGTACAGATTTCAGGAGGAACGCACCAAAAATATGAGACAAAACTGTGGACATTCTGCGAAAATCTGTACAGTTGAGGGGTATGTACTCCTGATGCGTTGATGGTGTTATGAGCGTTCTCGCTCATTTTAATTGCCAAAAGGCAATTCTGGAGTGCAGGGGCATGTGTATTGTGAGAACCCTGCTCTCAGACCCCCCCTGCACTCGTACACGGCTCCATGTTAGTTTAACAGCACAGACAGCAAGCCTTCATAAATATGCAAGCCGCACTGCCGTGCTGTACAGGAGCAGACCCTGCCATCTGAATCCCAGGCAATGTACAGTATACAAATAACAGAGATTTACATTTATGAGTAACCATAGATGATTTGGCAAATAACAAATGCAAATCTAACAGAAAAAAAATATGTGTACAGTTACTTAAGTAGAACAGAAAATGGAGAACAGAGTTAAAAAAGGAGGAGTAGAAGTTGTAGAGATGTTGGAATTAGTAGCTATGGTAGGAGAGTTAATTGAGAATAGCAGGATAAAAGCGGGGACTAGATTATACATAGTGGGTTTAGAGCTGTAATGGTGCAGTAAGATGAATCACAGTTTAGGATGAATGAGTTAATCAGGTGGATCAGGAAGTGGGGATAAAGTTACTACGCATTTGGTAATATCGGTTTATGTGACATGTCCTTTACATGGACAGTTGCATTCAAACTGTTTTAGTAAGTATTGTTTGAACTGTGGCCTGAACATGAACTATTTTGTGTGAACAGTTAAATCAGAAGGAAGACACTAGTACAGTTTTGGAGCCAGTCCAAAAAGCAATGATTAGTATAGGGTAGTATAAGAAAAGGGTTTGTAGGGAAAGACCACTTCTTGCTTAGCTGCTTAAGTTATAGGTTTGAGTGTCAGTAAAAAATGTTTAGCAGAGAGATAGGATGGGTGTATAGTTGGAACCAGGAAGAAGATTGGAACAAGCTTATACTGGACTACTCTTAGTTAGATATTGAGTTAACATACTTATTTTAAGGGCTAAAAGGCACAGCAAGGAACAGTTAGGTTATGCCTTAGGACTTTACGATATTATGTGAAAGCTATTACAATTTAGTTAGAACAGAAGTGACAATTTAGAGGACTGGGGATCCCAAAGCAGGTTGGTTTATGAGGTGTAGTTTATGCATTATGCTATGTCATGACTTGGCAATGCATACATTTTGATAAAGGCAATAATTTCAAATCACATTTAATTATTTCATTTATTTGTCTACTGTTTTCACTGGGTAAATGGACTGGATGACTAACTCATTTTGGTTACGTACTATGTTATCCTCCATTAAGAGAACTTTCCACTACCTTAGTTTATGAGTTGGTCAATAAAAGATCAAATGTATCACTTTCTTGTAAGTAGCTGGAGAGTGAATTAAGAAAATAGACTGAAACTGTTTTCATATTGTCTTTATTTATGCAGATTACTGTGATTATTCTGCATTTATGTAATGGAAATCAATGGGTTTTCAATTTCCACATATTTGTCTGATTTAACACTGAAGCAAATAATTGTATGTTACATTAAAAAATTGCCTTAAGAATATGCAAAGTCAGAATACAATAATGACTTGCTGTTATTTATAGTATATTTTGGATTATCAGGAGATGGATAGCAGGGGATAAATTCAATTTCCCCACCCAGTTTCTATTGAATTTTCTTGTACCAGAAAGAAGATATTTGATAACTATGGATAGTCAAGTGAAATCACAAAAAACATGCATTTGGAGAGTTTCTCCGCTGAAATTTGACTTTGTTCCAAGTCGGACTTTCCTGGTTAACGAATGTTAAATAAATAAATAAATAATTAAAAATAAATAAATCAGAGTATGCTTGTATAGTTTAGCATTGATTACTGATGTTTATGACAATACTGCCCATAAAGGGCAGTCAAATGCTGTTTAGCGAATTTGGATGTCATTAAAAAAGAGTAAAAGATGTCTGGTTGTGGACCAGATGGTTACTGCTGTAAGATGTAGTTCCTGTGGTACAGGGTAATCTTCCTTTAGCCCTTATTTGTCTACTGTGTGATCTTGCACAAGCAACTTAACCAGACAGTGATTGGGGCAACTGCACATTTGGTATAGGATTGGGATTGGTTCTCTGAGCTAGTAAGTATGTATTATTAGAGATTTTTAATTCGTCCATTAAATTAGTTCGATGGTTTTAATAAAATGATCTGATGGGATGCTTGGAATAGTGTTATTAAAGAAATAAATATATATTTAGGGATGCATTTTTCTGAATGATCAAGATACTTGACAAGAGTTTTAATTTAATCTTACTCAGTAAAGTTTAATATTTTCAAGCTGCTAGCAAAATATTTTGTAAAAAATGTTTTTAAATGTGAATTTTTAATCCGCAAGCATTTTATTTTCATGGAAGAAATAGGAATCTTCTTCAAAACTGGAAGATTATTTCCTATGAAGAAATGAATGAATACAGACAATATATAGTTTTTGTGATTAGTTTTTTAATTAGACAAGCTGCTATAATCTTCTGCTGGGTCAAATAGATGCTTAAGAGATACTATAGGAATTTGAAGGTAGACAAGAATTTTATAAGTGAATGATGCAATGTTAATGAACTGATTTGTGTACTTTATGCTGTTTATTATAGGGTGGTGAGTAACTTGATTGAATAATTGCTGAAAGGAAAGAATAAAAGGAAAAGGGAATGAGGACAATATAAATTTCAATATGAGATGCAGAAAGACCATTTATTTTCATAGAATTAGTTGTTGTTCTATAAGAGTCAAAAATATGGCAGAATGAAGATGTGAATTTAAATGTATGAAGGCTAAATGTTGGCTATACTTGCACTGATGATAAATACAGCATCAAAACTGAAGTAAACTGATTGTGGTATGTGATTAGTTCCATCACTAAATCATCTTGCATTCATTTTCCTTCCAAGAAACTAGACTACAAATTTGAAATTGAAAGTTTGTAATTTATCTTAATCATGCAGCCATAATTAAAGTCATGATTTTTGTGGCTCTGCTTGTATAGCAAATGGGATGATAGCTTCTTTATTGCTGTTTTGTTCTTATGCTTTGGTATAAAAATTATGTAATAATACTGAATGCCATTTTTACAGGTTTCATTAATTATATCAGTATTAGGGTTAAAACATATTTAAATTTATTTAGTTGTGAATATTATACCCTCAGATCATATAACCTTACCTAATTTTAATTAATTTGTTGCTTTTTTCTGTTTCCATATTTAGAATAGGTTTTTCAAGGCTATTAAGTAGCTCTCTTAGAATAGATCAAGGTGCAAAAATAGTACAAGGTATTATTCTATATTTTCTGTGAATATCAGTGAATTTGCTATGTAGCAAATATCAACATAAGGTGAATGGAGTTGCATAAGATGATTAGAAGAGCTCATATATGTTCTTCTTCTTCTTTCGGCTGCTCCCGTTAGGGATCACCACAGCGTATAATCTGTTTCCATTTCTTCCTGTTCTCGGCATCTTGCTCTGTCACACCAACCACCTGCATGTCCTCTCTCACCACATCAATAAACCTTATCTTAGGCCTTCCTCTTTTCCTCTTAACTGGCAGCTTCATCCTTAACATCCTTTTCCCAATATACCCAGCATCCCTCCTCAGCACATGTCCAAACCAATGCAGTCTCGCCTCTCTTTCTTTGTCTCCAAACTGTCCAACCTGGGCTGAGCCTCTAATATACTTATTCCTAATCCTGTCTACCCTCATCACACCCAGTGCAAATCTTAACATCTTTAACTCTACCACATCCTGACTCCTGCCTTTTTGACAATGCCACATTCTCCAACACATATAACATAGCTGGTCTCACTACCCTTTTGCAGACCTTCCCTTTCACTCTTACTGGTACTCATCTGTCACAAATCACTCCTGACACTCTTCTCCACCCACTCCATCCTGCCTGTTCTCTCTTCTTCACCTCTCTTTCACACTTACCATTACTCTGAACTGTTGATCCCAAGTATTTAAACTCATCCACCTTTGTCAATTCAACTCCCTGCATCCTCACCATTCCTCTATCCTCTCTTTCATTCACACACATATATTCTATCTTAGTCCAGCTGACCTTCATTCCTCTCCTCTCTAGAGCATATCTCCACCTCTCCAGGGTCTCCTCCACCTGTTCCCTAATCTCACTACAGATCACAATGTCATCTGCAAACATCATAGTCCACGGGGACTCCTGTCTGATCTCGTCTATCAACCTGTCCATCACCATTGCAAATAAGAAAGGGCTCAGAGATGATCCTTGATGTAATCCCACCTCCACCTTAAACACATCTGTCACTCCCATGGCAGATCTCACCGCTGTCACACTACCCTTGTACATATCCTGTACCACTCTTGCATACTTCTCTGCCACTCCCGACTTCCTCATACAATACCACAACTCCTCTCCAGGCACCCTGTCATATGGTTTCTCTAAGTCTACAAAGACACAAGGCAACTCCTTCTGACCTTCTCTGTACTTCTCCATCAACACTCTCAGAGCAAACATCGCATCTGTAGTGCTCTTTCCTGGCATTAAACAATACTGCTGATCACTATCCATCACCTCCCTTCTTAACCTAGCTTCCACTACTCTTTCCCATAATTTCATGCTGTGACTGATCAGTTTTATCCCTCTGTAGTTGCTACAACTCTGCACATGACCCTTATTCTTAAAAATAGGTACCAAAACACTTTTTCTGTACTCCTCAGGCATCCTCTCACTTTCCAAGATTTCATTAAACAATCTAGTTAAAAACTCCACTGCCATTTCACCTAAACACCTCCATGCATCCACAGGTATGTCATCTGGACCAACAGCCTTTCCATTCTTCATCCTCTTCATAGCTATCCTTACTTCCATCTTGCTAATCCATTGCACTTCCTGATTCACTATCCCCACATCATCCAGCCTTCCCTCTCTTTCATTCTCTTCATTCATCAGCCCCTCAAAGTACTCTTTCCATCTTTCAACACACTCTCCTCACTTGTGAGTATGTTTTCCTCATTATCCTTTATCACCCTTACCTGCTGCACATCTTTTCTAGCTCGGTCCCTCTGTCTAGCCAAGGTCCTTTTCTCCCTCCTTAGTGTCCAACCTTTCATACAACTCTCTATATGGCTTATCCTTAGCCTTTGTCACCTCCCTCTTTGCCATGCACCTCATCTCATTGTACTCCTGTCTACTTTCTTCACAAAACATAACATTGCCTCAAATGAGTACTTCACTCAGTTATAAGTCTAGTTTTATTACTACCTTTAATTTGGATAGTTCAGCAGTTTCCCATATTATATATAAAAATTGGGAATTAATAGTCAACAATAAATTTTTGTTAGGAAAATTGGGCTCTTCACCTAAAATTGTGTTTAGAAGAGGTTGTGATCTTAAGGATATGTTAAATACTAAACATTTTAGAGATGTAAATAGGAAAGCTGGTATATCACCTTCTGGTATGTGTAGATTTTGTGGACTGATTGATTTAGGAAGGGCATTTACCATCAATGATAAGAAATATCAACTCAATTTTAAGTTGACATGTAATTCTAGATTTGTAGTGTATATAGCTAAGTGTAAATTCTGCACAGCATTCTACGTAGGTAAAACTGAACATAGATTGCGTGACAGAATATACGAACATGTGTATGCCATTGATAGGAACAAAATAGATAATGCCCTGGCCAGACATTCTCAAATGACCGGTCGGCACACATTTACCTTTAAAACAATTGATCAAATACAAACGGATGTAAGAGGTGGCCCTACAAGACTGCATTTAGAACAGCTGGAGTTATATTGGCAGTTAACTTTAAATGCATTTCATAACCCACGACTAAATGAAGCATGCAACATCTTGTGCCTGTTAAAACTCAAAAGTTTAAACAGGTAAAATATTATATTGATATTAAATAACAATATTTTTTAGAATTATAGGTATATGTTAGTGTATTTTTACTCACAGAACTGAAGTTTAAATAATGTCAATAATTGTGTTAGCATGCAATTATGTGCTGTTATAATTTACTTTATATGGTTTTTAATATTGAAGTATATGACAGAGGAGATTTTTTAATTCACAGTATCTCTTTAATTCTATCTAGTAGGAAACTGTTTTGCATAGTATTGTTGAATACTCAATCTGCTGGTTGGTTTATTATTGTCACATGGTATTTGAACATGTAATTTAAACATGGATTTTTGAATTTAATGTTATATGAGGAAGTTATTGTACTTACTATAACGAAAAGCACTTCATTAAATCATTTGGACTATTATTGGATCATTTTTTTCTGCTTGTGTTTGGACTAGTTTCTACTGTGCCATAGAATTTTATTCCTTGTTACTTTCTTCATCTCTCTGACAATCCCACTTTTTCTTTGTCAACCTCTTTCTCCATATACTATCCTGTACTTCCTCATTCCACCACCAGGTCTCCTTGTCCTCCTTCCTCTGTACAGCTGTCACACCAAGCACCTTTCTAGCAGTCTCCCTTACTAGCTCTGCTGTAGTTACCCAGCTATTCAGTAACACTTCACTGCCACCCAGTGCATGTCTTAACTCTTCCCTGAACTCCACCTCACAATCACCCTTTTTCAATTTCCACCATTTGATCCTTGGTGCTGCCCTCACACTCTTCCTCTTCTTGATCACCAATGTCATTCTACAAACCACCATTCTACGCTGCCTAACTACACTTTCCCCTGTCACCACTTTACAGTTTCCAATCTCCTTCAAACTGGCCTTCCTGTATTGGATACAATCTACCTATGTGCATCTCCCTCCTCTCTTGTATGTCACCCTTTTCTCCTCCCTCTTGTTAAAATACATATTCACCACAGCCATGTCCATCCATTTTGCAAAATCCGCTACCATCTGACCTTCTGCATTCCTTTCCTTAACACCATACCTACCCATCAATTCCACATTCTCTCTGTTCCCTTCACCAACATGCCCATTGAAATCTGCTCTGATCACCAGTCTCTCACCCTTGGGTACAGTCATCACCACTTCATCCAACTCAATCCAAAATTTTTCTTTCTCATCCATCGCACACCCAACTTGCGGAGCATATGCACTAACAACATTCATCATTACACGATCAATTTCCAGCTTCATAAACATCACTCTATCCAACATTCTTTTCACCTCCAAAACACTTTTGGTATACCGTTCCTTCAGGATAACCGCTACCCAATTTCTCCTCCCATCCACACCATGATAGAACAATTTGAACCCACCTCCAATACACCTGGCTTTATTTCCCTTCCACCTGGGCTCTTGTAAACACAATATATCAACCTTCATTCTGTCCATCATATCAGCTAGCTCTCCCCCTATACCAGACATGCTGACAACATTCAAAGTTCATACCCTCACTACCCCACATCTAACCCTTCTCCTCTCTTCCTGCCTTTGGTCATGCCTTCCCCCTCTTCTTCTCCTTCTCCTCCTTTGGCCAACAGTAGCCCAATTTCCACCAGCACCCTGTTGGCTAACAGTACTAGTGGCGGTCATTGTTAACCCGGGCCTCGACTGATCTGGTATGTAAATTTGTACGGGTTTCCACATATCTCATTTGGCAGATGTTTTACACCAGATGCCCTTCCTGACGCAACCCTCCCCATTTATCCAGACTTGGGACCGGCACAAAGAAATGCACTGGTTTGTGCATCCCAGTGGCTAGGTTCATGTTATTCTATTTTTGGTTATTATGCAGCTACTATTTTTGGGAAGTTTAATCTTGAAAATTCTGGCTAACAATTTTAGAGTACATGCCCTTAATTCTGAATAAATAGTGTTTGTTCTCTCATCAGTAAGTTTAAAGTACTTTAATTTGTTGTAGGGAATATTTATTGAGGAAAACCTGTCAATTTTGAAGGAGATTTTGCTTTCCTTGTCAATGCATGAAACTGTTGCGCAAGGGATGATATTTGTTTGGCTTATGTTTATGCATGAAGCTAGGTGTTTTGGAGCACCTCTTAAGTTAACTTCTAATGCAAGCCATCTGACATTGAATGGCAAAAAGCTGTCTATTTGGGATGAAGACATCTATTAATCCTGTCTCTACTCCTACGGTTACTGTTTCCTCATTATATAAATTAGGATTTCATTTCCAATTAATTTTATCTTGTGAATTGCTTACAGAAATCTATGTGAACTGAAATCTGTGAGTGATCAGAAAATGATCCAGATACAATTTATACAACTATAACTAACCAGGATAAAGCCTTGTATATTTCAAAATTTTGCAGCCTGTCTAATGATTTTGGGAGTCCTGAATGAATGTATAGTTTGTAATATTCAGAATTTTACTCACTATAGGTCATAAACCATCATGCTCAATTGCAATAACTGGCGATCCCTATTATGTGAAGATGTTCTGAGATCTAGTTTGTCTAGAAGCCAGCTCAAAAGTTAGGTACCATTCACCCACTATAACAAAGAAATGATTCCTAAATTCTGAAATTAGGAAGGAAATACCCCACACAAACTGTACTTTATTTTGAGAGGGAACATATATTGAAATAGTTCAACGGACTGCTTCTGGTTCAGACTTTTTTCCATTAGAAACGCACGCCTCCTATCTATATCTTAAATATTTTTTAATTATTTGACTGTTGCAGTTCTTCTTTATTATAACAACTACATCACAATTAGTGGTGCTAGAACCTATTGAAAATATGTATGAAGGGTAAACGTTTTCGAGTGACTCTAAGTGGGAGCCAACAATACACGGTTCTTGAATAGTACATATTTCATATCTATATTATTTAATTAAATACCAGAATCATTTTGTTTTATACGGAAAAAAACAGTTCATAACTCACTTAGATATAGTTGGTTATTAAATAATCAACCAAGACCCTTCATAGGTAGAATAATGAAGTACATTTTAAAGGTCTTACAAAACATGTCCTGATAATTGTAGACTCTTAAGTGCTGATGCAGGATTACCCCAATGTGTTATTTTGAATTAGAACATTGCTACTTTCAACTATAAGAAGACTGAATAATTTGGGCAAGTGAAGTCGCTAAACTTCTATGTTTTTCTTTGCATCAAGGGTCAAGGAAACAGATACTCTTTTAACATTACTGGTGAGCAAAGCATGTATTTAGAATGAGAAACATTTTGTAATCACAAGTATCTGAAATAGCAAACAAATACAAATATGACAGTTAAGGAATTCATATTTATCTGGGAACAGTTTCAAAATAAGTAAAGCATTAATATTTGTAAGAATGTCAGCATGCCCTAAGAACAGCAAAGGACATATGCTTTGTGCTTCAAAGATTGCAGGCTCGTTCTACAGTCCATAGGCCAAAACATAACCATTTCAGTCAATGTTAGAGCTATACTGACTTATAAGATGCAGAAGCAATATATAACACACAGGCAAATTAAAACAACTTTTTATCTCGTGGAAGTAGAGTCACACAAATTATCAAAATATGCCCAGTGTAAAGATATTGCAGGAACTGTGGAATAATTAGGGGTATACATTTGAAGACCTAAAGTATCTCAGAAAGAAAAGTATCTTTTACTCTTTGTCAAGCAAGTCATATTCCCTTGAATTACTCTCTTTAGTGCCAGTGATGAAGCTAAAGTAAAAAAAAAAAAGCTTCCTCAAGACAGGGTCAAGGGATGCCTTACATGTCAAGCAAAGATCACATCTCAGAAATCATCATGATATCGAGTAAAGAGACAGGACTTTGAGGTGATCAGCATAGGACACTCACTGTATTCTTTTTGTAAGGATCATTTCTGGACATGCTAGTTGCTGTACGTGCCTGGTCAGGTATATACCAAAGAGGACATTATACTTTAAGACAGGCCTGATGAGTGCTGAGTACATTGTTTCAATGACCTCACTAGACCTAGATGTCATGATCCTGCTTATAAGTTTAGCAACATAGAAGGATTTTTTACTACTTAGACACATGTTGGTCAATGACTAGGTTACTATCTACATGAGGTCCCATATCCCTGACTAGTGAATTACATTTTACGGGTATTTTATTGAAGGCATAGATACCCAGGGTTGCCAACTTCCCTAAAGGTACTTTAATGCATTTCTTGGAATTGAGTTGTAAGCCATGACTTCAAAACCAAGCACTTGTCTGTGTAAGATCTTCTTGGAGGGATTCGATGACTGCTCGCATTTTGAAATTATTTGTGAACTTGGTCAGCCAGAGTCCTTTGACATTGGCTTTGATCTCCTAGAAACAGAAAGAAGAGTGGGCCAAACACAGAACTCTGAGGGTCTCCACTGATGACCTGCCTTTTTGTGGAGGTGGCCTCACCATCTCTAATCTTTTAGGTTCTATCCATGAGTTAGCAATCCAGTGTAATATTAAGGGTTTCGTGTCTAGTTCTGTAAGTTTATTAACAATGGCCAAGCAGTATATTGCATCAGATGCTTTAGCCAGCTATAAGTAGGTGTTATGTACAGCTTTCTTCTAATCCATTGTTACAGTGACTTTTTTATTTGGTTTTAAAACAATAGATAAACAAATTAATTATAAAACAAACAAATAACTATTTACATAGGTTCACAGCTGATCAGTACATCAAAGTCATACATATCAACAACAATTAATATTTTTCAAACAAGTCTTTAATTTTAAGCCAAGATTTATATGACTGTGCAATATTAGAAGTTCTCATATTTATAGTATGCAATTCACTACTACAAAAAAAATTTGCCATTCTAACTAATTCAACACTGGAGCGGGGTAACTTTACTTTTTCAGTTTTTAGTAATTACTGTTCTGGCTATATCAAGAATAGACCAAAGAAGAGTCACTCGGGTTTTTGAAATTACCTCAGGAATCAGAGCACTAAATAAAATTAAAGATTTAGAAATATCGCATATATCTGACCATAGAGCTTGAATGAAGTTAATTTCTTTCCAAAAAGGTGAAATGACTTCACATTCATGTACCATATGCTTTCAATCAGTTACTTCAGAATCATATATCCAGTATTTAATTCTATTTGTTTTATATGTAATTATAATTGAGTTAGGAGTGACAGATGCTCTGTATAAGAATTTCCTAGTGAAAATTTTCCAGTATAACAAAGACGTGGTTTTATTTGTAGATTTTAATATTATTTTCTTGTATTCGTCAGATAAGCCTTCATTATTAAATTTTGATGAATATTTCCAATGGGAATTATTTAAATATGTGAAATCTAACTTATGAATGTTATACATTTGTTATAAATATGATTTATTTTTCAATGCATTATTATTATTTATTAAAAATTACAGTAATTTGTGGAACAATTTCTTATCTAGGTGAAATATATTATTTACTACTGTGTTCTGAAAGTCTCAAAATATTTGTACAATTAACCAGTTCTCAGAATCTTGATTATATTTGGACATTAAATTTTCAACAGTGTATATATCTATATCTATCTATATCTATCTACATATATATATATATATATATATATATATATATATATATATATATAATAATAATAATGGTTTACTTCATATGATTGAAAGCTCATATGATCGACACTCATTTCACCTACACCAAAACACCTAAAGCTCAAAACACCGAAAACCCATTTAGTCGAAACTCATAACATCGACACATGAAATTCAAAGCATTATGCCCTTCCCCCACTGTAGCGCGACCCTGGAGTTAGAATAAATAGATAGAGGGGTGTGGGGGGCACATTATTTAGATAAATATTGTCATTTTTGTTATAACTATCCACATGTATGTTTAAAAGTTATTATGTATGTATTAAAAGTTATTGTGTATGTAAGTTATTATGTATTATGTAAGTTAGTAAGTTATTATGTATGTGGGGGGCTTAGCCCCCATCACCCCCTAACTATTTATATTAACTCCAGGGTCATGCTAGAGTGGGGAAAGGGCATAATGTTTTGAATTTCATGTGTCAGGAGGAGAAGGAAACCACATGCACTACAATTCCAGTCTCACATAGACCTACCACGACAGCAAACCAAACACATAAACACACAAAAACATACTCGGAGGCTCTAAATAAAAATCTGCCTAAGCAGCAGAGACCTCCAAAGCAGACACCCAAGCAACTGCTACCCCAAAACAAAACACATGCAACACATAGCTCACAAAGCCATTGGCACAGCACGAAGCATCAGAGACTATCCATGTGCAACTAACAGTGGGTAAAACTGCCTTCCAGTTTATAGCCTGCTACAGACCACCCTCCCAAACCCAGGAACCCCACTCGGCCTTCCTGAGAACACTGGAAAATATGAAGGTCTCTCCAAATACCATTATATTGGGTGACTTCAACTACCCAAACATAGACTGGGAGCATTACTCTAGCTTCAACACCCTAGCCCAAAGGTTCCTAGAATTTATAAACTCAAATGCTATGGAACAACTTGTTACCACTCCCACAAGAGGGGAAAACATACTGGACCTGATCATCACCAACATGGGGACTCTATGCTCCAGACTAGAAGTGTATCCCTCCCTGGTAACATCAGACCATAAACTAATCTCACTGGATATTCACATCCCGACCCCACCCCCTGCCCAGAAAACCACAGTGAAAAACTTCTCTAAAGCAAATTTCACACTCCTCAAAACCAAGGTGGAATCCTTCAAAGCCCCCGAGCCTGTAGAAAATACAGCCCAGACCGCAGAATCCTTTATAAATGCATTCTATGAACACCTTCAGGAATGCATGGATCATGCAATCCCAAATAAAACCAAGACCCAATCCTCCAAAGGCAGACGTCCTGTCTGGTGGACCCCAGCCATATACAAACTATACAATAGAAGGAGGAAGCTACTACATGATAGAGCATAATCCCAAAAAGGGAAGGCATCTCTGATCATTATTAGCAAAAAACTACGGGCACTCATAAAATCGTCTAAGGCCAGCTTAGAGAGAAATATTGCACAGGACACTAAGGATAATCACAAGCCTTTCTTTAGTTATGTTAGGAGCCTGGTTGGGAATTCCCAGATATGCTCAGAATTAGTCCAAAATGACAAAAAATACACCGAACCCACAGACATTGCCAACATCCTAGCTGACAGGTTCAGCGCAAACTTCTCCCCCCTCCCCACCAAAAGGGCAAATATCAATCCCAGCAGTGTGCTGCCCCACTGACATCTCAGATGCTCAGGTAAGAGCCGTCCTCTCCAAAGCAAAAAACACAGCATCAATGGGACCAGACGGTGTCCCAGGCTGCGTCCTACATGAACTCCAAGAAGAGCTAAACCCAAACATAAAACTACTGTTCAATCTCAGCCTTACTACAGGATATGTACCCAAAGAGTGGTGTAGAGCAACAGTGGTCCCTCTCCACAAAGGTGGTGCCTCAATGGATCCTGGAAACTATCGTCCCATAAGCCTGACTAGCTTGGTCTGCAAAGCTATGGAAAGGATCATCATGGACCTCATAAATAAAGATATTGGGGACATACAGACACTGTATCCTACCCAGTTCGACTTTGTAAAGGGCAGATCCTGCCTCTTAAACCTGGTCAATTTCTTTGAAACAGTCACCAAGGCCATTGACGAGGGGAAGGTGGTCCACACAGCCTACCTGGACCTCGCAAAAGCCTTCAATACAATACCCCACTCGGGAATTATAGATAAGCTCACCAGCTTAAATATAACCCCCTATGTCACTAGATGGGTTGCAAACTAGCTCAAGGACAGAACCCACATGGTTAGAATAGCTGGATCCTTGTCATACTCCAAACCAGTTACAAGTGGTGTCCCACAAGGCTCAGTCTGGGGACCTATCTTGCTCGGTATATATTTCTCGGAGGTACAGGCCAACACGGCAGGACAGTGGCTGACCAAGTTCGCAGATGACTGCAAACTGGGCACCATAATCGACTCTCCAGCTGACACAAGCATCCTCCAAAAGGGCCTCATAGAAACAGACAACTGGTGCCAGAGCCATGGCCTCAAGCTAAATGCCAAAAAGTGTATAGTCATCCCCTTTGGCAAAAACAAAGTGCCCACAAATTACCACATAGATGGTAATCCATTAAGTATAGAAGAAGTAATTAGGGACCTGGGGACCCAAGTTGATAGCAGTCTCTCATTTGACAACCACATGGCCAAAGTGGTTAGAAAAACATTTTATATAGCCCATCTAATCATGAAGGGATTTACATCTAGATCAGGGGAGGTCATCGTGCCTCTTTACTCATCCCTCATCAGGCCCATAACTGAGTACAATGCCCCTTTTGGGATGTACCTTACCAGACACCTGCAGCAACTGGAAAGACCCCAAAAGTACCTCACCAAGAGGATCAAAGGGCTCAAACAGATGCCATATGCTGCCCGGTTAAAGAAACTCCAGCTCTACTCAGTGGCATACCGCCTGCTCAGAGTCGATCTGTGCCTGATGTATAAAGCCATGTCCAACCCGGAATTAATAGACATGCTGCACCTCAGAAAATCCAAATCCCATCGAGCTACTCGCTCGAGAGACTTGAACCTCAGCACTGAAATAAATAGGACATGCTGGAGGGACAGATTCATAACCCAGAGACTCCCTTCACTCGGGAATAAAATCCCAGTCCAGGTTAGGTAGAGTCCCTCACTGACTCTCTTCAAGAGGAATCTTGATGAGTGGATGGGAGATCGTAGGTTTACCCCGGGTATCACTTCTGTGTCACTGTTAGATAAAGGCACAGTATACTAACCTTGAAAAAGGGCATAGCAAAATTAATTTAAAATGGGTGGCGAAAGCCAAACACACTCTGGCTAGGCTTATAAATGCCCTAGGGCAGATAGCCTAATATGAACCTATGAACCTATGAGTTTTGACCAAATGGGTTTTCGGTGTTTTGAGCTTTAGGTGTTTTGGTCTCTCTGAAAGGTTTGTCGATCATATGAGCTTTCGATCATATGAAGTAGACCCATATATATATATATATATATATATATATATATATACATATATACATATATATATATATATATATGTATATATATATATATATATATATATATGTATATATGTATGTATATATGTATATATAGATATATATATATATAAATATATATTTATATATATATATATATTTATATACATATACACACACACGCATATGTACACACACACACACACACACACACACACACACATATATATATATATATATATATATATATATATATACTATTTAACAGATGATGTCAATAAATTAACTTACTTTGTTGTTTTAATACTAGTGTTTTGTTGAAGTTATGTGTTTCTAAGCAGTCATTTCTATATGCAAGTGGGAACGCAGAAAATATTCCATCTTTAATGCAATGGTTAAAATATGTGAACTTTTGGAAAGAGGAAATGATGTTATTTAAATAGGGAATTTGAGCAGAGGGTATATTTCCATTTACGCAAATATCTTTTAGCAAAAGGATAAAACTATTAGGGAATATTTGTTTATGACCTTTCTGTGCCAGTCAAAGGAAACTGTTTATTAGGATGCCAAAAATGAAATAGAATATTATTCATCCTCTTCATTAGTTTTGTCAGTGGAGATAGTACAAAAGATTGAAAGACAAACATTATTTTAGGGAGAATTACCATCTTAATAAGCATTAATTGTTCTTCCATGGTAAATAAGAACTTGCTCCAATTTGTGAGGAAACATTTTATCAACAACCTGTTGAAAAGTTGTTTGTGTCAGTTCTTTACTATTAGTTATAAGGGTTATACCAAGGTATTTAATTTAATTGCTTTTCCTATTGAAGTTAGAAAATTTTTGTATGATTTGTTTACATTTTTATTAATTAATAATGCAATTGTTTTATTATGATTAAATCTAAGTTAGAGATGTCTTAAAACTGACTCGTATAACTAATTATATGTTCTAATGAATTTTCTGTATTTCCTATTGTTAGTAAAATATCATCATCAAATAACTGAATCTTTAGTTCAAAAGTCTTCTTTTGTTTTGATACCATTAATGTTCTTTTTGGATCTAATACAATTAGCAAAGAGTCCTATAGCCAATGCAAAAAGTAAAGGTGATAATGGACAGCCTTGATTTGTGTGTTTTTGTAATTACATAGAATTAGAAAGAAAAGAACCTATTTTAACATAAGCACAAGAGTTATTGTATAACTTAGGAATGAATGCATTTAGCTCAGGTTAGAAATTATACACTTTAAGTGTGTTAAATGGGTATGACCAATTAATTGAGTCAAAAACCTTATCAAATTTGAGACTAATGATAGAAAGTTACTTTTATTCGCATAGTCTATTAATTTATGCATTCTTATTATATTATCATGTACTTATCTATTTAAAATAAACCCAGCTTGATTATTGTTAATTAGTTTATGTGCAAGTAGATTAATTCTGTTAGCTAAAATGAACATAAACATCTTATAATCCAGATTTAAAAGTGAAATGGGTCTGTATGATGAACACTTTGTAGAGACCTTATCTAGTGTTAAAATAGGTGGTATAAGGGAATATTTTGATGATGGGAGGACTTCAGCAGTTGTTTTTATTTCTCTTTAGGCCTTATCTAATTTTTAACCACATCATCTGGTAGTATTTTATATAGTTGTGGTATAAGACCATTTAAGCCTTATTATTTTTTAACTTTTTTATTTGATCTTATATTTCTGTTAAAATGAATGGTTTGTCAGTTTGTTTTTATATATTCAGTTGTTATTTTATTATTTATATTTCCCTTAGAAAAGTTTCAACTATATCCTCATTATCTAGGTTATTATTATTATTATTATTATTATTATTATTATTATTATTATTATTTATATGTTCATAAAATATTTTAAAGCTCTCAAGAATGCCTTTATTATCTGCTCTTATTCCTTTTTTATCATTTATATGTTCCGTGTGGTTTGGTGCTCTTTTTTCAATCATTTATATGTTGTATAATTTGTTTGATATGACTTAGTTTATTTGTTTTCTCTGATCTAAGAGCAAATTTTTGCAAGCTAAAAGGGTTTATTGAATAGGCCTGAAGTTTAGTTTTTTTCTAGGTTTACTGAAACTTTATGATTTAGAATTTCAAAAAAAAATTGTATTTAAGTTTTTCAGTTCAGGCTGACTGATAATATCACTTGTTTTTTATTTAACTTTATTGTGTCTATTTTAGTCTGTAGTATATGCAATTCTTTTCCCCATTCTCTTGTGTTACTAATATACCAGTTTGTAACTCTTCCATTTAAGTATGTCTTTAGTGAATCCCACAGGACAATGTCAGATTCTTCACCATTCATGTTTATTTCTAGGAAATATTTGATCTCTTTAACATACCAATCCTTGAATCATTTTATTTCAGTAATGTATGCTGGTAATCTCCTGTGATGTATTAAATTGTCACTTTTTAAAATAATATTAATGATTATAGCATTATGGTTCAAAAATGGACATGAAACTATTGAAACTTCTCTGATATATGATAACAGATTGAGGAAAAATGTTATCAATATGTGTTTGTGTTCCATATCTATGGGTAAATTTAAGTGAGTTTGTTTTTCGTAGCTTATATATACTTTAAATTCATTAGATTTATACAATCCATTAAGTGTTTGGTTGAAGATGTGATTCTCAGCTATCAATTGAAGTGGAATCTTTGTCTGATAAAATACAGTTAAAATCACTACCCATTATGACTTCACCTTTCACATAATAGCTATAATGTCTAACCAATTTTTTGCATCTTTAGCTGCAGCCCCTGGAATCCAATAAGAGTTCACCAGTGTATATAGTTTTCTGTTCCACTTAGCTATAACAATGGTCAACATAGCATTTTTATTAAAATAGGTATCTTTTTCTTTAGTCATTACTGGTGAGTTCTTACATTAAATGAGGGTGCTTTTTTTAGCTCAAAAATCAGAACCTGCTAAAACCAAAGAATTCTTAATGAAAGTTTATTTGCATCTTTATTAAGTAAATATGTTTCCTATCAAAATACTGTTTGAGTTTTATGTAATTGCAAGTATTTGAACAGACTCCTCCTCTTTAATATATTATACAATCCATTAATATTAATATATATGACCAAAGACTCCTTTATAGATTAAGCATTTTCATTCTTTTAATAATCAACTTAGAACATCATCAGAATCAATACTAAAATGTAAAAATCTAATGAAATCTAATTAAATATACCCAACCATCCCTCACCCTATGAAAAGTGGTGCAGTGAAGGGTCACTGTATTAGACTCGGTAGATTAACTACTGACATTGTTTTTTGAATTAACTTAAAATTCTTAGAGGTTGTTGCACTCATAATTGGTTGGTGAAGATAGAGGAAGAAGTATTATTGCTCAGATTAGATTTGGTTAGACCTATCCTAATTAGGTAGAACAAAATTCTTCCATTGGATATTTCAGCTATACCCCTTAATAAAGGCAGTGAATTGATTGGTTATAGAAATGTGTTTCCAAAAATTTCCTAAGATATGTTTATTATTAGGGACATTTTCGTTTCAAATTGAAAATGTGTCTTGGGAAATAGAGATATTGCACAAATGTTGGGACTTGCACCATTATTTCTATAAAATAAGTGGTATAGTATTATAACTATATTTGAGAAGTCATTCAAATCAAAGCAAAGAATTATTGAAAGGGCAGGAACGTTTAGATGTGGACGATGAAGTCAGGGTTGATTCATATCTAATGATTCAAGTGTGACATAAAATATCCATAAAATTACTTTTACATCTCAGAATAGATTTGTTTGCAATTTGTCCGGTGTGATTCATGTCCATGTTTCTACACTGGAAAAACTTTTAGATCATTAAAATGAAGAATTTATGAACATACCTAAGTGATTAAGAAAGACAGTACCACCAGTTCATTAGCAAAACATGGACTGAGTTGTATGGATTTAAAAAAATATATATTCTTTGTGATTGACTCAGTTAAAATTCAGGATTTGGATGGAGACTGCAAAGTGCGACTGGAATGTAGTGAATCCAGATGGCAGATTGCATGTATAGTAGATCGGCCAGCACGACTAAATGATAGTATCAATATAAAATGTTTTATTTTCACCTTGAATTAAGATGTGAAATTCATTAATCATTTTGACAAGGTTTTATTGCATTACATTTTAATTTTGTACTTCATTTAGATATATGTGATGACTGGCTTGTCATGGAAAAGTGCGTTTTTGATTGGTGAAGAGTGAACTTGGTTGAGTGACTTCATTTAAATATTGCTAGTGATTGGTCGAATGATTGGGATTTACATATCTGTTTTCATTGGGTATGTGATGATGCATAAGAAAATTGATTGTTTCTTTGTATTTGCTGTGCAGAATGTTGAGTGTATTTAATTAGATTTTTTTTATTTTTGTATTGATTTTGATGAAGTTCTAAGTTTATTCTGATGAAGTTCTAAGTTGCTTATTAAAAGAATGAAAGTGCTTAATCTATAAAGTTGAGTTGCCTCGTATTGCTGTTTTTCTTGGTTCTGTGCTGTTGGATTTGGTATTAATAGATATGCATTTAAAATCAGAGATTTATATAAGAGAGAGAAAAAAAAACACAGATATAATGAAATCACATTTATGTACAGAACTGATTTTATATGTTATATATAACAATATGAAATCTGCAGCTATGGTCAAAACTTTTGAAATAAATAAAAAAAATACCAAATTATATAACCTTAAACCATTCTACCATAGAATAACATATTCCTAGTTTGTTGAAAAAGACTAGCAAACTTTACCTCTCAAACTCTCCATTAGATTAACAAGGCTTAGCTCATGCTTTTGATTCATATTAAACTATCTGCCATTTTTAGTATGTATTATCTTAAAAAAAATATCAGTGAGTTATTATGAATAAGAAAAGTTAAACAGGTGTTCAGAATCTTTATTATAAGTTAACTAAACTGAATATCTCTACAGTCATCTTTTCCTGTACCTCATATTATCTCCCTGGTCTACTATAGGGAGGAAGTCAGTTGTTGTTTTCATATTTATTCATTTATAGGTCACATGATTTTATTTATTTATTTTATTTTATTTTACATTTGTTGATTGAGTTAGTCCGACTGAGCTAAGTAGCCCTTTTTCAGTGCAGGCCAGGGGAGAAAAACTCCACAGTTTTACAATTTTAGAGTTAATAGTGTCAGTGGGTTACAATGTATACATAGGTTCATAGGTTCATAGGTTCATACTAGGCTATCTGCCCTAGGGCATTTATAAGCCTAGCCAGAGTTGTGTGGCTTTCACCACCCCTTAGGTTGAAGAATACTATACCCATTAGTTTGCCATGCCTCTGTCCAGCAGTGATACAGAGATGATCCCCGGGGTAAACCTACGATCTCCCATCCACTGGTCAAGATTCCTCTTGAACAGAGCCAGCGGGGTGCTCTGTCTCACATGGACCGGGATTCTGTTCCACAGCATAGGGAGTCTCTGGGTGATGAATCTGTCTCTCCAGCATGTCCTATTTATATCTGTGTTGAGGTTTAAGTCTCTTGCTCTTGTGGCTCTTTGGGTTTTTGGATTTTTTGAGGTGGAGCATGTCCATTAATTCTGGGTTGGACATGGCCTTGTATGTCAGGCACAGGTCACCTCTGAGCAGACGGTATGCGACTGAATAGAGCTGGAGTTTCTTCAGTCGGGCAGCATATGGCATATTTTTGAGCCCCTTTATCCTTTTGGTGAGGAACTTTTGGGGTCTTTCCAATTGCTGCAGGTGTCGGGTAAGATACATTCCGAATGGGGCATTGTACTCAATCATTGGTCTGATAAGTGAAGAGTACAGGGGAACAATGACCTCCCTTGATCTGGATGTGAATCAACAGGTGGGCAATGTAGAAGGTCCTCCTAACCACTTTGGCAATGTGAGTGTCAAAAGAAAGGTTACTGTCAACTTGGGTCCCCAGGTCCCTGATAACCTCTTCTGTGCTTAATGGATTGCCACCTATGTGGTAACTTGGGGTTACCTTGTTTTTACCAAAGGGTATGACTATACATTTTTTGGCGTTTAGCTTAAGGCCATGGTTCTGGCACCAGTTATCCGTTTCTATGAGACCTCTCTGAAGGATATCTGTGTCTGATGGATTTTCAACTATGGCGCCCAGTTTGCAGTCATCTGCAAACTTTGTCAGCCACAATCCTCCTATGTTTGCCTGCACTTCTGAAAAGTAGATGCCGAACAAGAGGGGGCCCATGACTGAGCCCTGTGGGACACCGCTTGTGACCGGCTTGGAGTCTGACATGGCACCAGCAACTCTAACCCTGTGGGTTCTGTCCTTGAGCCAGTTTGCAACCCATCTTGTGACATATGGGTTTACATTTAAGCTGGTGAGCTTTTCTATGATACCCGAGTGGGGTATTGTGTCGAAAGCTTTTGCAAGGTCAAGGTAGGCTGTGTGAACTTCCTTACCCTCATCAATGGCCTTGGTGACTGTTTCAAAAGTCGACCAAGTTCAAGAGGCATGATCTGCCCTTGACAAAGCCGAATTGGGTAGGATCCAATGTCTGTAGGTCCCCTATGTCTTTATTTATGAGTTCCATTATGATCATCTCCATAGCTTTGCAGACCAGGCTTGTTAAGCTTATGGGGCGGTAATTACCAGGGTCCGTAGAAGCATCGCCTTTGTGGAGTGGGACCACAGTTGCCGTATGCCACTGTTTGGGTATGTATCCTGTGGTAAGGCTAAGATTAAACAGCAGCCTTATGTGTGGGTTTAGGTCCTCATTGAGTTAGTGTAGCACACAGCCGGGGACACCATCCAGTCCCATTGATGCTGTGTTTTTAGCTTTAGAGAGAACAGCTCTTACCTGGGCATTTGAGATGATTGGGAGGCTACACTCTGCTGGGATAGATATTTCTCCTTTTGGGGAGGGAGGGAGAAATTTTCACTGAACCTGTCTGCCAGTATGTTTGCAATGTCTGTGGGTTCAGTGATTTTTGTATCATTTTGGACTAATTCTGAGCATATCTGGGAGTTTCCACCCAGATTTCTAACATAGCTAAAGAAGGCCTTATGATTGTCTTTTGAGTCCTTGGCGATTTTTCTCTCAAAGTTGGCCTTGGATGATTTTATGAGTGATCGTAGTTTTTACTAGTATTGATCAGAGATGTCTTCCCTTTTAGGGATTTTGCTCTATCTTGTAGTAGCTTTCTCCTCTTGTTGTAAAGTTTGTTTATGGCTGGGGTCCACCAGATCGGGCACTTGCCTTTGGTGGAAAGGGTCTTGATTTTATTTGGGATTGCTTGATCCATGCAATCCTGGAGGTGCTCGTAGAAAGCATTTGTAAGGGATTCAGCAGCGTGGGTTGTGGTTTGCAATGGCTCAGGGGCCTTGAAGGATACCACACCAGTCTTAAGAAGTGTGAAGTTGGCTTTTGAGAAGTTCTTCACTGTGGTCTTTTTTGTTGGGGGTGGGGACGGGATGTGGATCTCCAGTGAGATTAGTTTATGGTCTGATCTCACCAATGAGGGATATACTTCCGGTGTGGAGCATTTTGTCCCCATGTTTGTGATGATCAGGTCTAGTATATTTTCACCTCTTGTGGGAATGGTGACAAGTTGTTCCATAGCATTTGAGTTTATGAACTCCAGGAACCTTTGGGCTAAGGTACTGGGGCTTGAGTAATGTTCCCAGTCTATGTTTGGGTAGTTGATGTCACCCAATATGATGGTGTTTGGAGATACATTTATACTCTCCAGTGTCTTCAGGAAGGCTGTGTGGGATTCCTGAGTTTGAGAGGGTGGCCTGTAACATGCTACAAACTGTAGAGCAGTTTTGCCTATGGTTAATTGCACCTGAATGTTCTCTGATGCTTCGTGAGTTGCCAACAGCCTGGAGGTGTAGGTATCCTTGATGAATATGGATACACCCCCTCCTTTTGTGGTACGGTCCGGGTTTTGGGGCCGGAACGCATGATATGAGGTAAAACCTGATAGTGCCGGGGTGCTCTCAGGAGCCTTGAACCAGGTTTCAGTCACAGCACAGACATCGATGTTCTCCATACTGAGGAGGGCTTTGAGGGCGTGCATCTTGAGATTTAGATTTCTGGCATTGAGCAGCATTACCCTTAGTTTTTTTCCATTATTGTTTTCTAGGGTGGTGGGTTTAGAATTTGAGCCTTGTCTAAAAAAGGCACTATGGGGGTGGCAAGAGCCTTTGCCAATATCCAGAAACCCAGGGGTGACAGGTGCAAGCCATCCCTTGCAAAGCAGCGTGGCTTGTCAAGCATGTCACTCCAGGCAGACAGACATTGGATCCCCTTAGAATGACACCAGAAATTAAGCCACTTATTAAAACTGATCATTTTGTCTCTGTATTGTGGCATCATTCTTGGTGAAGGTAGGATACTGCTCAGGGTCAGGGTCATACCAGCCTGGGCTACATAATCTGAGAGCTCCTTTATGTCTCTTTTCATGTAGTCCAGGGAGGTACGTCTCAGGTCATTCACACCGGCATGGACAATGACTGAGTCATACTTGTACTTGCTGTGGAGTGACCTGAGTGCTTGTGTTATGTGGCGGATTCTAGCGGCCGACAGACAGCTTACTGTGACCCTCTCCTAGTTCACTCTGGTGAGAGGGACGTCAGTGTGTCTGACTATGGAGTCACCTATGACAAGTGTGTCTGGCATTGTGTTTGGCCTTAAGGGCTGTGACGGATTTGCACACTGACTTTGTGATCTATGTGTTGCTTGTGTTATGTCATGAGGTGGCAGTTGTTTGGGTGTCTGCTTTGGAGGCCTCTGCTGTTTTGGTAGATTTTTGATCAGTGCCTCCGAGTATGTCTTTGTGTGTTTATGTGTTTGATTTGTAGTTGTGATAGTTCTATGTGAGACTGGGTTTATGGTGTGTGTGGTTACCTTCTCCTCCTGTCTGGTTTTGCCAGTCCTGAGTTGAGAGAGCTCAGCCTCCAGTTTGGCTATATAGTTGCATCTCTCGCATGTATTTGTGTTTTATGGGAGGAGGAGAGGGTTGTCTGTGTACATGAGGCAATTGTAACATTGCCTCAATATTCCCAGATTCACCAGCTGAGCAGGAGAGGACGCTAGCAACTGACCCTTTGACATGCTAGAAGAAATGAAAAATTTTGGTTTGTAACTGAGTCAGAAAGGACCTATAGGGAAATGGGAACTCAAGGGGGTTTTAAGCTAGTGAAGTACTTTGTATAATATAGAAGTGCTTTACCTGACTAAAAAATGCTTTAGGAACAAGTGCTGAGCTTTACAGATAGAGAATAGACTGTTTAGATTACAAGTAGAGTAGTTCTAAGGAAAAAATGAAGAGCAGACTTTACGGAGCCAGAAATAGTTTAACCTTGTTTAACCAGCACTGCCCGATGGTGCTCTAGTGGCAACTCCACGCTAAATGCAGAAAAGGCAATAAGTCAGTAGTACAGGCTAGCACACAGACAATGAAATACATTTTATCAGAAAAAAATAATAGTGGAAAAAAAACATAACCATACATAAGAGAATTTATTTAATACAAACATTTTCAATAAACAGTGAAAAGTACACATAATGTATGTAGTTATTTCATGAGATAAGTGGCATTACAAAAGAGATGAGAGATGGAGAAGAAGACTAATACTTTAAAGAGGTTTGGAAGCTAAAAAGGTTTGAAGTTTTTGTGATTACTTATGAATTAATGGGCTAAATCAGGGAGAATGAGTGCAGTGGCAGGACCAGTGAGTTTGGAGGTACTCTCTAGTGGCAGTTTTGAATTGATTTGGATGTTTGAGGGCCTTTATTTCTAGTGGCAATTAGTTCCATGATATGGTTTTATTGGAGCTGTAGAGGTTGCAGATGATTTTAGTCTTAGATATGTATATTTGTAGTAGGTTTAGGTCAGAGCTACTTAGTTTATATTTTTCTATATTATTTACAATTTGTAAAGTTGTTCATCGTAAGTTCATAAATTAGTACTAACTGTCCTTGTGTGCCATTCTAAGCCTGGCCAATTACCACATGTTAGACTCAATTCCTGCACCTAGTACCTTTAAGGTGAGCACCTTAACCACTATGCCAATCTCTGACCCTTGTAGGCATATTTATATTTTTTTAACTATATACATATTTATTTATTTTAATCTCTTTCTATTTGTTTTTGTATACTATATCTTGTCTATTACTATACTCCTAGGTTTTATATTTTATATATAATCCTAGTGTACAGTATTATATGATATAATAGAACATTTATATTTACCCTAATTTATCCTAATTTTTCCTTAAATGTCATGTCTAATAGTATCTGAACAAACATCTGAAAAAATCTTCCTTTTTATAATTCAAACTTTCCGTAACAAATTGTTCTGAGATATTAAGTTTTGTTATCATTAAAAACAGATAAAAACAGAGAAACAAGATCCTAATTTTTTTATCAGAAGTGTCATTCTATAGGCTAGTATATAAACTATTCTTTTGGTATACTGCAAGCATTTAGAACTATTTAATAATTGATAGTGGTTTAGAATTAATCGGCTTTAAGCTGGTCCTCATGACAAGAACTTGCAAATGAACAGTTTTTAAATTATGATTCACACAAAAACATTCATGAGTGAATCCAAGCCACTTCTTCATTATACAACAATCCCTCAAAACCTTCCAAACCAAAAAAAAAAAAAAAAAAAAACATTTCTAAGTATGTTAATCACTGAAAAGCTATTCTATTTAAAGAAATAAAGCAGACTGTCATTTTTAAAGGAGACATAGGATATGTGTGATCCAGGTTTAACTTGTAAACAAGTCAACATTATTCTAATTATTTGATAACATTCCAATAATAACTTTTATATATGTAAGAAACTGCATTTTTATACTTTGTTTATCACACAGCATAACTTTCCTGTGTGCTATTGCATGTCAAGTATACTATCAGTAGTACACATTCAGAACTATGTAATAACTGACAGTGATTTAAAATGCAATTCACTGTCTTTTGCTTAATATCTAACTTGTATTCTTTGGCATCTTGAACTATGATTCAAAATATTATGATTATTTACTTTTAGACAGGAAGAAATAACTTGGACAGTTCTTAGAATTTTCAGTACTCCCACAGCATCACAAAAGTTCTCATGACTGTAAGTTGCTTCAAGCTGGTTTTCACAATAAGGGCTTGAAAATGAACAGTCCATCACTTACAAATTACACAAAAGCACTTAAAACTGCCTCATGTACACAGACAACCCTCTCCTCTTATCTCCCAGCACTCAGACTTGTGAGAGATGCACTTATTTATCCAAATTAGAAGCCATGCACTCTCAAGCCAAGACCAGAAAAGCTGGTCAAGAGGAGAAGGTCAACACCTGCAACACACCACATGCAACACATACTCTTCCAGAACACCCACCATCACAGCTCTCACATAAAAACACAAACCACACACCCACCTTTGCAGAGGCTCTCTATAGAAATCTATCCAATCAGCAGAGACTTGCAAGGCATAAACGCACTTGACCACCACAACACAGCAGAAACTAAAAGAAACATATCTCAGCTACACAGTGTGCCCCTCAACCTAAACCCCTAAGGCAAAATAACTTGCCCACTATACTAATAATAGGTGACTCGATAGTGAGGCACACTGATGTCCCACTCACTAGGTTGAATAAGGAGAAGGTAACAGTCAGCTGTTATCAGGTGCTAGAATCCAACACATAGCTCACACACTCAGGTCACTCCACAACAAGTACAAGTATGACTCTGTCGCTATCCATGTGGGTGTGAATGACCTGAGTTGCATCTCCCTGGAATACGTGAAAAGTGACATGTTGGAGCTCTCGGATTATGTGGCCCAGGCAGGTATGACCCTAGCCCTGAGCAGCATCCTACCATCACCCAGAATGATACCGCAGTACAAGCAGAAAATGATTGACTTCAACAATTGGCTCTGGTGTCATTCTAAGGGGATCTAGTAACTGTCTGCTTGGGATGACATGACTGATAGACCTCGATGCTTTGCCAGAGATGGCATGCATCTGTCACCCCTGGGTTTCCGGATACTGGCTAAGGCTCTTCCTATGCCTATAGTGCCTTTTTTTTAGGCAATGTTCCAAAGACCAAATTACCACCATAACAGCTATAAATAAATGCAATCTGAGGGTCATGCTACTCAATGCTAGAAATCTAAATCTCAATATGCACTTGCTCAAAGCACTCCTCAAAATGGAGAATATCAACATTTGTGCTGTAATGGAGACCTGGTTTAAAGCAGCAGAAAACACCCCTGCACTACCAGGCTATAACTCATTCCACACCATTTGGCCCCAGCACATGGACCAAAGCTCCAAAAGCGGCGGCGTCTCCATATTCATAAAAGATATATATACATCTCCAAACTAATAGCCCAGCATAATGCATCAAAGATACTTCAGGTACAACTAACATTGAGTAATATGGCAATTCAGGTTGTAGCCTGCTATAGGTCCCCAACCATGTCCCAAGACTCTCACTCCACATTCCCAACACCCTGGAAGCTATTAGGGTCCAACCCAATATTCTCATACTAGGTGACTTCAACTACCCCTCCATCAGCTGGGAAAACTACTCATGCACCAATACACTGGCCCAACTCTTCCTGGAATTCATCAATTCCAATGCCCTGGATGAGTTCATTCTTACCCCCACTAGAGGAAGCAACATACTTGACCTGGTTATTACTAACATGGACAACTGTTGCTCTACACAAATAGTCAATCCCTCCCCGGTTAGATCTGACCACAAACTAATCACCAGGGAAATCCACATCTCACCCACACCCCACGCAAAGGTAACCACCATGAAAAACTTCTTCAAAGCTGACTTTGGGCTCCTAAAAACAGAGGAGGCTAACTTCATGGCACCCATGTTAATGGAAAATAGATACACCAATGCACTGTACAAACACATACATAAATGCATGGAACTGGCCATACCCAACAGAACCAAGATGCTCTCCTCCAAATAAAGGAAGCCAATCTGGTGGACCCTGCCTAACTCTACAACAGAAGGAAGAAACTGTTGCAGAAAAAGGTGATGTTCCAAGACTGGAAAAACTCCCTTATTATCCTGAACAAAAAGTTGAGATCCCTCATCAAAACCTCTAAAGCCAGCTATGAAGGAAGAATTGCAGCAGACACTAAAAACAACCACAAAGCCTTTTATAGTTATATCAAGAATCTCCACGGCATTACCCAGGTCTGTTCTGAGTTACTGCACAAGGGTGCCTGTTATACTGAGCCAACAAATATTGCCAACATATTGACCGACAGATTCAGTGCCAGCTTTACCTCCCCTTCCCAAAGGACCAATCACAATACAGGAGGAATGCCAGGCACCCAGCATTACTCCAGCACAAGTTAAAGCTGCATTGTCCAAGGCCAAGAATACAGCTTCCATGGGACTCGACAATATCTTGGATGTATTCTACATGAACTACAATGTGAACTGGCACCACATCTGTGTGCCCTGTTCAATCACAGCCTCACCTCAGAATTTGTCCCTACCAAGTGGCGCACTGCTCAAGTCATCCCTCTCCATAAAGGGAGAGCAACCACAGACGCTGGGAATTATCGCCCCATTAGCCTGAAGAGTCTGATATGTAAGGCTATGGAGCACATCATCATAGACCTAACTAACAAGGATATAGGGAATCTCCAAACTCAAGATTGCACACAATCTGGTTTTGGGAAAGGTAGATCATGCCTGCTCAACCTGGTTGACTTCTTTGAGTCAGTCCCCAGAGCTGTGGATAAGGGCAAGGCAGTTCATACAGCCTACCTTGATCTGGCCAAGGCCTTTGATATCATTCCCCACTCAGGAATTATTGATAAACTCAACAAACTGGTCATCAACCCCTATATCACTTGGTGGGTTGCAAATTGGCTCACAGATAGAACCCATAGTGTGAAAGTAGTGGGCTCCAAAGTCAGACTGTCGACCAGTCACAAGTGGAATCCCACAGGGATTGGTCTTGGGTCCTCTCCTGTTTAGCATCTACTTCTCGGAAGTCCAGGCCAACACAAGGGACTCTGGCTGACCATGTTTGCAGACAACTGCAAGCTGGGAACCATTATCAACTCCCCAAGTGATGTAGACTTCCTACAGAAAGGGCTCACTGAGACCGATGATTGGTGTCAAAACCATGGCCTTAAGCTTAATACGAAAAAAATGCATTGTCATCCCCTTTGGGGAAAAACTCAGTTCCCACTAATTACCACATGGATGGGAACCCACTGAACAATGAAGGCGTTATAAGAGATCTGGGGACACAGGTTGAAAGCAACCTGTCCTTACACCACCACATTGCCACTGTGTTCAGAAAGTCCTTCTGTGTGGCACATCTCATTACCAAGGGTTTTGCATCTAGGAAGAAAGAGGTCATCATCTCTCTCTACTCTTCCTTCATTATGCCAATCATTGAGTATAATGCCCCATTTGGCATGTGCCTCTCTAGACACATGCAACAGCTGGAAAGGGCACACAAGTACCTCACAAAGAGGATCCTAAGCCTTAAACTCATGCCCTACTTGGACAGACTCAAAAAACTCCAGCTATTCTGTGTCTCATATCATCTTCTAAGAGGTGATCTCTGCTTGACCTACAAAGCCATGTCTGACCCAGCTCTGTTAAAAATGCTACATCTAAACAAACCCAATCCCACTGAACTACATGCTCCAGAGACCTTAACCTCATTGCCACAATCAACAGAACATGCTGGAGGAACAGGTTCATAACCCAGAGACTGCCCATGGTCTGGAATACACTTCCCATACATGTCAAGCAGAGCACCTCATTGGTCCCCTTCAAGAGAAATCTTGATGAGTGGATGGGAAATAGAAAGTTCACTCCGGGGATCACTCCAATGGCTCTACTTGAAGGAGGCACTGGGAACTAATGTTGGGTGGCATGATGCCAGGGCACTTCTATGGGCTAGGCTTGTAAAGGCTCTAAGGCCATTAGTCTAGTTGACACCTATGAGCCTATGAACCTATGAAAAAGTGAATTCAAGTTACCTTCACACCACACAGCAATTCTTCAAATCCCTCCAAATGAGCAAAAAAAAAAAAAAATCTCAAAGTATCCCAACCTCTAAAAAAAATTTCACTCAAAGGAATAACATTTAATGATTCACCAAGCACTGTTTGCATGAGATGTTCAATATATAAAGCAGATTATCATGTTTAAAGGATTACTAGCATATCCAGTTGCATTAAAAGAATGACAGTTATGTGTGATCCAGATTTAATTTGTAAAAGTGTGAATGTTACTCTAATTATCTGATATTATTCCAATAATAACTTTTATATATGTAAAAAAGTTATAGTTTTATACTTTATTTGTAACATAGCATATCTTTTCTGGGTGCTATTGCATGTCAAGTATACTATCAGTAGCATACTACTGGACCATTGTAAGAACCCAGAATGTAACTTAACATGCCTCTTTAGTGTCATTTGTTGAATCCTGGATTATATTTAATAATACATTACTCAACTATGCCAAGATATCAGAAAGTGTGCCACCTACCATAAGTTTCAACATAATAATAATTAACTTTTAATAAAAGGAATAGTTTAATCTTTTAAACATTAAATGAAAATAAGTGGCTTTAATTTCATATACAGCTAAAAGAATCACACTCTAACAATTTAAAAAGGGAACTAGTAAGCGTATGAAGTAGGTAGAGAAAGAAAGAAAGAAAGAAAGAAAGAAAGAAAGAAAGAAAGAAAGAAAGAAAAAAATGATTTACCTCGTAAAATGAAATATTCAGCACCTGTTCATAAGTATTCAAGCACTTCTTTAACTTAATAAGAATTCATAAACATGAAATACATTGATTTTCATTTGCCCTTCAGCTTTTTCCTGTTTTTGTCTTTTATTAACCAATCATCTCTTTGTGCATTTCTCTTCACAGAAGTTAATAGAGTCCAGTTCATTTCTTCTGTTTTTTTCTAGGATTTTATTTTTCTTATATAAAGTCCATTGCATCTTTCAAGGTGTAAAAAATCTTCTTTCCTTCTGGAAGGTGAATCCTTATTTTTGCTGGAAACAAAATTTGTGCTTTAATATTGTTTTTCTTTAAGCTTTTAGAAAGTAGCACACATGCATTTCTGTTTGACATCACTAATGTTGAATAGCCATTGTCAAGCCTTATAGTATTTTCTTTAATTTTTAACTGGATAATTAGTCCATGCAAATTTTTAGATTAAATCCTTATCTTGATTTGAGAGATATGATCGCTGACTTTGATGAAATTGTCTTTCTTTTTTTTAAAGATGAGTTAGAAATTTGTCCATGTGCCCTTTCAATGCCAAGGCAGGTTTGAAATTTTAAGCAGCCAGGTATTAATAAATTAAATCATACTGTCTCCCTCTTCTTTTTCTGGAATCCCATGAATCCTGATGGTATTCCTTCTAGATATGTTCTCTAAGTCTTCTATTTTTCCTGGAATAAGTTGTTCTGTTTCAGAAGAGATTCAGTGCTATTCTCATTTTCAAGTAATCGTCCATCAGAAATCATACATTCATGTTTTCTTGTTTTGGAAATGAATAAAAATATTAAAAAAAAAAAAATCATGTTTTCTTGTTTTTGGAAATGAATAAAAATATTAAAAAAAAAAAATCATGTTTTCTTGTTTTTGGAAATGAATAAAAATATTTAAAAAAAAAAATCATGTTTTCTTCTTTTTGAAAATTAATAAAAATATTAAAAAAAAATCATGTTTTCTTGTTTTTGGAAATGAATAAAAATATTAAAAAAATAAAAATCATACATTTCCTCTTCTATACTTGAGACTTGGGATAATTGTTGTTTAACAGATTCACTCAGCACTTCAACTTATTTCTACATTCCTCTTTAAAATTTTGCTTACTAATTTGTCTATATTTATAGATAACTCACTGATGTTACTTAGTATAGCATATATGTCTTTTTACATACTAATGTCCTGTACACCGGGCTTAGAGTGGCTTATTGTGAGACAGTTGGTTCTTTCTATGTTTATTGACAGAAAAAAGCAATTACAAGAGTTTCAAACTTATTTTTTGTAGTGAATCTTTCAGCAGATGTTCAACTATAAATCCATCAAGTTTTGAAACATTCTATTAGAGTTTTTTTTAGTAAAAATAATGTCAGATATATTAAAATGAAGCAGAACTAAAAACAGTGCTGTTAACTGCTCACAATCATGGTCATGCCACCCCCCCCCCTCCATCTTAGTGGCCTGTTCAAAGAAGCCCACCAGGATGAGTAAGCATGATTTTCCATTGACAAAGCCAGACTGGGATGGATCCAGTGTCTGGAGGTCTACTATGTCCTTGTTTATTATTTCCATAATAATTATTTCCATGGCTTTGCAGATAAGACAACTCAGACTAATGGGTCTGTAGTTTCCACAATCAGGAAAAGGTCCTCGCTTATGAAGGGGGATGACCATCATAGTCCTCCATTGTCATGATACAAAGCCTGTTTTAAGACTATAGTTAAACAGTGACTCCAGGGATCCCAATAAGTCATGTCATCCGGGCCCACTGGAGCTGTGTTATTGGCTTTAGTGAGCACAGCCAGGACATGCTCCCTAATTATACTAGAAGGGGTTATTTTTAGGGTATTGCTAGGGGGAAGGCTGGGGTTTGAGGGAGTAAAGTAAGAACTGAAGTCCACAAATAGGTTTTGCAGTATCACTGGGTTTGGTGAATATGGCACCATTAGCCACCAATTCAGCACATTGCTGTATGCTGCCCTTGAGGTTTTCTGACATTGCTGAAAATGATTAACTTTCACCTGGGAGGTTATCTTAAGTTCAAAGATGGCTTTGTTTAACCTAATTAGCATACTTAGTTAACTATTTAGTTTGATGAGGCAATTTTTCTCTTTATTGGAATTACCTTCATTGCTTTTTGCCATATTCTTCCTTTTTTGTATATCCTGTTTAATTTTGGATGCCACCAGGGTGGTTTGTTTCTGGGTCAATTTCTGAGCTTACCTCTGGTATGTACAGTGGTCTCTATGCAGCCATGAACATGGCTGTTTATTGTTTCTGAGAGGAATTCAGTGTAGGCTACTGTGTTGGGGCAATGAATTTTGACAAACTATCAATTAATAAAAGGTACTTTACCTTGGAATAGTTCCTAACTATTATTGCTTTTGCTGAGGTTATGAACTTGATTTTAATTTCAAAGGAGACAGGTTTATGGTCAGATCTTAACAGAGAGTTTGAGACATGGCGTGTGCAGTGTTCACCCATAGTTGTCAGCATGAGGTCCAGTATTTTGAGCCTCTGTTCAGTGTATTCAATTGTATTTATATTTATGAAGTCAATGAATCTGTGTGCCTATATATTTGAGGCCATGTTGGATTCTCAGTCTATAGAGAGGTAATTAAAGTCTCCCATCAGTAGGGTGTTAGGTTGGGAAGTAAGTGTATCCAGTAGGTCCTAATATGCATTGTGAGGTTTTTATGACATGGAGACTGACCTATAACTGGACTATAGTATCATTTTATTACAGAGCAAAGTAACTGCAGGAGGACTAGCACACAATATGGTATGTGTTCAAGGGTATAAGCATTTTCTGTTAAATTTGACTTACAGTTCTGAGTCAGTATAACAAATACATCCTACAGAGGATGTATCGATTCAAAGACAGGATCACTCTCTGTCAAGCTAGTGCTAAAGTTCTGGGTCATTACACTGCTCATTGCTGATCCTGGAAATCACAGACCCATCAGTCTTACAAGGCTCATATATACAAAGCCATAACACATGTCATAACAGACCTGATTAAAGCTTATATCAAAAACCTTATCAGGCTTGACACCTAATTATGGGTAGATCCTAGCTGATGAATCTGGTAAAGTTCTTTCGGAGGATGGCACAGACATTGGACACTGGACAAACTCCACACGGTGTAGCTTGGCTTTGCCAAGACATTTGATACTCCACCCCATTAAAACATATTTAACAGACTAAGGCATTGCAAATTGGCCCCTATATAGTTAAATTGATTGCAAATTAACTGAAGAACAGTACCCACACAGCAAAGGTGGCAAGTGCTTCTTCAGAGACCATGAAAGGGTGCAGTGCAGTTCATTAGGGAGCTATCATGAGGCTTCCGTTATTCAGCATCTACTTGTCTGATCCCAAAATCCCAAATGAGTATCTCTGGTTAACCAAGTTTGCAGGCAGTTATAAACTAAGTGTTGTCGTCAGGACCGCCTCTGGCACACAGGCACTAAAATATGAGATTACATTTGTTAATTACTGGTGTACTAAACACAGGCACAAATTAAATGCCAAAACATGTAATAATGATGAAGTAGTAAGCAATCCTCCCTCCATACTATAATATAGACAATACCCTACTTCAAAATGAGAATCTAGTGAGAGATCTTGGAACATTGGTAGATAGTTTCTTCTTATTTAACCATCATGTTGTAGCGGTAGTCAGAAAATCCTTTTACCTTGTGCATATGATTGCAAAACGTATACGTTCAGGATCCAAATAAGTCTTTACCACCTTGTTTTCTACACTGATTTTGCCTATCATAGAATACAATGCTCCCTTTTAGATGCAGACAAATCAAGCTACCGGAAATATCTTAGAGGTTTCCAACTAAAAAGATAAAGGGCTTAAAACTCCTGAGCTACCAGGGGAGACTGGAGGCTCTATCCCTGTATTCAGTATCCTATAGACTCCCTAGGGGTGATATGTGCCTCCCTTATAAAAGGAATACAGTAGTACACAATCTCTTATACCTTCATAAATGAAACAGTCCTACAGACAGAATGAGCAGAGACCTAAATTTACTCAAACAAATAAAAGAAACAAATGGAAGAGGTAGGTATGTTACACAGACTTTACCACTTTTGTGGAACAAACATCTGTCTCCAAATTAAGCAGTGCGATTCACTGTCTTCCTTCAAGAGTGAATTAAATAATTGGATGGACATTCATAAATTCACCCCAGTTGTGACTGCCCTGTCTCTCCTTGAAAAGAGAGGTCAGGCCTAAGATGACTACTTGCAAGGTGCTGACAGCATCCTGGCCCAGATGCCTTGTATTTTCTATGATTTCTATGATTTTAGTGGGAATGAATATATATCTGTTCAAGACCTGAGTCAGTAAATGATAAGCAACATGCCACAGTGGATGAATGTGTACACTTAAGAACTGTAGCACTGCCTAGCAGGCTAGATCTAGAGCTCTGGTTCAGTATATAATAAACAATATGCCACACAAGATGAATGTGTCCATTCAAGGACAATTATCCCTGTATGTCAAGCTAGATATAGAGCTCTGTGTCAGTATGCTATAAACAGCATGCCACAGAGGATGAATGGATCCATTCAGGGCCATAAGCAGAGCTTATCTAAAAAATCCTGCTTTGGTTTGTGATTTACTGTGGAGTTGACTATTAAGATAAGTTTTATTTTAATTTATAATTTATTTTACCACTATTTTTTCACTGTTTGTAGGAGGGTAGGGATAGCTTGTAGACACGAATATTTACATTGATTTATATTTTGTTGTTTTACTTTTAATTTTCACTGACAGGCAAGCTCTAGCCATCACAAGGGGCCTAGTCACCTATAAATTCACACAGACTGCAGAGAGGACAATCCAGAGCTAGCTAAGCAATCTTATCCTGGATTGTGATTTATTGATCTTTACTGTTTAAAAGAAGTGCAACTGTGAGTGATAGTGAGTGACATAAAGGAATTACAGCTTTTGTCTGACTTTCAGAACTTGTGCGGTCAGAACAGCAGCTTTACTGTACTTACTTTAGTATTTAGTTGTATATTGCTTTTGTGATTTTTGTCACAGAATTTGATTTAAGTTCTCGTTGAATTCTGTGGATACGGATTTTGATTATTCTTTTCTTTTATAATTTTGTGTTTGTTTGAAGCTCAGTACCGATTCCTTAAATGACTATGCCATTAATGATTTGCTAATGCACAGATATTGTGCACAGTATAATGAATGCTATTCATATTTATAGGTAACACTTGATAACTGCTGATCTGAATTCTTCATGTAAAAAGTTGGATGATTTGCTTACCATTGTTAGAAGTAAATCTAGACTTACTGACGATACACGTGTGCAATTAGCATGGCTTGGAGAACTGTTGCATCATATATTAATGACTGGACTGATGAACTAAATAATGTAAGGCATAGAATAAATAGAACACATTTAGGAAATGGTGCATCTATTTTCTGCAAAGATCATTCAACACCTATGAAACAAGATGATGCCCCTGACAACTTTAGAATTCTGAATGCAAGTATTCAGCAATCTAAGGATCAAGTTTGTTTAGAAGGAAACAAAAAAGAAAGAAAGGAAGACGTTCACAACAAATAACAAAGAAGAAAAAGAAACTGATTAATGACCTTAAATAAGAGAATACATAGTAAAAAGGACACTGCTTTGTTACGTCATCATCAGCAGCAGCAGCTCCCCTTTTCTCATTTTCTCTACATGGGGTTGGGGTATCTTGTTAACTGTTACCAACTCTCTCTCAATTCAGTGCCACACTCCTGCCTTCTTCACCACTCATGCCTGACTGTCACAGATCTTCTTTCACACAATCCATTCACCTCTTTGCTGGACATCCTCACTTCCTCTTACCTACTTCCTGCCTGTCCAAAATCTTCCTCACCAGATTGTCTTCTGCTTTTCTACACATCTGCCCAAACCACCGTAATCTGTTCTCTTTGATCTTTTCTGCAGTTGGAGCTACTTTGGCTTCTGCTCTTATGTCCTCATTTCTTCATCTGTCCCACAGTGTGCATCCTACCACCTTTCTCAGGCACTTCATTTCCATCACCTCTAGCTTCTTCAATTGCTCTGCCTTTGCTGCCCAGGTTTCTGTGCCATGCAGTAGTACTGGTCTCAACACTGTCTTGTACACCTTACTTTTCATCTTCTTTGGCATTCTTCTGTCATAGACTACACCTGATATTCTATGCCAGTTGGCTGCAGCCTCTCTAATTCTAGCTTTGATTTCTTCATTCAGACTGCCCTTCTCCTCAACCACCCCTCCAAGATACTTGAAGCCGTTTACCTGCTCCACTATCTTCCCTTCTATCTCTATTCTCAACTTCTTCTGATTTACCCTATTTGCTGCCATTACCACCATCCTATCTGTGCTTAGTTTCATCCCATGTGCCTTTAGATTTGCATTCCATGCCCCTATCCTTTGCTGACGTTCTAGCTCAAAGTCTGCCTGTACTGGCACATCATTTGCATATAGCAGCTTTGTTGATCTGACCCCTCCAACCTGTTCGCTAATGTAGTCCATCACCAGTATGAACAGCAGTCGTCTCAGAGCTGAACCCTGGTGTACACCCACTCCCACTGGGAACCCTTCTGTGAGGCTGAACACTGTTTGTACTTGAGTCACTGGGTCCTTGTACATAGCCTGCACTAATTCTACCAATGTTTCTGGGACTTCAAACCACCGCAGTACTGCCCAGATCAGCTTTCTTGTGACCTTGTCATATGCTTTCTCCAAGTCTAGGCATGCCAATTTGGACTCTCTCCTTATCTCTAGCTTCTTCTCAAGTATATGTCTCAGTGCAAACATCAGGTCAGTTGTGCTGCATCCTGATCTGATCAGAATTGCTCATCTCCCATCTTACATTCTACTACTCTGTGTATCCATTTATCAATCACCCTCTCCAGAACTTTCATGCAATGTAGTAGGAGTTTGATGCCTCTGTATTGCCCACATTTGTGGATTTCCCCTTTGTTCTTGTACACTGGCATGAGTATGCTTATTCGACAGTCATCTGGGATACGCCTTTCTCTGCACACTGTTATTAGTACCCTTAGGAGCCATTTCTCCCTTAACTCACCCTGCATCTTTATCATATCTCCTGTGATCTCATCTGAGCCTGCTGCTTTCCCTGACTTCATCTTCCTTAGTGCTGTTCTTGCTTTGTCTAAGGTGGGCTCCTCTTCATCTCTGATCGTAGGCTGTTTTTGGGGCAGTGCAGCTTCTGTGGGGTTTTCTTCATTCAGAAGCTGGTGGAAATATTCCTTCCATCTGCCTTTGATGCCCTGTGGACTGGTGAGCAGGGTGTTGCTGGCATCCCTTATGAAGGGTGTCTGACTATTTTCTTTATCTTTCTGTCTTTGACTTGCAACCTGATATAGTTTCTTTGTGCCCCTTACTGAGTCACTTTCCAGAAGCTGGAACAGTGCCTCTGATGCCCTATTCTTTGCTATTGCAACTTCTTTCTTAGCTTCTTTATTAGCCAACCAACAGGCCTTTCTAGCCTGGTCAGTCTTTTCTATCTCCCACATCTTCCTGCACCCCTTCTTTCTTTTGATGACTTCCTGGACTTCTGCATTCCACCACCAGCTTTCCTTATGTACCTTATTTCCATACCTGGCTCGGCCACATATCTTTTCTGTAGTCTTAACACATGCCTTTTTAGGTGCTGCCAATCTTCCTCAACTCCCCCTATTTCCTCCACTTCTTGGGCTGCTAGAGCCCTGAGTAGTTCCTTGATCTGCTGTACTTTCTCCCCAGTCAACTTCCAGGTCTTCAGCCTGGTCTATGTTGATCTTAGATCTTTCTCTGGCCACTGTTTGCAGCTGATTGTGGCAGCTAGTGGTAATGCTGTGGGCCGAGTTTCACTGGGAATGACATTGCAATCCTTTTCCTTACTAGGAGGAAGTCTACCTGAGTTGTATGTTGGCTACTCTTGTATGTGATCTTGTGACTGCCTCTCTTTCTGAAACATGTGTTGGCTACTATCAAGCCATTTGCCAGACAGATGTCTAGAGTGGCTTCTCCTTCTTTATTCCTGTTGTCCCACCCATGCGGACCAAGGCAGTCCTCATATCCTGTTCTGTCTGTCCCGATATGTAGATTCAAGTCACCCATTATCAACACCAATTCATGTTGTCCTGCTTTTTCTAGTAAGTCCTGCAACTGTTGTCTGAATGCACTCTTTTTCTCACTATCACAACCCTGCTGTGGGGCATAGGCTGAGATTATGAATACTGCCCTATCATTACACTGGAGTCTGATTGCCATGAGTCTGTCATTAATTCTGATGATATCCCTCACTGCCTTCTGAAGCCTCTCACTCACCACAATTCCTTCACCATTTCTAGCCTGTCCCCCACCTGAGTAGTAGAGTCTGGACCCCAAGCCAAGTGGCTTTGATGCACTGCCCCTCCATATCATCTCTTGGATACATAGGATGTCCAGCCTCCTCCGTATCATCATTTCATACACTTCCAAACTGCATCCTGTCAGTGAACCAACATTAAGCATAGCAATTCTCAGTTAATGTTTGGCAGTTTGGTTGGTTTTACGTCCAGCTTTCAGTCAACAGAGCTATCCCAGGTAACACAGCCTGGACAACTAGACACCGGCCAGCCAGTAACTTATTGACCCAGGGCTGCTGGGCTTTATGGTGGGCACACATCGGCCAATAGGGGCACAAATACCCCTCCCACTGTTAGCAAGGAAACCTGGCATGGGTCAGAGAAGGCCAGGTCCTCAACCTGCTTATCACCGGTAACTTCCCGTGCCCATTTTTGGCGACATTGGTTAACATGACCGAATCACCTAGAGCCATAATTTTACACCGAGTGGCTATCCCGGCTGCAACGCGCAGTCTGTGATCCATGTTCGCCTATCTTGAGGATACTGCACAAAACAGTAGATTAGATGCGCACCACAGTAGATGCCCAAAGCGGTTGGTCTGTACAACTCTTACCCCTGTAGGGCACCATGTAGAATCTGTGCTGCTGCCCACAACTCCTTTCATTGGTGAGTTTGAGATGGAAACACTCAGCATGTTTTTTGGACATGGGAGAAACCCCACTGTGACACAGAGAAAACATGCAAACTCCAAACTGGCACTGGTTGGCAGTCAGGATCACACCTTGTACCTTGTGCATGGGAGGTGAAGACCTTAACCATTAAGCCATCTGTTCTGCTTTGTTTTGTAACATACAGATTATAAGGAATGATAACATTTTTCTTTCAGAAAACCTTCAGTCTACAGAAAAAGGCATAATTTTTCCAAAAGAGAAGGTAGAAAAAAGAGGGATGTGGGAGTAGCTGAAAAGGAAGAAATCAAAACTGAACGTGGAAGGATTGAACAATATTACTATAAGAAAAAAGAAGAGAAAGGCAGATGTTGACTACATGGCTCAAGCTGTGGACATACAAAACCAGCTGGATGGTAATTATATGCTTGCAAATTTAATATGCAATGAAAACAGTCAGATTAATAAGACTAATGGTGATGAAGATCTATCCTTTGTAACAATTGATTGAGAAGATATTATTGTATTAGAAGTAGAAAATTCTTCAGATCTGGTCAGAAAAGATATTCTTGTAATTGAGAGTCTATTATTAGAGGAACTGATACTTACATTTGTAGAATAGATAATAAATGTTGAATAATGTTATGCTTTCCAGGAGCAAAATAGAAGATGTGAGACAAGCCTTGGAACACCTTAATGTAAGGAAATATGGGTCTGTTTTCATTCATGTTGGTACAAACGATCTCATCTACAAGGACTATCTGACTGTTAGTAGGGAAATTACAGCCCTCTTAGGTAGTACAGCTTGTACTGGTATTAGTATATATTTTTCACAAATCACACATAGAAAGGATAGTCAGGTCACTGTGAATCAAAAGCTTTTTTGGGTAAATACCTACATGAAAAAAATGCCCAGTTTTAAAAAATGGAAATGTGTAGAGCATCCAAGCCTAGTTTTAGGAACACCTGTTCAGAGAGGGTGGTGTGCATTTGTCTAGATCAGGAAAGAGAATTTTTGCAGCAAATTTTGATATTTTGGAATATTTGACAAACACTAGGCAGGATTTTTGCCAGGTCAGAAATTTGACAGGTCACAGATAGCAACATTTGATGAATCTCTGATGGCTGTTAATGCTAGGACCATTAATAATAAAGTTTTTTATTGGACAATTTGCTATATTTTCATAAGATTGATGCTGTTATTTTTTGTGAAACATGGTTAAAGAGCAATGATTGGAAACCTACTCTGTCAGGGGTCAGGGTATAAATGTTTTTATTGTAATGGACATTCTAACAAAAAGGTTCAGTTGTTATGATTGATATTAAAGATAGTTATGAAACCTGTGCTTATTACATGTTCAATAATAACACCAATACTATATATTGTGCAACTGTGACAATAAAGACAATCCGGGAACGTATCTCAGTTGTTGGAATGCATAGACCACCAAAGTCAAGTGCTAATGACCTAGAGGAATCCATACATTTCTCGTGCGAAACACAGGAGGGAAGAATAATATTAGATGAGGACTTAAATTACCAGATTCAGGTTGGAATAATATTGATTCAATAGCATTAGCAAGGAAATGATTTACAATGTATGTTCAGGAACAACAGTTGCTTTGGAATGTAAAAAAAAACTACCAGGGAATGGAACATACTAGGCATTGCTTGTGTTCCTAAGGAAATTACAGTTACTTCAGGTCAAGTTTTACACCATTGATGTGCAGTGATCATAGGGTTACAAAGGTTAATTTGTTGCTAGATAATTCTGCCAAACTGAAATCTAAACCAATGTGCAGAAGATTAATTACAGATTATATGCAATCAAGAGTCACTATGTAAAACTAACTGGAGTGGTCTGTTCACTGGAAAAACTGCAGATGGAATGTGGAAAGTTTTGAAAAAATGTTTAACATCAGGATCTAGGTATACAGCATCATGGGGATATATTTCTATAAGAACAAGATACCTAATTAAGGTGAGAGACAAAAAATATAAGAAGCTGAAGAGAGGTCGAACTACAACTTTGAAAACCGAAATATATAATCTGGAGAAACAAATTAATGTGAGACAAGATCAAGAAAAAATTGAAGAAAATTTATATAAAGATAGTGAGCATAATTGGAAATATTTTCATAGAGGATGTGGAAGGAATAAAGACATACATGAACTTGCTGCATATCAGTAAAGCAAATGAGACTAGGGCTACCCATTACAGGGACATAAATATGGCCTGCGACTTATATAGGACATGCTGGAGTGTCAGATTTATCTCCCAGTGACTACCACATCTTTGGAACAGACTAACAGACTAACAATTCATTTGAAACAGAGCACCTCTGTGACACTGTTCAATGGGAACCTGGCTGAGTGGATGGGGCATGATAAATTCTTACCAGGGATAGTACCCACAACCTTCTTGGACATGGGCAATCATCACTAAATGCAATCTTGGGTACTGACTAGCATTTTCATGGTATTACATTGGGATGAAACAGCTAGGCTTAAAATGACCTCCTGTTCAATAGCCTAGTAATCTCCTATGATCCTTTCATCCTATAAATTGATAAACTGTCTGTAGAATTTAAAATGTATACTCAAGCACAACAAATTCTAGATATATTTACAAAATCTTATGCAAAACAGTTTGGCTCCACAAAGGGGGTAATAAGTTGTCCTAGTGACATCCTAGTAACATCCAAGTAACTGCAGAAACTGGAATCAAATTAGATTATATAGAAAAAGAACTGCTCAAACTGGATATAAACAAAGCACAGGGAGGATACAGAATTAGTGACAATGACCTGAGAACACGTCAGGAAGAACTTACAGTACCATTACTAGGTCATATAAATCTGGAGAGTGTAAACCTTGGCTTGAGATGATTGTCACTGCTGAAGTGACACCCTAAAGCCAAGTGCAAAAAACAAATGGGAAAAGGGGTTGAGGATGGATGGATGGATAAATATGGACAAATTCCTCAAGATTGGAGACATGTGCTTATTAAACCTGTCTTTAAGGGAAAGGGGAATAGGACAAATCCGGAGTTATATAGACCCTTAAGTCTACTTTCATGTTGTGGAAAAATAATGGATAAGGTAATATTGGATATGTTATTGTCCGAACTGGATAGGCTGAGACTTGAAACCATATATCAGCATGCATATGTTGAAAATAGATGTATAACCACCTGCAACATGATGTTCTGTAACAATATAATAACAGCTATGAATGAAAAATTGTGCTGTGCCATAATTTATATAGATTTAACTTCAGCATTTCTCAGGGATACACACAAAACACTGATCAATAAATTAGAACAAGTAGGTATCAATATACTCTTGGTAAGATGGATAGCTGCATGGCTTACAAATAGGATATGGCAAGTATCATACAATAATTGAACAGGTGACATTTTTGGTTACAGTCAGGGTGTCCCACAGGCCTCTGCCCTAGGCCTTTACTTGTTTAGATTTTATCTTTCAGATCTACCTTTTTCATCTGAGGTGTTCTATAGTCTATATGCAGATGGCTTGAAATTGGGTAAACTGATTACATGTATTACAGATAAGGCATGTCTGCAAAAGAACTTGATAATTGACCATTTGGGGACAGGAGAATGATATGCTGATACATACTGCAAAAACTAAGCATATGGGATATGGAACACATAAATTGAAAGGTGAATATTCAGTACAGCACACAGTCACTGAAACTGTAGAGTCATTTAAGAACCTGGGTATATGGGTAAAACCAGCTTTGAATTTTGCTAATCATATCAACCAACTGGTTAATGATAATTATAGAACTATAGGTTTTATAAAAAGATTTATATTATAAAGTCTAGGAAATCAGAAATAATGAAGTCATTGTTTGTTAGTTACATTAGACACAAACTTGAGTATGGAATAGCAATATGGAAGCCTTATAAGAAAACAGGCATGGATAAACTGGAAACAGTACCAAGGGCATCCATGGATGTGAAAATTTAAGTTATTATGAAAGACTAAAATATCTGAACTTGTACAGTGTTTCTATGATATCTAAGAGGATATTTTATTTAGGTATATATGACATTTAGAGACAACTATTTCTGCGTTATCAAAAAGTACTAGAGCATCATTAGTCAACCTATGTAGAGGATACGTGTAACCGATACATGCAACTCCATACGAATTGCAGAAGGAGTCATTCCTGGGCACATTGCGGGTGCTGCAGAGTACGTCTGGCTAACATCAAAGATTGAAACGATACTAATTTCATGCACTTTAATCATAATTTGATTTAGGAATGGGGTCCAGTCCCATCATGGTATTAGAAACCCAGTAGAGTTTGAAAAATTAAAAAAAAAAAAAAGATTCTACAGGAATGAGAAGTATACTAACTGGTTGTCTGAGAGAACAGCTCATGCATGGAACAGTCTACCAAATAACATTAAAGCAAGTACTAGTTTAGATATTTTTTAAGAACAGCCTGGGCACTTATTATGGGTACAAGTGTTCTGGTATATTGGCAGGCTAGAATGCCCGTGCTTGTAATATTTGTATGTATGTATGTACGTATGTATGTATAAACGTTATCCAATTTAAACTTTATCAAACTTTAACAAATGTCAATAAATAAAATAAATAAATAATTTATGTGACAGGTTAAACCTAGAGCTCTCAGTCAGTTCATGATAAGCAACATGCCACAGGAATGTATCCATTCAAGGAATGTATCACTGTTAGTAAGGCCAGACCTATAAATCTGTGTCAGAACATGATAAGCAGCATACCATAGAGAGGATGAACTGTTATAAAGTTGTGAATACTGTAGGTTAGACTTAGTATTAAATTTGTTTAGATTTTCTTTTTTTGTTACTTTTCTTATGTCAGATTTGGTAAAAGTTTCATTTTATGTTCACTGAAACTTTAGTATCATTTATTGCATGCTACACTTTGAGTGGCAGTTCTACTTTTATTTTTGTTGCTCATGAAGAAAGGAGGGGGACCTCTTGAAGCCCTTACCCCTGCATTTTGCTTTTAATTCTGCCTGTGCTTTATTTATTCATTTTTTCTTGCAGTAATAAACAATCTCTGAAGGCCTAGAGATACAACCTGGTAGTTCAATAAAAATACATATATGGTTTTACATGCAGGTCTCTATGGCACTTTCGGCCTATTGTGTTTATTTAGAATCTCATATACGTTTTCTTCTTTTAAGAAGGTATCCTGGTAAGCCAGCACCATCTGAATAAATCTAAAGTCAGCAAAACATATTAATAGCAAACGTAATTACAGTATGAAACTATCAAACACAGATCCCCTGACTCTGGATAAAGTAACCAACGATAAAAGTATAATATTCCAAAAAAGCCAACAACTCGTTGGAATACACATGGCAAAACAACACTTTAATACAAAATAGTAAAAATATAAAACGTGTGAGCACTTTCACAGAGTCCTCTCTGCTTCCTCAGACATACTAACTGCTGCTCTTGTTTAAATAATGATACATCAAGGTCATATCCAATCAGTTAACAGCATCTTGATTGAATAAATAAAAGTTAAAGGCATACACTATGCAAACACTATATAAACAATCAATCATATAAATAGTGAACTAAAAATATATGTAAAAAACTGTAAAAACATGCTTTATAAAATTATATGGTGGTAAAACTGTAAAATATATGTACAAATATTAGAAGATGTGACCAAACATAATAATCAATGTTTCAAAGCCCTGTTCCTAAGAAAAGGATTCAGTGAAACCTTACTATTTAGTCCAGGTGGTCTGTCAGCCTGAAGCCTAATTATCCATTCTTGTTCTGAGGCTTCAGTCTTGTTATTCATGTTCCCACCTCTTTTATTATCTTGTATGATATGTAACACTAGAAACTTGAAGGTGTGTGTAGCTCCCTCCTTTATAACATGCATCGCTAACGCACTTGTCTCTTTTTTATTTTTAATGTCCCTTACATGTTTTAGGACTCTATCCTTGAGTAGCTGATTAGTTTTGCCTACATAGTAGGCTGGGCATTTTGGACAGAAACCAAAGTATACATCATTCTTACTATAACAGTCTGTATAAAAGCGTGCATCAATGCTGAACTTTCTAGTTGGGTGTGTATACTGCCCCCCTCCTAATATAAAGGGGCAGGCTGTACACCTTCTACATGGAAAGGTACCCAGCCTATCAGACCTTGCATAGTGGTCTCCATCTAACTTCTTATAGCACAACTGTCTTTTTAATGACATGTTGTTTTTGAAGGTAAACAATGGTGTAGCCCCTATAATACCTTCTAGTTCATCCACGTTCTTAGGAACAGGGCTTTGAAACATTGATTATTATGTTTGGTCATATCTTCTAATATTTGTACATATATTTTACAGTTTTACCACCATCTAATTTTATAGAGTATGTTTTTACAGTTTTTTTACATATATTTTTAGTTCACTATTTATATGATTGATTGTTTATATAGTGTTTGTATAGTGTATGCCTTTAACTTTTATTTATTCAATCAAGATGCTGTTAACTGATTGGATATGACCTAGATGTATCATTATTTAAACAAGAGCAGCAGTTACTGTAGTATGTCTGAGGAAGCAGAGAGGACTCGGTGAAAGCACTTACATGTTTTATATTTTTACTATTTTGTATTAAAGTGTTGTTTTGCTGTGTGTATTCCAGTAAGTTGTTGGCTTTTTTGGTAATTACAGTATGGTTTTGGAATGTGAAGAAAATCTGCCAAGCAATTAAAATGGAAACCTGCAATGGACTGGTTTCCTGTCCGTTTTGGTTTCCATGTCTTGGATACACTTAGCGATGGGATAGATTTCAAAATGGGAAAACTGGTACTGAAAAATGAGTATTAAATGCAAGAAATAGAAGATCTGCAGTTTTAAACACATTAAAAAATAATTATTTACACTTTCTTTCAATGGGGAAAAGTAACTTCAGCTAGGGGTAAACATCAGATGGAAGGGAGTGTTTCAAGCATGTCAAACAAAACAGATGTTATCTGCTAGGTAAATGGAGTGGTCTGTATTCCATTAGCATAAACTAAATGTTTGGGAAGCTGATGGTAAACTGCCGGTGTAGAGTAAGGATCTTAATTGTTGGCAACCTACACTATTGTGATAACACCTTTATTGATTTATCACTTGTGACATAGGCAAATTTACATGAATATAGAAGTAATAAAACTATATTAACGTAACGAACATTATACTTCACATATATTGGTATATATTGTATAACTTAAGCAACATTACATACATTATTGAATTCCTGCTTTTTTTTAACAAGAAACATTTTTATTAAACCATAACTTACTACATAGGCAATCATATATTTATATAAATGAAAATAAATCATACCAACACACTCCTATCCGCAAGCAGTTTACATCACTTATAGCCAACCAAATCTTTCTCACTGAAACATTACATAGCTCATTTACATCCTGCTGGCATTTAAACTTCATTCCTCCCTTGTATGTATGGTTCCCAGAATTCCCATGTTTTCCTATATAGTTTGCTCCTACCCTTTTCTAAAGATCTCAGTTCCAATTGTTTTATCTTTGTTACTATATTCACTACTTCCAATATAGTTGGTTTAGATTCTGATTTTCATTTTCTAATAATTGCTTTTTTGGCAGCCACAATTATTAGACAGAGCAAGGCCTTACGATATCTAGGCAATTCCGATTCTGTATCATAGCTCAGAAAAATCAACTCCCTCATCAGACCAGTCTGCTCATGCTCCCTATTTCATTGTCAAATTTTTAAAAGTTTTAACACTATATGGTTGAACCCATATGTTCAAACTTTTAAAAGTTTGAATGTGTTAACGGAGATCTCCCTTCAGTGTGTAAAGGGAAGACTTCCCTTTACTGCACTGTAGTGCAGTCTTGGAGTTGGTATATTTAAAGAGTGGGGAGTGTGGTACAACCGTTAGGTATTTTTTTTTCATTTTTTTTTTCGAAATTTTAAAAGTTCGAACATATGGGTTCGACCATGTAGCGTTCGAACTTTTAAAGTTTCGATAATGTAATATGAACCCTCTGCTCACCAGGCATATCTTTGACAGTGCATCCCACAGGCAATCCTTAAAGTCCACCAACTCACCATACTCCCACTCCCAGAAAATTGTTCCCAATTACCTCTTTCTTCCCCTTCACACCTCTAACATTTGCTATGTGCCTGAGGAAAATTATCTGGAGTCTACTTGGGGTATAAAAATATTGATGTAAACACTTCCAGGCAAAAATCCTAAATCTTCTAGATTGTGTTGTATATTTGGGAGACAAACATATATTCTCCTATTGTTTCTTAGTGAATTACTTATCCAGTCTTTCTTCCTAATCCTTTCTAAACTTCTCTGACTGATTCTTATAGTTATCATGCAATATTTTATATGCTGCACTAGTTATTCCTTTATTCATGGCAGCTTCTATGAACAACTAATGGCTAATTGAAGAAACTTTTTACATCACTAGATTCCTTGGCTCACAGACTTGGCTTGAATGAAAATGCTGGCAAATAGCCAAATATATAAATAACATTGGAAATTCCCAGAGCAAAGCTGAAAAAAAAGACTGAGAAGGTCCTTTGTAAGGTCCTTTACATCCTCATTTAAACAGACATTAAAGTGTCCAAGGATTAAACATCTTGGCCACCTATGCACAAGAACAGTGAGGAGCTCTGGGAGCTTCTGCAAAAATGATACAATGTATCCTAATGGATAGTATAACATGAGAAATTTGTAGTGCACTCACACCTAAAGAACACATTCAATTGTCATAGTATTTTCAACATTCACATAGACTTTCAAGCTTAGATGGAAAACACAAAGGTTAACCACTCACCACACTCCCACAAAATATCTTCCCAATTACCTCTTTCTTCCCCTTCACACCTCTAACATTTGCTATATGCCTGAGGAAAAATTCTCTAGCGTCTACCTGGGGTATAAAAATGTCAATGTAAACACTTCCAGGCAAAAATCCTAAATCTTCTAGATTTTGTTGCATATTTGGGGGGCATACATATATCCCACCATTGTTTCTTTGTGAATTGTTTATCCAATCTTTCTTCTTGATCCTTTTTAATCTCTTCTAATTGGTTCTTATAGTTATCATGCAAATATTTTATATGCTGTACTAATTATTCCTTTATTCATGGCAGCTTCTATGAACAGGTGATGGCTAATTGAAGAAACTTTTTACATCACTAGATTCCTTGGCTCACAGATTTGGCTTGAATGAAAATGCTGGCAAATAGCCAAATATATAAATAGCATTGGAAATTCCCAGAGCAAAGCTGAAAAAAAGCCTGAGAAGGTCCTTTGTAAGGTCCTTTACATCCTCATTTACACAGACAAGTGTCCAAGGATTAAACATCTTGGGCACCTATGCACAAGAACAGTGAGGAGCTCTGGGAGCTTCTGCAAAAATGATACAATGTATCCTAATGGATAGTATAACATGAGAAATTTGTAGTGCACTCACACCTAAAGAACACATTCAATTGTCATAGTATTTTCAACATTCACATAGACTTTCAAGCTTAGATGGAAAACACATAGGTTAATCACTCACCACACTCCCACAAAATATCTTCCCAAATACCTCTTTCTTCCACTTCACACCTTTAACATTTGCTATATGCCTGAGGAAAAATTCTCTGGAGTCTACCCGGAGTATAAAAATGTCGATGTAAACACTTCCAGGCAAAAATCCTAAATCTTCTAGATTTTGTTGCATATTTGGGGGACATACATATATCCCACCATTGTTTATTTGTGAATTGCTTATCCAATCTTTCTTCTTGATCCTTTTTAACCTCTTCTAATTGGTTCTTATAGTTATCATGCAAATATTTTATATGTTGTACTAATTATTCCTTTTTATTGGCAGCTTCTATGAACAGGTGATGGTTAATTCAAGAAACTTTTTACATCACTAGATTCATTGGCTCACAGACCTGGCTTGAATGAAAATGCTGGCAAATAGCCAAATATATAAATAACATTGGAAATTCTCAGAGCAAAGCTGAAAAAAGACCGAGAAGGTCCTTTGTAAGGTCCTTTACCTCCTCATTTACACAGACATAAAACTGTCCAAGGTTTAAACATCTTGGATATCAGAGAAACCATCTGACTCCCTAGGTAACAAGACTTTAAAGGGGCTCCTCTCTGACAAGTAATGCTTCTCTGTTAAGGAATGACTGATAATCATCACTGGGACATTAGGGTACATAATAGCAGGATGATCTGAACCCCTGTCTTATTGATGCGTGAAACATCATATCTGCTGCACACCAGGGAATCTAGGGGATTAAAGAAAAATAGCATCAAATTGCAATAGGCAAGTAGGAGGCCTCATGGGAAAGCCTCCTTTTAAAGCAAGTACTAACATATTAAGTATGGAAAAACTGGCAGCAAATTATTAAATATAAAATTATTACTGTTTGTAATACAGGCAACATACCTTTACAACTAAGACCATTTTGAACTGATAATAACAATGATGTTGATGGTATCAGTAATAATAATAATAATAATAATAATAATAATAATTGAGACAAAAGGAGGTACTGCCAGCACAGCTAACTGGAATTTTGTAAATAATCATATGTCATTTGTGAATATCAACATGATTCATATGCTTGTGTCAAAAATGTATTAGAACTATATGCCATATAAGATCATGTTGAAGATGATTGTTTGTACAGACGTGTGCTGAGGAGATATTTTGTAAAGTACTCAGCTTAGAGATGTGTAAATGTGTAAATGTATATATTTTAACAGTGGAAACTGGAACATAGAAGGTTAACTTGGAAAACATCAGAAAAAAATAGTTGAAATTAAATTACTTTATAACTGCACCATAAAAGATTCAGTGCATCAAGGAGACAGGATGTCTAAAACTGGGGGGCCTTCTGCATTGTCTTGTAAGTGTTTTATTGTTTTACGTCTTCTAGCAGCTGCAAAGATCTGAGGGCTATGTATTTTCACAGGTAGATGCTAAATGCTGGCAATTTCTAGCAATGGGGGTTTAGCTTGGTCAGATGACAAGAAGTGATGTCATCCTGCCAGTTAACCCAGCAGTAATATTTGAGATATTAATTTAAGAACTCTTTGAGAGAGACAAAGCATTCTGTATTTTGTCTTTGACCTGACAAAAAGTTCCATTCACCAAACTTGCCTTGCTCTGTAAGTTAGATAACTAGAGTATAGTAATTCTCTTAGACTGGACACTCTAAATTGGCCCTAGGTGTGAGTGTGTGCGTGTGTGTGCCTTCTGTGGAAGGTTGGGCACCGGGCTGGCAACTCGACACCGTAAAACTCCACTGCCAATCATGAGTGGACAAGGTGATCCGCTGTGGCGACCCCTAACTGGGAAAAGCCGAAAGAAGAAGAAGAAGATATAACTGTGATTATTTACTAAGCATTTTCTTGTTCTTTTGCTATTTATTATGAAATATATTTAAATCTTATCATTGTGGTTGATATTTGTGAGACATATTTAAGTTTTGAGATTAGTTGCATATTTATTTGGTGACACTGTGGGCCACTCCTTATAGCCTTGCTCTTGGTCAAACTACCATTTGTATTGATAGTAACATTACACAGTAAGATTGGACACCCTTTGTTAAGGGCCCTTAAAGTAGCTGATAAGGAGTGACTGGTGGCAGTAATAACTACCTTATAGTCTGTGCAAAAGGGGCATAGCTAATAAACCTGTGCCAGCCTTTCCCAGGAGAGTGTGTGTGTGTGTGTGTGTGTGTGTGTGTGTGTGTGTGTGTGTGTGTGTGTGTGTGTGTGGGTGTGTGTATAAATCTAACCTCAATGTGTGTGTCAGCTACTTGGGCAGGGACACCAAACACTGGTTGGACAGTGAGGGTGTTGGAGGCCTTGGCTTGATCACTCAGCTGAGATCTCAACTCTATAGCTGTGCCAGTGGGGAAGATTATTGGAGATCTGGAGAAGGAGAGAGAAAACTGCCCCAGACTGACTGTGGTCTCTGTGTGCTCTTAAGGAAAATTGCACTTGATGTAGAGAGCTGTATCTGAAAATACTGTGTGTGTACCTGTCATCCTCCCAGTGTGTACGTCCCCCACTGTTGCCAATGGTGAGGATTGAGGCTCCTTTATTACTTGGTCAGTGGTGGGGCATCACAATAATAATAGCAATAATATTATTATTAAAATATTACTACTAATAATAATAACAATGACAATAATAAATCTTAGCCAGCAGTTATTGTCATGTAAAGTTGGAATGCAAGATGCACAAGGATAGTACAGATGTAGGGTCTATATTAGAACATCGAAGTTTCAAAACTTCAAATGTTCTAATATCAACCCCTATTCAGTGAAAGCTGAAAATATCGAAGCAACAGAAAAACATTTTTTTTCCTAGGGAAAGAATTTGGTTGTCCATTTCTGTTGCTTCAGTATTTTCAGTGCTGTGGTGGAAAGTTACGGGTCGGGTTCAGGTAAGTGCGCGATTGATTGCTGGTTAGGTTAGTTAGGGTTAGGGTGCGGGTCAGGTAAGTGTGTGATTGTGTGGACGTGAGGGTTAGGGCGGGGTAGGTGACTTAGGGTTAGGGCACGAGTGAGGTGAGTGTGCGATAGTGATGGACCTTAGGGTTAGGGTTTGGGTTAAGGTAAGTGGATCGTTAGCGGTGTGTGTATAGTTTAGTGTAGGGTTAGGTGTAAAATTTTAGGTGTATGTCTGTGGATTGTTGTTTGTTTGATGTGCTTGTGTGTATGTGTTTTGGAACAGCAAATTTTTTCCCTAGGAAAAAAATTGCTGTTCTGTATGTTCGATGTTTTCAGTTTTCGCTGAATAGGGGTCGATATTAGAACATTCGAAGTTTTGAAACTTCAATGTTCTAATATAGACCCCAGATATAACATTCAAAGGCTTCATCAAGGTTTAGATATAAAATCAAATTACAGCCTGATGAAAAAAGGCAATGTCTACAAACAAGATGCATTTTAGACCACACTGCTGAAAAATCCTTTGTGTACATGTGATACTTCCTGCTGGCTGACAAATGAGGTAAAACAGAAGCAAATCCACAATGTTCTTATAACCTCCAATGAACAGTATAAGGAAATACTATCCAGAAGAAAAAATGCACACAATAAAAGACTCCCAGTGACAAAGTCTCAAAAAATGTTAGTTTCTTTAAAGTTCATCAAAACAATAGGTACTGTCACACCACATGCCTGGTGTCAGAGGCATGGCCTCAAGCTCAATGCCAAAAAGTACATTGTCATCCCCTTTGTAAAAACTCTGTACCCATGAACTACCACATAAACGACAGTCTACTTAATGCTGAATGTGTGATAAGTGACCTTGGGACCCAGGTGGACAGTAGTCTCTTCTTTGATAATCACATCACCACAGTAGTCAGGAGATCCTTCTATGTGGCACACCTCATCACAAAAGGGCTCTCATCTAGGAAAAAAGAGGTGATTGTTCCCCTCTACTCGGCACTCATTAGACCCATTATATAGTACAATGCCCCTTTTGGAATGTACCTCACAAGACATCTGCAGCAGCTGAAAGGGCCACAGAAGTTCCTCACAACGTACGTTAGAGGAGCTTTCCAGAAAGAAAATAAACATTAGCTTGATAGGATTTGAGCAGGTAAACAGAAAGATTTAACAGTAAGGGGGAAATCCTATGACACATGAAACACTTCAAGCTCATTGATATCTGAACAACCCTATATCCTTCCACTTGAGACTTGCATTCACAACATGAAATAGAGATGCTTCCAGCAGGCATGATTAGTAGCTATGTTCAAATAGACATGCTGCTAACAGGCATGACTAATAGCTATGTTCAAATAGACATGCTGCTAACAGGCATGACTAGTAACTATGTTCAAATAGAGATGTTGCCAGCAGGCATGACGAGTAGCTATGTTCAGCTGGTTTTCTGACTGACACAGCTCTGTATAAGACAAGCAATCCCACACTCAGATGACTTTGCTAACTTTTTAGAAATTCTGAACCCAGGGAGATATATTAACCAAACATCTCATTAGCAGTAATAGTCTGAGTTCCTCAGACTATAAAATCAAAACTTCTTCCAAGTATTTAGCAAGGGATGTTATTGTTCCGCAGGCTTAAGTGATCAAGGTACTTTGGATAACAAGATACTACCCCTTCAGGAAAAAAAGTATTAAATTGCATACCTAAACCTAGATATGAACCTATGATCTGGTCAGTACTAGTAGTTTACACTTTTGTTACTCAAAAGAAAACATTTGACCAAAGTATTAGACAGTTAGTGAATCTTGCTCCCAAAGTTCGTATCTCCTCTGTAAGTTGGAGTCATTAAAACAGAAAACCCCTGAGTTATGTAGAGTCTTGCTGTCCTTGACAGAAATTCCAGTTTACCCACTACTAAAAGTGCAGTAACATTGCATCTTAATAGAATCTTTAATTGTCTAAAGTGGAACTTCAGTTGGATAGATTTTCATCAATGGCTATGAAAAACTGTTTGTAACATGTGACTGATTGTTTTGTTCAGTAAACATACAATAAATATGTGTAAAATGTGTAAAAGGCTACTTAAAATGGAAATGCCGTTTCCATTAAAGATACAGCAAAGATGTTGTGTACACACACACACACACACACACACACACACACACACACACACACACACACACACACACACACACACTAGCAGAACTTCACGCTCATTAGACTGTAACGTCCTTTCAAAAGTTTGAATGTAGAACTTTGTGATTATCCAATCAACTCTGCTTTGGAGAATATTGTTAAAATTTAAAGTTTTGATCCAAAAAGAAGTGAAAAGTCTGTGTGAAAGGTAGAATTTGTTTGAAAAAGGACCATACTAAATGAATATTTCATACTGTTGACTTATTTCAGCAAACCTTCAAAAATGACAGTTTGAATTAATCTCTTGGCATGCTTTATTGACTTTTGACAAGCCTCAGAACAGTGAACAAATTTTATACATGAACTGCTGATGAAGAGACAGTCTGCTTCTTAAAATCAGTGAGATTATGCCTCTGTTTTTTTGGCAGTTTGTCTCCAACTTTTGCGATATAGCAGTAAAACCAATAGTAGATACATTCTGGTGCCAGAAACATGGCCTCAAGCTAAATACAAAAAAATGCATCATCATCCCCTTTGGGAAGAGTGACTTCCCCAAAAATTACTCACATTAATAACAATGTCCTAAGGGATTTGGGTACCCAGTTTGACAGCAACCTAACTTTTGATCACCATGTTTCCGTCCAGTGTATGGAAAGCTTTCTACATAGCCCACCTCATAAGTATCCCATCCAAGGACAAGGAGGTCATAGCATCTCTATATTCTTTACTTATAAGGCACATTATTGAGTACAACGCCCCATTCGACATGTACCTCGCAAAGCACATGCAGCAGCTGGAGAAATCACAGAGTTTCCTCACCAGGAGAATCCAGGGCCTCAAAAATCTACCATACACAGATAGGCTAAAAGTCGTATCCCTCTACTGTGTTTCATACAGACACCTCAGAGGCGACCTCTGTCTAGCATACAAAACAATCTTGGACCCCACCTTTTGGGACTGATGCATATCTGCAAGTCAAGCTCCACTCGAGTAACCCACACACGTAGTCTCAACCTGGTCTGTGACATTAAGAGGACTTGTTAGTGGGACAGATTTGTGTCCCAGAGACTCCCCTATCTGTGGAATAGACTCCCTCTCCACATCAAGCAGACTACCTCTTTACTCCTTTTTAAGTGCAACCTGGATAACTGGATGGGAAATAGAAAATACATCCCTGGGATTCCACCTGTGTCCCTGCTGGACAGGGGTATCGGGTGCTGATTTGTCTATACATGGGCTAAACTCTTGGCTAGACTTATAAGGGCCTCCTAACCAATAGCCTAATAACTTCCTATGATCTTATGAGCCTATTGTTTTCTTCAGTTATTCAGTTAAAAGTTATACAATCAGCTAACTCTTAGTAGTTTACTCATGCCTTTTGTCTAGCCTGTTTTTATTTTATAGTTCTCTGTGCTTGAACATAATTGCATTTTTAATGTTCAAGCTAATCTGCCTAATTTCGTTACATTAAGAATTTCATTACCTATCTTAAAAGCTTGTAGGTAACAGCTTAACTATGTAAGTAAGTGCAACTGCACAAAAGTAGTGACATATAACTGTTAGTGTTCATCATTTTTAGAGAGACTGACTGCTTAGCTATAGCAATCATAACTTAAGAGTAGAATTAATTTATTTTAAGAATGAACAGTAATCACATCTCTGGTAATCCAGATTGGTCTGGCTGGTGGCAGCATGTCCCCATAAGAGCAAGAAGGTGATAATGATACTAAAAAGAATGTTAATAGCCCACCTGTAAGATGCTGTATGTGTTTGTGCATGCAAGGTATATTTAGCTAATATACGGTTATAGTGACTGAAAGGTATAGATATGAGAGTAAGCCGCTGACTAAATTCATGGAATGCCAGTGTTCATAATTCTGCTTTTCCTTTTTGTAGTGATAATCTCATTGCCTTGCTTGAGCTAATCAAAGCACAAGGCAGAGGAATGCAGTTAATGGCTGTGTACCGTGTATATGTATTCTTGTTTGCAATACAGTTCGTAGGACCATCTTTGACACTGAGAATGAGAGCTGGTTTGCTAAGTGGGTATGATTTTCTTTGTATCCCATGGTAAAGCCATAACTAGCGTAGGATAAATGAGGCAGGTCATGCAGGTACAAACTTTTATAGTGTAGGATCAGTACATTAAATGAGGTTTTGATCAGTCCATGCAAGCAGTATCAGCAATCACTGAAGTAGCCGCAATCATGAATGTCAGCTGCTTAAATGTTGCTCAGTCAGTGTGTACATGTTTGGAACTGCAACAAAGATGTAGTTTCACCAAGGTGTGGGGTGCAGTTTATCAAAGAGCTGTTTTGCGAAAATCTAGTAGGTCCTTGCCTACCCCAAAGAAGATCTCTCATTTTTTTTTCAAAGTCAGTGAACTGTACTGAAAGAACATAATTGCTCTTTACTTAGCTGAAACCATTTTTTTATTTTGCCGCTAGACACTCAAACTTTTTCCCTTTGGTCCTCAGCTCTGAAAGAACTTATCTTGTTTTGTTTTTGGTCACAGCTCTGAGAGGACTGTTTTTTACCACATAGGGGTCATTGTCTAGGTCTAGTCACATTTGGAGATACCCAACGCCAACATAGAAGAATGGTAAAGCACTCACCTTTGCCACCGCTTGTTTAAACTTAACTGTAGAAACCATAGTAGCACACATTCTTCTAATTTAAAGTCTCATTTTCATTTCATGTCATCATATCGTGTATCATACTATGTTAAAAGCTTTCTTTGTATCTTAGATTCCCTGAAAATATTTGTTAAATTTCCTACTAGTCTACAGTTGAGCACAACTAGATGTGTGATAGAACTCTTGTGTAACTGGGATGGTCTAATACTTCTGTATCATATTCTAATACATAAGTAGGACTTTGATGAGGAGGTCATTCCAAAAGCCCAATCGGTTTATATCCCATTGAAAGACAATAAGGAAAACTATAACAAATAGTATAGTGAGAAAGACGATGTTTTAAATAAGTAAGCACTATGCTAACTGCCCTTGAGGGCTATTTTAAGCGTAGCCAATTTCCCTATCAAAGGTGAGAATAAAACACTGTACCTTGTGTTTGTAAGGTAAACACTAATTTAACCATTATACCAATCCCCCAATCTGAATTGTACAGTTACTTTTGCTTTCTAAGATTCTATGTCTCTTTTTGTATATACCTTATATGGCTGTCAATCCCAGATGAAAGCTCTTCAGCAGAATTTACAAAGCTGCATCAGAAGAAATTAATAGTTTATGTTAAGCAGAAAAGAATGATACTGGCTTACAGAAAAGGCAAATGGAGTAAGTGGACTTAAAACTGTGTATATACGTATGTTCCATGTAAAAAGGTATTAAGCGTAGATTATTCCCAGCACATCATTTAGAATATGGTAGAATTAATGCCTCGGTGTCATCTGCACTGCTCTAAAATATTTATTACCCCTCAAAAAGATTGCACATACCACTATAAATTTCATGAAGTAATGTTGCATACGAGTAAAAGGACAACAACTAGAGAAAGTTACCTAGGATTTATCTAATTTAATAATATTCATAATTGTGATTTTTTTGCCAGTTCATGGAGTATGTTTTTTACTTTGAAGAAGTCTTTAACTGTATCAACAATATGTTGAATACTACCTTTGTGTGTATGGTGTGTGTGTGTGTGTGTGTGTGTGTGTGTGTGTGTGAGTGTGCTTGTATGCGTTTGTGCATATGTGTGTGTGTGTGTGTGTGTGTGTGTGTGTGTGTGTGAGTGTGCTTGTATGCTTTTGTGCATGTGTGTGTGTGTGTATGTGTGTGTGTGTGTGTGTGCTTGTATGTGTTTGTGCATGTGTGTGTGTGTGTGTGTGTGTGTGTGTGTGTGTGTGCTTGTATGCGTTTGTGCATGTATGTGTGTGTGTGTGTGTGTGTGTGTGTGTGTGTGTGTGTGTGTGTGTGTGTGAGTGAGTGTGCTTGTATGCGTTTGTGCATATATGTGTGTGTGTGTGTGTGTAACTGAAAATCAGTAGTTATTGCATTATGTAAATTTTGTAAGTAAAAAACCATAATTACATCTCTTCCTAGTATATATTATGATGTACATTGCATTATTTGTAACTATGCAGGTTGAGCCATTTTATTTGTAGCAGTACTACATACAAATAAATAATAATTTTGAAAACATCTGTTTTTAATTTAAATCAGGTTTTAAATAAGACTAAACATTGCAGCATCTGTCGCAATTCAGAACACTAAAAATCTTTTTTATTGTACTGTGTATTGTCAGTAATCACATCTTCTGTTCCTTGTTTCTGAAAAGATTTATTATAATGCACTGCTGTTGAGTCATAAAGACAGTGGAAATATATGAACCTCATTCAATGTCAAGGTCTGAATAATGTATATCTTCAGCTCACATGTCTTTTCCCACTCAGCCCACATGTAGCATCAACTCTCAATTAGTTCAGCCATATAGACCAAGGTTACCTTTCTTTACAGATATAAAAGTAAAATCAGAAGAGCTACAGCATTTGAAAATGGTGGAGTGTTTCAGACTTTATGAATCATGTTCTTAATTCAATTTATTGCACACTAAATCCTGTATCTAATGTACTGATTAATATTTACTTTTAGAATTCCATTTCTCCATCTAATAACTTGCAACAGTTACAGGAATTAAGTGATGAACTTTAAAGACACATATAAAAGTAACTTAATACATAAGAAAATTAAAAAAATAAAATTATCATAATGCTATCAGTAATACTGCAGCAGATAGCTTGCATGTAGGAAATACATACCAAAAAACTGTAAACAGCATATTCTACATTCAGCAGGTAGTTTTCTTAGGACGTAATGATTGTATTCCCAATAATATTTTGATTCTGGATGATATTACACTTTGGAATGCATACAGATCTAAGTCAGTTATGGGTAAATTGCAGTAATATCATGGCCTTTCATCTGTAATAAATATTTTAATTCTGTAAACATAGAAATGGTATAAGAGAATATTTATATATATTTGGTTAATAAGAACATGCAATGAGGTCCTGTAACAGCTGTAATTTGAAGTTCAGCTACAGTGTCCTGCAGATATAGCCAGTGGTCAACAGATGAGAAGAATGAGGCATCTGGCCACTCCGTGTTTTATTTAGAATGCTGTGATGACCGCACCAGTGGTTGGAGAGTTTGCAGAGCTAAACAATAGTCTTTGGATTTCATCATGCGTCAATGGAAAGAAATATAGTGGGGATGAACGTCAACTTGTATGCTAATCTGGTGAATAACAGACCTATAACCAAACACTTGCAACATATAACACAGCCTGTACAGTACCTGTTGCCTTACCATTATGCATGCATGCTAATGTCAGAGTTTCACACTCCTTTTATTCATCAAGCCTTGTAGTCATTCTGCAAGTCACATCAGAGTAAGGGAGATGGGAATGCATTAGCACAGAATGGAACATTGTACCTTAAGAACTGTGTCAGACAAAGCAGCAATATGCATGCCTGACAAATTGATTAATAGTGAGATGATAAACAACTGGGAAAGTAATCCAAGTTGCAAAATTAAAAGCTAGGCATCAAACCTGGACTGAAGGAATCTTGCTTTTCAAGCAAAAAGGGCAAAAATCCATTGAGTTACTATTTTAGTTTAATCTTTAAGGATACAGATATGTAGTAATGAATACTGCTTGTCTATGTGTTGCCTCTGAGCATGTTGCTCTACGGATATGTAGTAATGAATACTGCTTGCCTATGTGCTGCGTCTGAGCATGTTGCTCTACGGATATGTAATAATGAATACTGCTTGTCTACGTGTTGCATCTGAGCATGTTGCTCTATGGATATGTAGTAATGAATACTGCTTTTCTACGTGTTGCATCTGATCATGTTGCTCTACCGATATGTAGTAATGAATACTGCTTGTCTATGTGTTGCGTCTGAGCATGTTGCTCAATGGATATGTAATAATGAATACTGCTTGTCTACATGTTGTCTCTGAACATGTTGCTGTAGGGATACGTAGTAATGAATACTGCTTGTCTGCATGCTGCCTCTCAGCATGTTGCTCTATGAATATGTAGTAATGAATACTGTTTGTCTACATGTTGCCTCTGATCATGTTGCTCTATGGATATGTAGTAATGAATACTGCTTGTCTATGTGTTGCATCTGAGCATGTTGCTGTACGGATATATAATAATGAATACTGCTTGTTTACATGTTGCTTCTGAGCATGTTGCTGTATGGATACGTAGTAATGAATACTGCTTGTCTACGTGTTGCCTCTGAGCATGTTGCTCTACCGATATGTAGTAATGAATACTGCTTGTCTACGTGCTGCCTCTAAGCATGTTGCTCTATGGATCTGTAATAATGAATACTGCTTGTCTACATGCTGCCTCTCAGCATGTTGCTCTACCAATATGTAGTATTGAATACTGCTTGTCTATGTGTTGCGTCTGAGCATGTTGCTGTACGGATATATAATAATGAATCTGCTTGTTTACATGTTGCCTCTGAGCATGTTGCTGTACGGATCTGTAATAATGAATACTGCTTGTCTACATGTTGCCTCTGAGCATGTTGCTCTACAGGTATGTAGTAATGAATACTGCTTGTCTACGTGTTGCCTCTGAGCATGTTGCTCTACAGATATGTAGTAATGAATACTGCTTGTCTACGTGTTGCCTCTGAGCATGTTGCTCTACCGATATGTAGTAATGAATACTGCTTGTCTACATGCTGCCTCTCAGCATGTTGCTCTACCAATATGTAGTATTGAATACTGCTTGTCTACGTGTTGCCTCTGAGCATGTTGCTCTACAGGTATGTAGTAATGAATACTGCTTGTCTACGTGTTGCCTCTGAGCATGTTGCTCTATGGATATGTGGTAATGAATACTGCTTGTCTATGTGTTGCGTCTGAGCATGTTGCTCTACGGATATGTAATGATGAATACTGCTTGTCTATGTGTTGCCTCTGAGCATGTTGCCCTAGGGATATGTAATAATGAATACTGCTTGTCTATGTGTTGCATCTGAGCATGTTACTCTATGGATATGTAGTAATGAATACTGAATACTGAATTCTACGTGTTGTATCTGATCAATATTGCTCTACCAATATGTAGTAATGAATTCTGCTTGTCTATGTGTTGTGTCTGAGCATGTTGCTCAATGGATATGTAATAATGAATACTGCTTGTCTACATGTTGCCTCTGTGCATGTTGCTGTAGGGATACATAGTAATGAATACTGCTTGTCTCCGTGCTGCCTCTAAGCATGTTGCTCTATGGATCTGTAATAATGAATACTGCTTGTCTACGTGTTGCCTCTGAGCATGTTGCTCTACAGGTATGTAGTAATGAATACTGCTTGTCTACGTGTTGCCTTTGAGCATGTTGCTCTATGGATATGTAGTAATGAATACTGCTTGTCTATGTGTTGCCTCTGAGTATGTTGCTCTCTTTGAAAGTATATCAGTAGTGATTACAATGAATGTGAGTGGTCTCTTAATCCCATCCTCCTGATGTCATTGGCTACTAGTCACTTCACTCATGAGCTAAAGAAGACCAAGCATGTTAGCAATATTGGCCCCCTTCTTTAGTTTTATAGTGCATTGCCTGAACAGATAATGGACCTTTTCTCTTTTGCCTGGCTTTGATGCTGAGATCTCACACTTATAATGAAGTGTGGATATTTGTCTCCTTTATGCAGGTTTCTTGGAAGAAAGTTCTAGAAAGCAGAAGTACTTACCAAGTTGTAAGGAAAAGAACAACTCCATTTGAATTTTATTTTGGATACTATAAAACTTTGTCACTGCTTGCCAGGGTTTGAAAAGTGGATTTTATCCTATAGCTATTACTTTTAGTACAGAGTGGCATTTGTTGCATCAGGGCTAGCCACCCAGCAATAAGAAACTTGGCTATAGGTGATTGTCACTGTTGAATTGACACCCCGACCCCATGTCCAAAAATGGGAAAAGGGGTTGTAGATGGATGGAATGATCTCAGGATAACATCTAAAATGGCAATAACTGTTTTAGACCAGTGCTTAATTATGTGGTTCAGTCATCAAGATCACCCATTTTCAGTGTAGGCCATTAGCCTGCAACCTGTTCCACACTGGTGAAACCAAAAGGAAATTTAGAACTAGGTTGCAGGAGCATATTAGAGGTGTTAGACAGTGTAAATTGGAAAGTCCAATAGCAACACACTTAATGGAGAAATATCATGGTAATTGTGGTCTGTTAAAAGCAACAATTTTAGAAAAAGTTATGGTAAAGAAGGGAGATGAAGGATTGATTAAAAATATATTAACATATAAAGAAACTGTGTTTATTTTAAAATTTGATACTCTTACACCAAGGGGGTTGAATAAGGAAATTAACTGGAAATGCTTGCTTTAATTAATGTAATTGTTTTATTACGTGAGCGTTTTATTGTTTGATTGGTTGTGTTAAGGGGTATATATATATATATATATATATATATATATATATATATATATATATAGAGGGGAAGGTTTGATTAAAAATGTACTCTTTGGGAAGGTTTGATTAAAAATGTACTCTTTGAAGGCTCTGGTTGCCGAGGCTCTAAGTGCAATAAAATTTTGGGATCTATTTCCTGTTTTCTTCATTAAACTGCAGCAGTTCAGAATGAGTTTATTTAACATCTACAAAGCATTTACCTGAAACAAATTAAAGTCCTTTTGTTCACTGGCAGGTCCACTTTGGCAAACTTTGGGTTTGGGGACTGCATCTGACCACACTTTTCCACCTTTAAATTCTAATTCTGAGGTTGAACAATCTCAAAGAAAAGGAAATGCCTTGATTTTTAATAAAATAAAACACTCCTCTGTCTTTAGGTTTAATACATTAGGGTGGAATATAAAACTCTGGGGGCACATTTTCCCCCTCCAAAGAATGCACAGGATGGAAGACTTGCTCCATGCAAAAAAAAAAAAAAAGGCTATCTCCTTGGTAACCTTTTTTCTGTTGACTGCAGTTTTGGAGATCATATCTGAGACAAGGTAGAGTAAATTGAATCTTGATATGGCAATGCATTATTGCTACTTATATAACTAGCTAAATTTCCCTTGCTGCTCAACTTATTTTTTATTTTTAGAGTTTAATGATCTTTATGAGATGAAATACTGTCTCATAAGTCTTTTGGCCAAAGAGCTTATGAACAGATTATTATGTTATGTTCTGATCAGGAAGGGAATTAGAGCCTCACTGGAAATGCAAGCCACAAAAAGTACTGTCGTAATAAATCTGATATAGTTCCCCACCAGCCTAAGATAAACACACAGTCATGTATTGTTTCTGAAATATCTACGTCCAGTCTATTCACTTTGGAAACAATGCAATTTATTTTGCTTAGCATTGTTTGTTACAACAGTATTCTTTGATAACTGTGAATGGCAAAGGTATTTATACGTATATATATATATATATATATATATATATATATTTATGTGTGTGTGTGTGTGTGTGTGTACCTTCATCAACAAGATAAGTCCGACATGAAGCAGCTCATTCACATTTTAGACCTTAGTCATCAGTGCTAATGGCCAAACAGAGGTCAACTTGCAAAGCTTCATAACTGCTGTTGTTAGCCATTTATTAGCTGTAGCTGTGGCCTTACCTGAACATTAGAATCTGATTAACCAACTGATTCTTCCACTTCTTTTGTAACATCCATTTCTTGACACACATTTCCTAGATTCAGTATCCTTGAGTAACAGCCAGGAAAATCCCTGAAATTATCAGTCTATGCATCTGCATGATAAATAATTTGCAGAAGTGATATACTCCTCTTTACATCAAATAGTCTTTCTTAGTTGCAAGACTTTGATTAGTAACATCTGCTGCTTTAACACTAGTCTCATTAACTCATATTCCTTTATCACCTCTCAAGCAGTGGGAAATAGAATATAGAATAGATGAGCTTGTTCGGCACCTTCTTACTGCATTTAAATAGCATGAAACATGACCTGTCAGGGCCTCTGGAATTACTATTTAACTGTAGCCTCCAAACAGGCTTCATGCCTCATGTATGGAGAAAGGCAACAGTTATCACTCTGCACAAAGTTGGGCCATCTACACACCCTGGAAACTACAGACCCATAAGTCTCACTAGTCTTATATGTAAAGCCATGGAAAGAATTATCATGGAGATGATCAATAGAGCTATAGTAAACCCCAGACAAAGGACCCAACCCAGTTTGGTTTCATTAAGGGCAGATCATGCCTACTCAACCTGGTGGACTTCTTTGAGAAGGTCACCAAAGCAATGGATGAGGGCTAAATCATTCACACTGCCTACCTTGACCTGGCCAAGGCATTTGACACAATACCCTACTTGGGCATTGTTGACAAACTCAAGAGGTTAGGTACAAACCCGTATGTCACCCGGTGGATAGCCAAGTGGCTCAGAGACAGGACCTAGGAAGTTAGAATTAGGGAGTCCACCTCTACAAAGAGGCCAGTCACAAGTGGAGTCCCTCAGGAATCAGTCCTTAGATTGCTCCTTTTTGGCATTTACTTCTCAGAAGTCAAGGCCAATGTCAGTGGTCTCTGGCTGACTAAATTTGCAGATGATTGCAAATTATGAGCTGTCATTGAATCTCACACTGACACACATATACTCCAGGAGGGGCTGACACAGACACACAACTGGTGTCAGAGTCATGGACTAAAACTAAATGCCAAGAAATACATAATAGTTTCCTTTGGGAAGTCATCCATCACTAGTAGCTATCATATTGACAACACACCCCTTAGCGTTGACCCAGTAGTCAGGGACTTAGGGACACACATAGATAGTAATCTAGCCTTTGATCATTATGTGTCTACATTAGTGAGGAAATCATTCTATGTTGCACAGCTTATAAACAAAGGTATGGCATCTAAGTCCAAGGAAGTCATTGTATCCGGCATTCATCAAACATATCATTGAGTACAATGCCCCCCTTTGGTATGTACCTAACCAGGCATATCCAGCAACTGGAACATCCGCAGAGGTTCCTCACTAAAAGAATACAGGGCATAAGTAATATGTCCTATGCAGACCGCCTCAAGGCCCTATTCCTGTATTCGGTCTCCTACAGGCTTTTGAGGGGAGATCTATGCCTGGCATACAGACATTGTCAGACCCCACTCTGATTGACCTCTTGCATATCCACAAAACAAACACTACCAGGATTACCTGTTCTAAAGACTTAAACCTTGCCTGTGATGTAAATAGGACCTGCTGGAGAGATAGGTATGTATCCCAGAGACTACTCCATCTATGGAACAGGCTCCCCATCCATCTGAAGCAGAGTTCCTCCCTAATCTAATTCAAGTGCAACTTGGACAATTAGATAGGAAACCAGAAGTTCATCCCTGGTTTGGCACCTATGTCTCTGATGCAGACAGCTAACCTGTAAATGGCTCATGTCCCAGCCCCATGCTTACACTTATCAATTGTATCAGAACTCATCAGAGATTTGGGATGCATGGCTAGGCTTAAAAATGCCCTTGAGGTCGTTAGCCTTGTAAACACCTATGAACCTATATGATTGGCCAAGTGCAATGAAATCAGAGGAAGTGCTGCATATCAGGGCACACTTACATTCAGCTTTAATGTGTTGCTCTAAAAAGTGGAACAAATTATTACCAAAAGTGAACGTTCCTTTTATGATTTCCATAGCAATACTGAGGACACACTGCACAATTCTTCTTCTCCTATTTTAAATGTATTAGGAAATAAGGAGTCTTGATAAAGAGAAGATGATTTTGGTTCAATTTCACTAAATAAAGATCATCTTGAAACCATCCCTTTGGTAACTTTCAGCAATGACTGAGGAGTATACAAGACAACTGGGATAGGTGCTGAGTGAACTGAGCTAGTTTGGGCTGTAATACAATTTTCACAAAAAATGTTGTGCTAAATGTAAAACTGAAGGGGAAACGATTCAGAGGGTAGTCGCTGAGTGAACTGAGCCAGTTTGACTGTATAATAACATAGTCTTACAAAGAAACTGTTGTACAAACAGAGCCAGCTTGACTGGACAATACTATAATTTTAAAAGAAACTATTGTGCTAACATAGACATTGGGCTAAGTTAACTGACTCTAAAACTATTTTCTTGACTAGGTGCTATACCCCTCCTAACCATCTACAACTTGAAAGGCCTGAAACATAAGAAGGGATCTCCCTGCTACAACTATAATACAGAGGATTAAGTGTCCCGCCCTCAGCAACCTACTTATAAGGTTAACATTGTGAAGCATATCATTTCTATTCAAAGCCCTGGGTCTATAGCACTGAAGGTGTCCCTAACAATATACTAGTAAAATCCCTAGTATTACTAATTTTTATGGAACCATTTGTGAGACTAAGCATAGAACAACTACTTAAACTCATTAAAGTAAGGTGCTTACCTGTATAATCTTAGGGTAATCTGGTGTATTTGTACTGAAAATCATATCAAAAACCCTGAAATCAACTAACTGGTGCATCTAAACTGAAGGAAACACCAGAAAACTAGTTGGTGCATCTAATGTAAAATGTTATCAAGTGAATTCTATATATAAAGTGGATTCTATAAAATAAATTCCTTTCAGAGGCTTGTAACTTGTGTCTGTATTAGCCCTGCTCCGCTCACCATCGCTACGCTCGGGCCAGCTCCGCACCTCTCCCTGACGCCAATTCCCACCCGTCCCCAGTACTGTTACATTTATACTACTTTAAGCTACTCCCCATACACTAACCACCAATCACTGCCTCAAACATCACTAAACACCCTGCCCTCTCAATCCAATTTAGTCTCTCTCTATCCTACTAACCCTGTTAGCAGAATCAACCCTGATAATTGTCAGTCCCCTATTACATAATGCAAACAAACAAAACAATACTACTTACCCTAATGCCCCTTCTATTTTTATTCTATCACCTCACTGCCTATGAGCAAAACGTTCTACTACATATCCATTACCCAAAAGCTCAAACAGCCACCCATGACTTTTCACTCAAGATTACACATTTAACCATCCTTCACACACCAAGTCTACTGCCCCCAACAATATATCACCTATATAAAGCCACAAAATGCAATCCCAAAGACAAAGACTATATAAAACTAATTAACAAAATCCTAAAGCTTAGAATGTCCTGTCATTATAACCTTACAATACAATGGGACATTCATCCCATCCCTGGCCCACCTACACCCAATAACCTCCACTCCCCTACCACAACACCCACAGTCAAACTACCCCTATTTACTCCCACTAGCTCCCTCCTAGCATTTCATCTAAATATTAGAAGTATTAACAATAAAATTCCCAACCTGCACGCCCTCCTAGCAACCCACTCCCCAGACATTATGTGTCTTACAGAAACCTGGCTTAGACCAACTACTACTGATAATGAGTTAATACCACCAGGCTACAATATACACTGACTAGACCGTACTAACCTAGTACTACTGATAATGAGTTAATACCACCAGGCTATAATATACACCGACTAGACCGTACTAACCTAGTACTACTGATAATGAGTTAATACCACCAGGCTATAATATACACTGACTAGACCATACTAACCTAGTACTACTGATAATGAGTTAATACCACCAGGCTATAATATATACTGACTAGACCATACTAACCTAGTACTACTGATAATGAGTTAATACCACCAGGCTATAATATACACTGACTAGACCATACTAACCTAGTACTACTGATAATGAGTTAATACCACCAGGCTATAATATACACCAACTAGACCATACTAACCTAGTACTACTGATAATGAGTTAATACCACCAGGCTATAATACACACTGACTAGACCGTACTAACCTAGTACTACTGATAATGAGTTAATACCACCAGGCTATAATATACACCAACTAGACCATACTAACCTAGTACTACTGATAATGAGTTAATACCACCAGGCTATAATATACACCGACTTGACCATACTAACCTAGTACTACTGATAATGAGATACTACCTCCAGGATAGAATATTCACAGACTAGACCATACTAACCTAGTACTACTGATAATGAGATATTACCACCAGGCTATAATATACACTGACTAGACCATACTAACCTAGTACTACTGATATTGAGATATTACCACCAGGCTATAATATACACCGACTAGACCATACTAACCTAGTACTACTGATAATGAGTTAATACCACCAGGCTATAATATACACCGACTAGACCGTACTAACCTAGTACTACTGATAATGAGTTAATACCACCGGGCTATAATATACACCGACTAGACCGTACTAACCTAGTACTACTGATAATGAGTTAATACCACCAGGCTATAATATACACCGACTAGACCGTACTAACCTAGTACTACTGATAATGAGATAATACCACCAGGCTATAATATATACCGACTAAACCGTACTAACCTAGTACTACTGATAATGAGTTAATACCACCAGGCTATAATATACACCAACTAGACCATACTAACCTAGTACTACTGATAATGAGTTAATACCACCAGGCTATAATATACACCGACTAGACCGTACTAACCTAGTACTACTGATAATGAGATAATACCACCAGGCTATAATATACACTGACTAGACCGTACTAACCTAGTACTACTGATAATGAGTTAATACCACCAGGCTATAATATACACCAACTAGACCGTACTAACCTAGTACTACTGATAATGAGATACTACCTCCAGGATATAATATTCACCGGTTAGACCATACTAACCTAGTACTACTGATAATGAGATACTACCTCCAGGATATAATATTCACCGGTTAGACCGTACTAACCTAGTACTACTGATAATGAGATACTACCCCCAGGCTATAATATACACTGACTAGACCATACTAACCTAGTACTACTGATAATGAGTTAATACCACCAGGCTATAATATGCACCGACTAGACCGTACTAACCTAGTACTACTGATAATGAGTTAATACCACCAGGCTATAATATACACTGACTAGACCATACTAACCTAGTACTACTGATAATGAGTTAATACCACCAGGCTATAATATACACCAACTAGACCATACTAACCTAGTACTACTGATAATGAGTTAATACCACCAGGCTATAATATACACCGACTAGACCGTACTAACCTAGTACTACTGATAATGAGTTAATACCACCAGGCTATAATATACACCAACTAGACCATACTAACCTAGTACTACTGATAATGAGTTAATACCACCAGGCTATAATATACACCGACTAGACCGTACTAACCTAGTACTACTGTTAATGAGATACTACCTCCAGGATGTAATATTCACCGGTTAGACCGTACTAACCTAGTACTACTGATAATGAGATACTACCTCCAGGATAGAATATTCACCGACTAGACCATACTAACCTAGTACTACTGATAATGAGATATTACCACCAGGCTTTTATATACACCGACTAGACCGTACTACCCTAGTACTACTGATAATGAGTTAATACCACCAGGCTATAATATACACCGACTAGACCGTACTAACCTAGTACTACTGATAATATGTTAATACCACCAGGCTATAATATACACTGACTAGACTGTACTAACCTAGTACTACTGATAATGAGATAATACCACCAGGCTATAATATACACCGACTAGACCGTACTAACCTAGTACTACTGATAATGAGTTAATACCACCAGGCTATAATATACACCAACTAGACCATACTAACCTAGTACTACTGATAATGAGTTAATACCACCAGGCTATAATATACACCGACTAGACCGTACTAACCTAGTACTACTGATAATGAGATAATACCACCAGGCTATAATATACACCGACTAGACCGTACTAACCTAGTACTACTGATAATGAGTTAATACCACCAGGCTATAATATACACCAACTAGACCGTACTAACCTAGTACTACTGATAATGAGATACTACCTCCAGGATATAATATTCACCGGTTAGACCATACTAACCTAGTACTACTGATAATGAGATACTACCTCCAGGATATAATATTCACCGGTTAGACCGTACTAACCTAGTACTACTGATAATGAGATACTACCCCCAGGCTATAATATACACTGACTAGACCATACTAACCTAGTACTACTGATAATGAGTTAATACCACCAGGCTATAATATACACCGACTAGACCGTACTAACCTAGTACTACTGATAATGAGTTAATACCACCAGGCTATAATATACACTGACTAGACCATACTAACCTAGTACTACTGATAATGAGTTAATACCACCAGGCTATAATATACACCAACTAGACCGCACTAACCTAGTACTACTGATAATGAGTTAATACCACCAGGCTATAATATACACTGACTAGACCGTACTAACCTAGTACTACTGATAATGAGTTAATACCACCAGGCTATAATATACACCAACTAGACCATACTAACCTAGTACTACTGATAATGAGTTAATACCACCAGGCTATAATATACACCAACTAGACCATACTAACCTAGTACTACTGATAATGAGATACTACCTCCAGGATATAATATTCACCGGTTAGACCGTACTAACCTAGTACTACTGATAATGAGATACTACCCCCAGGCTATAATATACACTGACTAGACCATACTAACCTAGTACTACTGATAATGAGTTAATACCACCAGGCTATAATATACACTGACTAGACCGTACTAACCTAGTACTACTGATAATGAGTTAATACCACCAGGCTATAATATACACCAACTAGGCCATACTAACCTAGTACTACTGATAATGAGTTAATACCACCAGGCTATAATATACACCAACTAGACCATACTAACCTAGTACTACTGATAATGAGTTAATACCACCAGGCTATAATATACACCAACTAGACCATACTAACCTAGTACTACTGATAATGAGTTAATGCCACCAAGCTATAATATACACTGACTAGACCGTACTAACCTAGTACTACTGATAATGAGATACTACCTCCAGGATAGAATATTCACCGACTAGACCATACTAACCTAGTACTACTGATAATGAGATACTACCTCCAGGATACAATATTCACCGGTTAGACCGTACTAACCTAGTACTACTGATAATGAGATACTACCCCAGGCTATAATATACACTGACTAGACCATACTAACCTAGTACTACTGATAATGAGTTAATACCACCAGGCTATAATATACACCGACTAGACCGTACTAACCTAGTACTACTGATAATGAGTTAATACCACCAGGATATAATATACACCGACTAGACCGTACTAACCTAGTACTACTGATAATGAGATAATACCACCAGGCTATAATATACACCGACTAGACCGTACTAACCTAGTACTACTGATAATGAGTTAATACCACCAGGCTATAATATACACCAACTAGACCATACTAACCTAGTACGACTGATAATGAGTTAATACCACCAGGCAATAATATACACCGACTAGACGGCACCACGAAGAAAGGAGGTGGGATAGCAGTCTTGTGCAAAAATACACTAACTGTTAATAGAGAAACAGTACAACCACCCCAATTCAATAATGCAGAACTCCTATAACCAAACTGCAGACTACCCTCAACAAATGCTTGTACATCGTCTGTGCCTACATACCACCAGGTAACAATATAACTACTCTAGAGGAAATCCTCTATTGGCTAGTAACTACCTATCCCCAAGAAATCATAGTTCTTGGTGACTTTAATAACGACTGGCATTCTTGCTCATCTGAACCCCCCACCACACCTATAAACTTATCTGGGTTTAAGCAGGCCATTACCTCCCCCACTAGGATTCATGAACCAACCAATAGGGAAAGTATCCTAGACTGGATTTTAGTCAATAACAAACCCCAACTGTACACAACCAGTACTCTCCCTGATGTCGTTAGTGAGCATCTACTAACCTATGTCATAAAACACAAGGCAGGTACCCCCCACCAAATCAAATACAAAACACTCAGAAACAAGAAGAACTTCAACCCTGCTATTTGATTAAATGAATTAAAGGCAGCTGACTGGTCAAAACTAAAACATCACTCATTAGAAGAGGCCATAGCATATTTCAACACTAACTTCCTAAGCATCCTTGATTCCTATGCTCCAGCACGTACTATAAAAACTAAATCAAACCCAGCACCATGGCTCACAAAGGAGACCAAGCTAAAAATCAAAACTAGAAACAGAGCCTGGGCTTGCTGGCGGTCAACAAAAGCCCCACTTGACCATTTAAAATACCGCCAACTCAGGAATGAAACAAAAAAATCTATCATACTAGATAAAAAAGCTACTACCAAAACCTCCTAAATAAACATCAAAACAACCCTCAAAAGTTCTGGGCAGGCATAAATCAGCTCCTTCATCCAGGTCAGTCTACCACCCCTACCCCTGCTAACCTCACCCATAGTTTCCCAGAGAACATAGCTGGTGCCTATAATAGTTTTTTCACCGAAACTGTACAATCCCTAGCAAACCAACTAACCCCCACAAATTCCAACACCAGCTCCAATCACCCTAGAGGCCATCCCCAATTTAGTTTCCAACCCATCTCCACCACCTTTATCAAAACATTGTTAAAAAAACTAAAACCTACTACCCTCTCTGCTGACCTCCTCCCTGCAGAGTACTTACAAATAGCTGCAGAGGCCATTGCATACCCCATATCTATACTGATTAATAGAACCTTGTCTGAAGGTATTATCCCCTCCCTATGGAAAATATCCCACGTCATCCCACTCCATAAAGGTGGAAGTTCTACAGAATTATCCAGCTATAGACCAATTGCCATTCTTTCCCCACTAGCCACAATAATGGAGAAATGCATACATAAGCAACTAATGCAATACCTTATACAGAAGAACCTACTGTCCAACTCACAGCATGGCTTCAGGCCACATCACAGCACCACCTCTCCCCTCCTTTCCTTTATGAACGCCATAAACCAAAACAAGAATGATAATAGGATATCCACTGCCCTCTTTCTTGACCTATCAAAAGCCTTTGATATGGTCAACCATGAACTTCTCATTCTCTCTCTGAAGTCTATTTCTCTGAACAGGAACACAATCCAATGGTTTCAATCCTACCTGACTGGCAGACAACAGGCAGTATTATGGCAGGGCAAATTATCCAGCCAACTATCTCTCACTCTTGGCGTCCCTCAAGGCTCTATACTAGGACCACTAATCTTCTCTATTTTCATCAATAACCTCCACACAGCAATCCCTAAAGCCACCTGCATTCAATATGCAGATGATTCCACTCTCATCTGCTCAGTCACCTCCCCATCTGACCTACAAATCTTAACCCAAAACACATTTAGCACCATTGAAAACTGACTCTCCAACCAACGTCTACTGCTGAACCCCAATAAAACTAAATTTCTGCTCTTCACCCCCACTAGCAGATCCGCTCCATTCTCATTCACTGTTACATCCAACAATGGTATCACTATCTCCCCAGATACCCATACTAAACGTCTAGGAGTCATTATAGATAATCTTAAATTTGACCTACAGGTCAACAAAACCATGCAGACCATCAATAAAAAACTTGGATCACTGTACAGAAACAAGTAATTTTTAACCCCACTGGCTAGAATTGCAATTGCCCGGTCACAACTACTCTCTGCTCTTATTTATGCCTCTCCAGTACTCTCCAACTTAAATAAGACTGAACTGAATAAGCTCTCCCATAGCTATAACCATATTGCCAGATTCGCCACTAACTCCACCTATAGAACCCATCACTGCCAGAACCTGAAACAACTAGGGTGGCTAGAACTTCCCAGCTTAATTCAACTAAATCAACTCTGAGTAGCCCACAAAATTCTTAACCATCCTGAAGATACCCCCTCACTCTCAAATATTATAAAACCATACAACAACTTGAGGTCACTACGATCTGCCAACAAACTAATGGTCCAAACCTACAAAGCTAACAATTCAGCTGGGGAATCTCTGTTTGCCAACTTTGTTGGCAAAACCTGGAATTCTCTACCAAACCATATAACCCTGCAATCCTCCTTAAGTCTTTTAAAAAAAAGCATCAAACAGTATCTCAAAGTCAACTGGCTTTGTCCATATTCCTACCCTGACTAAGCTGTAAAATGAACTCATATCTGCATAATACCTTAACTCAACTATTTACTGTACCAGTCTGATTATTTCTGCTTTAATGTGTCTGACCATGTAAACTGTGAGTCCCTTTGGGAATAACACTAAAACATTGTATATAACTCTTTGTCTTACATTTTCTATGTAACTAACTTGATGTGTAATCTTTGTAATTATTGTGTAATCTTTGTAATTATTGGCTATTGGAGCTTTTCTTCCCGGGCCTCCGCTGAAAATGGATATATATCCAGTCGGACTATCCCGGTAAACAAATGTAAAATAAATAACAGCTTTATTGAGGACATCTGCATTTCCTCAACCCATAGTAAATGTGTGCTGAATCAAAGCATGGATAGTTTTCCAATTATTTCTGAGACTATGGTGCCTAGTAAACAAAAGCCTAGAGCTTTAGGGGTCATAGGTGAACAGCCAGTAGACCAAGGGAAGCAAAATTCTGTTAATAATAGGATGGGCCCTATCACTGATTTATATTTTATAAGGAACTCCAGTAACACTGCTACAGTAGTTGGGAAAGAATTTCTGATACTAAGTGAGTCTATCCTGAAAACCTCAGTAGAAGGCTACAGATATTTATCTTTAAAAAATACAGTCTCTGTTCTTTCTGGTTGAAAATAAGTGATATTCGAGAAATACTGAGTACAATGTTACAAGGAAAAATACAGTATAATAAGATCCTTTGACATGCAAAAATAAATTATATTCTTGACTCATCCTTAAGACATACGAATGAGACATAATCTGAGCCCTAGAATTCATGGAAACATATACAATTCAAGTTGCATTAAGTGAAATCATCCCTTCTCCTAGATGGTGTAATTATTTACTCACAGATGCACATTCCTTAAACACATAGCTTTGACAGTTGTGCATCGTATATGATATCAAGATTTTAACTCTGTGAGAAGAATATGTAATTGATCAAAAATGTTTCCTGGAACATGCTGCCCTTGAGATACTATGGGGCAGGTTACTTAACAGGAAACATTTCAGATTATTTGGTGCCCTTTTTTAAGGATAACCAGCAACAGAGAATCCATAGTAATAGATCTCTTTATTTTTAAGCTGTTTTTCTGTAATGTCCATAGTATCGGGAACAGACACAATGAATTAACATTCATTTTAGAGCAAGAACATTATGCCATCACTGCTATTGTTAAATCCTGCAATAATGATGATATTAATTATCCAGGTTGCAGAAAGTATGAATGTGAACATTATTAAGTGGATATCATAAATTTAAAGGACAGCATTTCCTTTAATGCATGATATCATTAGGTAATATGAACACATCCAAACTTGAGGAGTTTCTAAGGAATTTAGATACATCAAAATTGTGTCCTAGTAGAGGATTTTAATTATCCTCAAATAGACTGGAGTAATGCTTTGGTTGGTTCCCAGTACAATTATGGTAAACTTGACAATCATAGGATCATAGGAGGTTACTAGGCTATCAACCTGGAGGTCATTTCAAGCCTAGCCGTTTCATCCCAATGTAATATCCTAGATACTCTTGTCAATACTCAGGATTGTGTTTATTAATGACTGCCCATGTCCAGTAGGGCTGTCAACACTATCCTCAGTTAGAATTTTTAGTGCTCCATCCACTTGTTCAGGTTCCTTTTCAACAGCGTTATAGAGGTGCTCTGCTTCACATGAATTTGTAGCCTATTCCAAAGATGCAGCAGTCACTGGGAAACAAATCTGTCCCTCCAGCATGTCCTATTCAAATCACAGCCCATATTTAGGTCCATGGAATGGGTAGCTCTAGTCCTGTTTGATTTATGGACGTGCAGCAAATTCATTAGGTTTTGGTCAGAGATTGCTCTTTAAGCCAGACATAAGTCTCCTATAAGAACTCTATATGATACTGAGTATCAGGGACTTTAGTCGGTCTATATAAGACACATGCTGGAGTCCCTTGATTTTTAATTTAGGAGCCTCTGAGGTCTCTCCAGTTGCTGCAGGTGTTTTGTACAGTACTTGCCAAAAGCGGTTTTATACTAAATTATTGGCCTGATTAGTGACAAGTATACAGGAGTTATAACCTCCTTTGCTCTAGAGGTGATGTCTTTGCTAATAAAGTGTGCTTTGTAGAAAGTCTTCCTTACTACAGTACACATATGATGGTCAAAGTTAAGGTTGGATCTACTTGTGATCCTCAGATCTCTTACCACTTCTTAGGTACATAGGGTATTGTTGTTAATTTGACAGTGTGAAGGGGCATTGCTTTTACTGAAGGGAATGATGATGCATTTCTTTGCATTTCGTTTGAGACTGTGACTAAGACACCAGTAGCTGGTCTGCATAAGACCCTCCTAAAGTATACTGACATCATTTGGAGATTAAATAATTGTACCCAGTTTGTAGTCATCTGCAAACGTGGTCAGCCTCAACCCCTTAGTTTTGGCCTGAACTTTTGAGAAGTATATCACAAACAGCAGGTGGCCTAGGACTGGCCATTGTGGCACACTACTGGTGACAGATCTGTTGGTTGATGTAGAGTCACCTGTTTTGGTAGTGTCTGACCAGTTTGTGAGTCAGTTGGCAAGCCATCTTACAGCAAAGGCGTTTGCATTCAGTTTACGTTTATTGGTAATGCCTGAGTTTGGGATTGTGTCAAAGGCCTTGGTGAGTCGAGGTATGCTATGTGCACAGATTTTATTTTATTTTTTATTTAACATTTGTTGACCGGGAAAGTCTGACTAGGTTACACAGATCCTGTTTCAGCGGAGGCCCGGGGAGAAATGCTTCAGAAGCATGTCTTTAGATTTGTCCTTGTCAATGACCTTGGTCACATTTTTGAAGAAATCCACCAGTTCTAACAGGCAGGATCCGCCTTTGATGAAGCTGTATTGTGTTGGATCGAGGGTTTGGAGGTCACCTATGTCTTAATTTATGAGGTCCAGGATGATACAGTCCATGGCTTTACAGATGAGGCTGGTCAGACTTATGGGTCTATAATTCCCTGGATCTGTTTCTAAGCCACCTTTGTGGAGGGGAATAACTATTGCTGTTCTCCATTCCATTGTGGTTAGGCTGTGATTCACTAGGGTACTTAATGGTCATGTTAGTTTATGTTTTAGTTTGTTTAGAAGATAGCCTGGGATACCATCTGGTCCCATAGAGGCTGTATTGTTTGCCTTAAATAAGGCTTTAATGACCTAGTCTTTAGATATGTACGATGGGGGGAGTTGGGGACAAGGTTTGTGATAAGTCTTGAGGGGATAAGGGAGTGACATTTTTTTCAAATCTGTCAGGTTTGCTATCTCAGTTGTAAAGTTTTTAGTGTTGGATGTCCACCAGGACAGCGTTTTTTTTTTTTTTTTGCTCGGGGCTCTGGCTTTGATTCTCTGCTGAACAGCTGAGTCTATACACTTACAGAAGTGATTGTACAGGGCTTTAATTTAAGCTTTGATGTAGTTACCACTTTTAGCTGGGGTTGGGGCATGGAATGCATTTATACCTTCCTCTAAGGTATAGTTTACTTTGGTGAAGGTTTTAGTCTGAGTTTACCCTTTGTGTGTTCTGGTGTTAGAGCCAGTTCAAAGGTGACTGATTTCTGGTCAGATTTAACTAATGAGGGTTCGACATTTGCAGTGGTGCATCTGTTTGCCATGTTAGTGAAGACCAGATCTAGTATGTTTGTTCCTCTTGCTGGTGTTTGAACAATTTATTTCAGGGCATTTGAGTTAATAAAGTCAAAGAACTTTTGGGCTAGTGAGTTAGGGCTAGAGTAGGTTTCCCAGTTGATGGTGGGATAATTGAAATCCCCCATGACCAGAGTGTTTGGCAATATTTGGATTGACTCCAGTGTGATAAAGTAGGCTTTATGCACATCATGATCCATGGAAGGGGATCTACAACTAGCTATAACTTGAATGGGGGCTTACCCACAGTAATCTGAACATGGAGTAACTCAATGGAGTTGTCCAGTCTAACTACTTAGGAGGTGTATTTATCTCTACTATAGATAGAAAATACACCTCCTTTAGTTCTCACACATTTGTTTTGTGGTCTGAAGGCATGGAAGGTATTGTAGCCTTGCAAGGCCAGGGTACTCTCTGAGGCCTTGCATCAGGTTTCTTTGACTGCAGAGATATCTACATCTTCCAGTGATAGAAGCGCTTCCAGGGTATGCAGGTAGGTTTTGGTTTAAGCTCCTAGCATTTAGCAGCATAACCTTTATTTTCTTATAGTTGGCAATTTTCACATCAGCAATTTTGTTTTTGAAACCTTGCCTAAAAAGGCACTATGGGGGAGGCAAGAGCCTTTGCCAGCAGCCGAGAGCTTAGTGGTGCCAGGTGCAAACTGTCTCTGGAAAAACAGGGACATTTGTCAACCATTTCATCCCAGGCTGACAGAAACTGGATACCCCTTGAATGACACCATAAATTAAACCAGTTATGGAAATTGATCATTTTCTGTTTATACTTTGGCATCATTCTAATCATTCTAGGTGAAGGTAGTATGCTACTCAAGGCTGGGGACATATCTACTTGGGACACATGCTCAGAGAGCTTAATCATGTCTCTCTTCATATAGTCCAGTGAGGTACATCTCAGGTCATTCATTCCAGCATGAGCTGTGACAGAGTTATAATGGTACTTATTGCTGAGAGACCTGAGTGCATGCATGATCTGATGAATCTTGGCACTGGACAGGCAGCTGACTGCGACTTTCTCCTTCTCTAACACAGTGAGTGGGATATCTGTGTGTCTTATTATGGAGTCTCCAATGACAAGAAGATTTGTTTTATTGAGTGTTATGCATAAGGGCTTGGTAGGTGAGACACTGGTGTTGCTATGTGTCTTTGGTGTATGGGAACTGTGTTAGTTATAGCAATCTTTTGCTTTGGAGGTCTCTGGTGTTTAGGTAAGTTTTTTGAGAGAAGCTCCACATATGTAGATTTATGTTTTGGATGCGTAAAATGTGTATGAGTAGTGGTATATGTGCATGAGTAGTGGTAGGTGAGTTGACAAGCTCTTCATTGTTACTGTTTTGAGTGCAAGAGAACAGGGATTCAAGATTCTTGATGTAGATACATCTCTGGTACTCTGTACTTAGAGTGAGTTTCTAGGAGAGGATTGTCACTGTACATGAGGCAGTTGCTACACTCACATCAACAAGGCTGGCAGGAGAAACAAGGTTAGTCCAACTGTCCATAATGATAGGTTTAAAGAACTGTTATTACAAAGGGCATAGATCCCCTAAAACTGACAACTGATATGATTGATCCATTGTATCTACAGTTTCCTCCTTCAGGACTGATCGAGGAGGTGCTTTGTGGAATCATATTTCTGACGGGTTTTTTGGCTGATGGTTTAATAGACTACAGCTCACTAGCGATGCTTCTTAGATCAGAGATGTACAAAAGATGATGACCACTAATGTACTACAGTTGTATCTAAGGGAAAAATTGTGGAAATTATCTGTCTGGCTATGGAAGACAATTGCATGTCAGTTCGAGGTGCTGTATGATACAAGCAGAAACCTGCTCAAATGTGGGGCTTAAATACTATAAGCTAAAAACTTAAAAAAAAAATTTTAAAAACTGAAAAGAACCAATGGGGGTGCTTACCCCAAGCTGTAGACCAATCATCCATCACCAGACAGGTTCTTATCAGCACACTTCTCTCACAAGGGGGCAGAAGGGCCCCTTTCAATCAAACATGGCTTGAAAAATGTGCTCAGAATATAACAGTCGCTACAAAAAGACCCAAATGCAGCAAACCTGTATTTGTACTATGCTATAGCTACTAGCTACACTAATTCTGGCAGAAAACATTAAAATGTTATTTTAAACAGCAGAAAAACAGCAGTGAGACACTAAAAATTGTTTTAAACAGCAGAAAAACAACAAGGATGCGCTAAAAATGCTTTAAACAGGAAACAAATCAGTTATTTAAAATATTGCTTGGCAGGAAAATGCAACAAACGAAATAGATGCTTTGTAATCAGTGAAAAGTAGCATTACTATGCAAATGATGAAAATAGCAAAAACAAACTTGCAACACTGACAACAGCAACAAAATATGATTTAACATGCACAGTAAGCCAGACAAATGCAATGCAAACAGTGCAGTTTAGTTTACAGCATTTACCTAGATAAGAAATGATTTCAGGTTTAAGGACTGGTTATGTTTACTTAACCATAAGGAGACAGACTGGGGTAATGTAGCTTTACAAGAGGCATTAACTGATGAAGGAGAATTAGCAGCTGAAATAAAATGCAAATAAAATGATTGGAACAGATTTCCTTGCCGGTGATGCTTCAAACTATTATAACTGTATAAGAAAAATAATAGAATGTAATGTCTCTATAGCAAACATCCGACAAGGGGCAATAAGTAAAAAGCTAACAAAAGTTTATAAGCGATTTAAGCTTAAAATCTCACAAGAGAAAGAGAGTTTAAAAAAAAAAAAAAAAAAGATTAGCTAGATCTGAAAACAAATAACACTAAAATTATATCAGTTTGTACAGGAAGGCTAAACATTTGGGTTTATCATTTACAGCAGGGGAACTGACCCTGAAGTTAATAGCCAATGGATTCAATGATCACTTCTCACATATTGAGTAGGAGGAAACTGTAGATACAATGGATCAACCATATCAGTTGTCAGTTTTAGAGGATCTATGCCCTCAATAACTCAGGAAAATATCAATAATGATCTCAATGCTTGCAACTAGGATTGTGTCACTGTGATTTGTTTTCATTTATATGAATGTATGATTGCCTGTGTAGTAAGTGATGGGTTAATAACGATGTTTTTTGTTTTAAAAGAAATGATTAATGGTATCGCTATGGTTCCAGATAATAGTTCAGTTATTATGCTATCAAATCTCAAAATAGAATTGTGTCCCCTGTTGTTTCTGTTTAACAACTTACTCAAATCAAGGATAGATCCTGCACCATGGAAAAAGTATTGTATCACACTTATCTTCAAAAAGAGGAAAACTAATCATATTAATAAATATAAACAATCTGGTCTTACACCTATTCTTGGCAAATAAGTCAAACAATGCTTACATCATATCATGAAGCAGAAAAGTTGGGTTATTGAAGAAAAAGACATAAACATGGCTTTATAAAAGGTTAAGCCACACTTATAAACATGGTTGAATTTAACAACCAGGAAACACTAGCTATGGATGTTGGGACAAAATGTGGAACAATTTTTCCTGGATTTGACAAAAGCATTTGATTCCTTGCCCTATGAGATAATATATAAAGCACTGGTTAGGTATGGTTATAATTCTTAACATGGTGGGTAAAGAACTGGTTAAAAGGGGATAGTCAGTTTATTGCAATCCAAGGTTATTCATAAGGTCCAACATTAGTTCATTGTGGTATTTTATAGGGCTCACTGCTGGGCTCAATGTTACTTATTCTTGTCGTTGCTATAGTCCCACCAGATAAGTGATGTTGGTTAAATAAATGTGTAGGTAACTGTAATGTAGGGTTTATTATTTCTAGTATAATGGATTCTGTAATAATAAATAATTATAGTTGAGAATTCTGCATCTGTGCATCAAAAAATATACATTAACTTTAGTACAGATAAATTCCAGTTCAGATTTTGGGCACTTTGCTTTCTTAGAGCTGATTAAACTAAAATATACAGTCTTAAGAGCAGGATCAGGATAAAAATGCTTGGGAATCACCATAGCAAGTAGCTTTTCCTTTTCCAAATACCAACTAGGTATTGTAATTAATCTCTATAACACTATGAAGAAAATTAGTTTGTTAACTTAGAAATATCACTTCTAGGGATTCAGAATCTGTAGGACCAGTCTATTTAAATCCTATCAAAAACTTATATTGGAATACAATAACCCTTTTTGTATCCACGTGAAAGGTCAACTAAACCTTATAGATTCTGTCCAAAATTTACCAAGAGAATAAAATCAGTACTGGTCTTATCATTGGAAGAAAGACGGGAGAATGTCAATCTTTACTCTCTACATGACAGATGTTTTGAAGGTATTTTAATATTTGTCATATAAGGGAATAATGAAATAAAAAGAAAGAGTGGCATAACATTTGGAAATATAGAATGGATGGTGCATTGGTGCAGCTGCTGCATTGTCACCTCAAAGTAAGAGGTTCTCCAGTTTGATTCTTGGCTGAGGCACCTTCTGTGTGGAGTCTGCATGCCCTCCCTGTGTTCTTGTGGGTTTCATCCCATGTTGTAAAGACATGCATCTGGAGTGTTTCCTGGTAAACAAATGTTTAAATAATATAATTGCATTAAAATGCACAGATACAATAATTTGAAATACTGTACAAAAAGTTTCAAAAAAAGACTAATAAAATAATTTATTTTACAACGTATCCCTATTATATGGGAAACATCGGCACTTTATATCCATAAGAAAGAATCATTGCACACTTTTAAGAAAAATGCTAATATTTATAATCCTCAGTTATGGAGTCAATGTTCATAGATGGGCTTTGAGCAGGAACACTGTAACTAAACTTACGAAACTTATAACCTAGACCCTTAGCAGTATCCTCAAAATCTTAGATGTATGAATTATATCCTTCTGGCTGGTCATTTGATTTTCTTTTCATGTCTTCTAAGAAATTAAATTTTTATACTGGCTGTATGTGCATATGAATTACCTTATCATTTTCTTGTCCTCTACCTTCAGAACCAGTATTTAACTATTATAGTTTTCTCTGTGCACTTTTATATGCAAAGTGTGCTCTCTTTCGTGATGGGCCCCTATATAGATTTCTTACGCAAGTGATCCAGGTAATAGCTGGTTTCCCAAAGGAAGGCTTCCAAAAGATTTCTAGTAAGAGTCTACTCCACTTTTAGATTTGCACATGAATGCAACAGTGTACTTAGAAACAGACTGTTATTGTCTTGTCTGCCTGATTTTCATGTTAGCTCTGGTAAATAATAAATAACAGTAGTGGATATACCTTACAAACTGACAGTTTAGTGAAGATCTGTCATTTCAGGTCATAACTACTCCGTTAATGATGGTGATAACAAGATATGCCATGTCAGGCAAAATCAATATGCCCTTTAATAATCTTCTCTGGTTTAGAAATAAACATTTGATACTGCAGATGCTTTACTATCTAAGCTATCTCTGATTTTAGGGGATTGAAAAAATAAGAAATTTTGGCTGTTTTCATTCAGCTAAAAAGAGCAGAGACACGCTGTTAGCCATTGTTCCACCAAGGAATGTGAGTCTGAGGTTTTTTTTCAGAGCAAATCATTGTAATTTCTGACAGAACAAGACAATTTATAAGTATCAGAATTGTGGTTATTTTTAGAACTTCCTTGAATGCTTGACTCTAAACAATGAAATTCAGCATACAGATTGCAGCATTAGCATTATACTAGCATTATACTACTATACAGAATGCCCACTTGACACAGGTATGAAGTTCGCCTGTATCTGCCCACCTAGTGAAATCAGTAACTTCTTATCTGCTCTGAGTGGTGGCATCTATGTTTACCAGCAGAAGCTTCGCTGTATACAGTAAGCATTTTGTAGTAATTACTGGGTTTGTCTGCCATAATAAAAAAATCTTTAAATAGGACTGTCTTGTTTGTGAAAGACAGCCTACTGCATTAACAACCAGACTTTCCCTATGTCTGCATAATTTTTTGCTAAGTTAATACTACGCTTATGAGCATCCTTCATTGAGAATCTTTCTTACGCCTTATTCAAGTTTTCACTGTCCTTGACTGGCCTTTACACATCTGTCTGGCACAGACTCAAAGGACCTGTTAGCAAACCTGTCTGTACTTATGGGACTTACCTATGGTGTCCCTCAGGGCACTGTACTGCGGATAATTTATTTTATACTAGTCTACTCAGACATAAAGGTGACAAATGAACTTTGAATAACAAAATATGGTCATGACTGCAAGTTAGGTAACAGGATTACATTAATTAAAGATGTCAGAGGTCTTTAAGATGGTCTATAAAAAACAGACACCTGGTTCAGTTATTATGATCTCACGTTTAATGTCAGTAAACACAGTGCATCATAAAACTCAGCAAAAGATACACAAATTATGATTACAAAAAAACTGGTAAAATCATAAAAAAGTGATCACATCATTAAATATCTACCAACAATAGGAACCAACAATGCAATTTAAACTTTAGCATGTGTATATGTCCACCAAAATCAAGAAAATGTATCATGTAGTCTGATCTAATTCTATAAGGCATATATAGTCACTTTAGGAGGGGGTCATTGTGTTGCTTTATGCCTTAGGATCCGACCCATTATTGAATGTAGTACAGCATTTTGCAGCTGTCAAAGAAGCTACCTAAAAGGACTTTAGATAAGTACAGTTGTATAAGCAAACACAGCATAACTGCAGATGCTTGACTGGTCAATGCTTCAGTAAGTCTAAGCCAGTGTTTATATCCTGCATAGAATATAACAGCTGGCTAACTTACAAAGCTTAAGGGCATCTTTAGCATGCCCAAACAATTAGTCAAGTCAACACCAAGCCCTTCAGGCTTTTGTGCCAACTGAAAGAAGGAGCCTGAGCCCTGAGAGGACATTGTTAGGAACAACCCTGGCATAAAAAGAACACTAAAAAAAAAACAAAAAACAAAAAAAAAAACAAGGGAATACTTACTGCAGCAGTGATCATTTGAACATATACTGCTATAGTAAGTTTACTTACACAACCATACTATGTTATTCAAACTGATGACTGCTGTAATAACTTAAGCTATATGGGTACATTATCCTACCTTACAACAACTGAGTGTTGGAAGGAGAAGGGTCCAGGGGCCCTGTAGGACAGTCCTAGCAACTCCTGACCTAAACCTGGAGAAGGAATCTACCTTGTAGTGCTTTGCAAAAGTATGTACAGAGTGCCAAGTTGCTTCTTCTAGAATCCAACCCTTTCCAAAAAGCCACAGATGAAACCAAGGCACTGATAGAGTGTGCCCTGACTCTGCCTGGTATAGTTTTGTTGTGGTAGGAATAAAAAAAGGGTAATAGCCTGAGAAAACCATTTGGAAATAGTCTGATTTGACACAGGTTGCCCCTTATTCTTGGCATCACAAGAAATGAACAACTGATTGGAAGTTCTGAAAGATTTTGCTCTTTCAAGAGGGTACCTGATTTGTCTGTGGACATCCAGTATGAAACATCCTGTCTACCTCATTTTGGGGTTAAGGAAAGAACACATGGAGATTGATAGTTTGGCTTAAAGTAAACTCAGATATCGCTTTAGGTATAACAGAATTAGTTCTCAAGGAGACCCTGTCTCTGTAGAAAATAAGATAAGGCTGACCCACCATAAGAGCTTGCAGCTCAGATACTCTTCTTGCAGAGGTCACTGCAAGTAGTAAAACATTTTTCATTTACAGATATGTGATTTTCAAGTAGCAGGTTTTCTTGCCTCCATTAATACCTGCTCCACAGCCTCAGAAAATGGGTGCCTAAAATGCATTGTCATTTATTTGAGCTTGTTTGGGGTTGGGATATATCAAACAACTCTTTTCTTGTGTGAGTAGATCCAGTCTGTGTGGTAACTTGGGATAATTTCCCCTGGCTAGTTCCAAAAGAAGGAAGAACCACTGTTGCCTGGGCCAGAAGGAAATCATGGCAATGACATTGTTGGTTCCTTTTGAATCTTCTGAAGAACCTTGGATATTAGTGGAAAGGGTGAAAAAGTATAAAGGAACATTCCTGTCCAAGAAAAAGAAAAGCCATCTGTCTTCCAGGCCTTCTTGCATAGAGTTGTGGAAAATAATTTTGCCAGATGATTGTTCAGAATAGAGCCAAAAATGTCTAATTGAGCACCCCCCCCCCCGATCTAGTTTCCATTTGTGACGTTCTTCCTTCGACATGTTCAGCTTTTGTCTCTCACAGGTTTTCCTCTGATGGATTGTACAAAGCCTGTAAAGTAAGACTGTGTTGTAAAGTGATATCCCATGCTGACGTGGCTAGTCTGTATCGGAGGTAATACATGTTCTCTCATGCTTGCATATATACCACATCACTGTGATATTGTCTGTAACAACTTGAAGCTGCCCTGGGGTGCAAATGCGATTCAGTTAATTGAGTGTTTGTGTCTGTCTTTGATATCCTAGCTACCTTGCACTTTTATCACCCTTGGTTCTGCTTTCCAAGCAAAGTCTGAGGTGATTGTGATAACTGACTGCTTGGAGCAGGACGGGAAAAGGGGGAACCCAGATTCAAGGATATTTGATGCCTCCACAACTGATTTTTCTTCTCACAATTCCCTGAGATGGAACCTGAAAAGGTAATAGGTGGGGCAGAGCCTAGATGTCCAACTGAGAGCAGTGAATTTTGATAGCTCCATAATCTAGTATAATAATATAGGAAAATGTTATTAATTTCAAGTTTAAAACATCAAAAATATATAGATAGACTACTAAACTACATAAATATCAATGTTGGTGGAGATATACAAGAGTTTTCCTGTCAAATAACCTGAAGATATATTGACTCACTGAATATGAACAACTCAAGGAATTCTCATCCAGATGCTACTTTGAAAAAAGAACTGCAATTGATGACATCTACCTTACAGGAACTATCTTTGAAGATGGATGGCTTTAAAAATTACTTAGAAAACCTCAAATTAAATTTTCAAAAACAGACTGATACTCTTAAGGAACTATTACAGCAACACCATACAAAAATAACAATTATAGAGACTTCTCTAAATGACATTGAAGCGAGACTCAAAGAGGAAGAATTCCAAAAAGAATTTCTGCTTAAGCAGAATACATGGCTACTTAACACAATAGATGGCTTAGAAATCAGGGAAAGGAGAAACAACATAAGGATCTTTGGTCTGCCTGAAAACACTGAGGGAGAAGAAATTATTTCATTCTTAAAAACCTGGATTCCTGAATTTTTAGACTTGAAAGAGGGACTTTCATTTCGAATTGAAAGGGTGCATAGAGCACTGAGGAAACCTACTTCTAACCCAACAAATACTCCACCTAGATCCATAGTCATAACATTTCTTTCATTTCTGGACAAGGAACTAATATTAAAATCTGCTTAGAGAAAATCACCCTTAAAATACAATCAAAGCCTGATAAGGTTTGACAATGATTATTCTTCCAGAATACTAGAACAAAGGAAAACAATCTGGCCAATAATAAAACTGTTGAAACAAACATTAAAGCACAGCTGGCCTTTCCAGCCAAGAAAAAATACTTTTTGCCAATGAGATGAGAATCTTTAATGACTTAAAAGAAGCTACTATATTCATCAAAAACAACAACATAGTGTCTATCGCAGAAGAAATGGAGTGGATGGCCCCTACTCTTAAAAGAATATAAGAAACAAATCCTTGGACTGATGCTAGAAAGAAGAAACAAAAAAACTGATTCCAAGATACCTGTCCCAAAAAATAACTCTTACAACTATTTCTCTCAAAGTATCAACTGATATGGTACATCACTTGTCATTGTTTTTTATTTTTAAAAGAAGGAGAGGTTCTTAAACAACTGAGGAACAGTAATGATTTATTCAGAATGTTCAAAGAGTCCAGTAATTCTTCACAAACAAAGGTAGGTCAAGATGGGTTACTATTTACATTATATATAAGCCAAACAAAGCAACATATAAAATAAACATAGAAATTTCTATTCCCCTACTTGAACTCAGTGAATACTTATCTTGTTCATTTTTCATTGTTTTTACTTATAATAATTTAAGTAATTAATTAACTAATTCAACAAGGTACCATTCATTAGAGTTTAGACTCAGATGTAACAAATTAACATCATATGTAATAGCAGCAACAGTAGAGTGTTTTGAAAAAAATGCTGTCATGGAGACTAATGCCTTCAGTTAAAGTATGATTGAGAAATGTCATGTATATCCTGGTTGAATAATAGTAGCAAGCTCTTAGTACAAATGGCATAATTATTCTGTCTAAACATAGTTAATATCAATTATGGCAGGTATCATAGCTTTGAGTGCTGTTTTATTAAGCCTGACATGGTGCGTGTGGATGCAGCTGTGTCTGGCAGCTGTTGTATGTTGCCATTTTCATCTCCAGGAAGTTGTGGGTTGTGGCTTGTGATCAAGGTTTACTGATGCTTGTGTATAAGGAAGAGACATTTGGTGTTTTAGCCTGGATCCAGGAGAAAGGGATGAATAAAACTGTGATTTGGGATATTTTGACAGAGAATAATTTGCTTATACATCTGCTGAGTGAGAGGTGGGAAGGCTGGAAGAATGTGCTATCTCTTGTTGGGAGGTTGTTTTTTTTTTTTTTTTGATGTGTTTGCTCTCCGTTTTTTTCCTGACTGCTGCCTCTCTGAAAGGGAAGGAATTTAGGCTTGAAGTTGCAGTGAAGTGAAGCTTTGATTCAGGTGCATCGCGAGCTTCTAGTATGCAGTACACAGACACACTAACAGAAACAAATGCTTCCAGGTTGCTATGGTAACGGAGACAGAGTAACGATAATGCTTAACAGCTCTGAGGAGCCTCCAAGATGATTCTTGGCAATGTTTTTGGGTTTAAAAAAAATATATATATATATATATATATATATATATATATATATATATATATATATATATATATACAATAAAAGGGCTGTTTTAAACCACATGTACACATATTGATGGTCTCCTAACACTTCGTTTAGCTCATTAAGTTGATTCTTGGTAAAAAAAAATAATAAGGAACAGGAAGCTATTATTCTCAAGGACATTAATATCGACTGGAATACTTGCTCTTCAGACTTCCCCTCCACCTATATAAATTTGCATGGCTTCTCCCAGATGATATCTTCCCCTACTAGAATCAATAAGCCTAACAATAAGGAAAGTATCCTAGACTGGATATTAATAAACAACCCTCCCCCAGATATATAAAACAGGCACCCCACCTGAGGAGTTTAGTGATCACTTCCTGGCCTATATAATCAGAAAAAGAAATGACATCCCTCAACAATCTACCTTTAAAACCATTAGAAGTAGTAAGAACTTTATTCAGACTAAATTCCAGAATTAACTTAACTCATGAGACTGGTCCAACCTAAGACTACCTCCATTAGATGAAGCGGTCTCATACTTTAACTCTACATTTTTCATCTATCTACAGTACCATCTACCCGTGTAGCTGTTAGGATCTCCCTGGTGACCGATAAAGCTGTGCTTTTTCCCTCTTTTTCTCATCGGGTGTCCCAACTCAGAAGGCTCAATCTCAATTAACCTGAGTGAAAATAAAAGTGCACCTATGTGATTTGTTTGCTGAAGCTCCATCTTCCTGATTTTTTCTCAAAAACGTTTTCCCTCTCATCTCATTGGGTGTCCCAACTCAGAAGGCTCAACCTCACTTAACCTGAGTGAAAATAAAAGTGCACCTACGTGATTTGTTTACTCAAGCTCCATCTTCCTGATTTTTTCTCAAACAAGTGTGTGTATGTACCTCAGGAACCTTTTGTCTAACCTAGACTTTAATGGTTGCTTTAACTAATTTCTGTACTGTAACTATGGCATTAGCAAACCTAGTGGCAAGCACAATTTACCAGATTGCCCCCTGCCAGTCCTCTCCATTTCTAAACTCAGTGCCTAATTTTAATATTAGGAAATTTCTCTCTTTTTACCCACAGTCTAGTCTTAGTTTAATTACTTCAGATAACCAAGCTGTCCAAATCTGGAAATAACCCTGCTTTCTGTCCTGCTAAATAAACCTACCTCTATTTTACAGTTAGTTTAGATTGTTTTTGTAGTACAGGATTTTTACCTTTCTCGGTGCAATTCTATGCCCTACCCTAACCAATTGGAACCAGCCGACAGTTTCATATATCCTAGCTGGCATTCAGCACCATTTTTAAATAGTTTCATCTATCTGTTAGGATCTCCCTGACAACCGATAAAGCTGTGTGAGTCATGTGAGTGCTTTTTAGTATTCTTTCCATGTGTTTTTTTCCTGTTATACGTTCATTTATTTAAATGGTTCATTTTTGCCTGCTACCTTTGCTGAACATAATTTGCTGTTCTAGTAAGGCTGACCTATGATTTTTGTTCTTTGCTGAACACTGCCCAGGTTTCTATACTCCACAAAACCTTTTGTGTGGGAAACATTGTTCTCTGGCATTTGCATAACACATACTTGAGCTACATGCTCAATTTGTCTTATCTCTAGGAAAGCAATACAGTCTAGAATTTAAACATGTTGCTTTTTTTTGTTATGCTGTATCTTAAAGTCTTTAACAGCTTATGTTGCTCATGTTTCTGTAATGCTGTGTCTCAAAGAATTTGATAGCCTTTGCAATATATCAGTAACATTATCATAGTTGCTTAAATGTTTGGTTAGAACGGTCTATCTAAAAGTACTGGTGATTTTATCAGTTTTTAGATAAGGCGAGTTTGAATTTCTAGGCTGCAGGACGCTGATATTTAACTGTCCAACACAGCCATTACCAATCTCAAGCACTCCTACTCCTTTTATGATAAGGCCGTCCGCACTACATGCTATACTGATAGAATGATACTGGCTTTTTAAAATGGTCATTGGTGTTTTGTGCCACTACATAACTGCTGACCATGACTGCTTGCCCAAGCTACTATTGTTTGCTACAATATTAGCTCCTGTACTCAAGGGCTAACTGAATTGATACCTAGGTTGCTAACACGCGCTATTGTATTCATGTATGGATGCTATTTCCTCTTCTAAAGCATAAGCTGTATCTAAGCTCACACACTATTACTGTTAATTCTACTAGATAACGTCTGTGTTACACGTTGAACAGCATGCTCTCTAGGCACTAAATTAATGTCCATTCTCCTGCATTATTTTAGTCTATTGTAGCAAATCACCAATATTACTCAGTATAATCCAGACATTTCAGGTTATTCTAGCAGGCGTTCCAACAAAGTTTTGTAGCTTAAGTTTTTTCTGTTTAATTATATATGTCTGTGTTACTGTTATTCTTTGGTCTATATGAGCGGTCTAAATTTACAAAGCATGCTAATGGTTTTACTGTGTAATTTACCTTAAAGAGCAATGGTGATTTTCCTGTTTTTGACTGCATACTATGCTTGCCTGTCCTAAAGTACCTCCACTTTTTTCTCACATATATCTTCTCCCTCAGAGCTACTAGTCCCTGTGTATCAAACTGCAATTTGTCTTTCTCTCTTTTTTCCACAGTTTCCCCTCTCATCTCATCGAGAGTCCCAACTCAGAAGGCTCAACCTCACTTAACCTGAATGAAAATAAAAGTGCACCTACATGATTTGTTAGCTCAAGCTCCATCTTCCTGATTTTTTCTCAAACAAGTGTATGTACCTCAGAAACCTTTTGTCTAACCTAGACTTTAATGGTTGCTTTAACTAATTTCTGTACTGTAACTGCAGCATTAGCAAACCTAATGGCAAGCGCAGTTTACCGGATTGACCCCTGCCAGTCCTCCCCATTTCTAAACTCACAGCCTAATCTTAATATTAGGAAATTTCTCTTTTTTTACTAACAGTCTACTTAGCTCTTAGTTTAATTACTTCAGATAACCAAGCTTTCCAAATCTGGAAGTGACCCTGCTTTCTGTTCTGCTAAAGAAACCTACCTCTATTTTACAGTTGGTTTAGACTGTTTTTGTAGTACAGGATTTTTACCTTTCTTGGTGCAGCCACACTCCATTCGCCCTCACTTTGCTCGGGCTCACTCCGCTCCACTACCCTACCCCCATTCCCACCCACCTCATTATCATTTAATTTATACTTAACATTGGCTCCACCCTTCACCTCCTCCTCCTCCAATAAGCTTTTTCCCAACCCCCAAACCTCAAACAATACATTTCCCCTATTAACCAATTCCCTTCATAAAAACCTCCTATCTCCCACAATCCTCTACCATCCATTCCACTCCTCCCACACATACCTATACTTTTTCTCCTCATCTGCTCCTGCCCAGTAGCAATCAAGTATTTCAGACTTTTCCCATCCACCACTTTTTTTCCTTATCATACTTACTCCTCCATCTACTATCCTACTAAACATATGCATATTGCATATCTACATACCACCTTACTAATTCTTTCCCTATCTTTACTTCCTTGCAAAACCTCTAACTAATCCCTACATCTACTCTCCTTCAATTATATACATCATAAACAGCTCCTACTAAAGTTTCACCCCACCTCTTTATTTCTACTCCTCTTTTTTTACTACAATTTTTCTCCCTATCTCTTTTATTTTTTCCCACTCTACCACTATGCCTCTCCACACTATTACAATAATTCTAACTATATCCTTTCTTCTCTATCTACTCTACCATCTAACATCGCATGACACAAATCACATACCTGTTAAACTTATACACTAGACATCTACCTACACACAAACTCTTCCTAGTTATTCCTCAATAGGCTCAACCATAATTTCTACAGACACATTTCTACTAGCCAAAGTAAAAAATCTTCCGACAACACAAAGTCTACCATAACTATCCCAAACATTATTACTGCCAGAAAACCAAAAGACAGCCACACCACTTCACTCAAAACACCCTTTCTAACTTAATAAAATGTGGGGATATACACCCTAACCCAGGGCCTCTTTCCAAAATGCAAAACCAACCAAATCCCACAAAATATCTAAACTTTACTGCCATTAATATACAAAGCATTAGAAACAAAGTTCCCCACTTCCATGCATGGTTACACCTAAACAGACCTGATTTCACAGCTATAACATTGACATGGCTGAATTCATGCATAAATAATACAGAATTCCTACCCTCAACTATTCATGCCTTAGAAACGATAGACCACACAAAAAGGGTGGGGACATTGCTTAATATACCCAAGTAGCTATACCATTGTTCCCTACTCAAAACCCATTCCACATTTCTCCCCTGCTGAAATCTTAGTTACAATATTAAAATGAAATAACCACAAAACCCTGTGCAGCATAGTTTTATACATTCCCCCAGGCGATAACATTCCAATTCTAGAAGAGATTCTAGCCTGGTCATCCAAAACATATTCAAAATGAAACTATCATACTAGGGGATGTAAATATAAATTGGACAAATATCACCAATCAAAACCTCCAAACAAATATCAACTTAAACAACTACACCCAACTAATTTCTGATATAACCAGACTCACCAATCAGATGAAACAAGGCTCAACCTTAGATTGGATCCTTGTGTGTGACCCAAATAAAATCTCCACTTTTGGAACTTTACCAAACACTATCAGTGACCATCTGCCAGCCTTCGCAGTCCACAAAACTACTACAACAACCAGTAATCATCACTTAAAACTAATAAGAGACCTGTCCAATTTCTCTCCAGAACCTCTAAATTAAATCTTATATCATACTGACTGGACTCCATTACATACCATTCCCCTACATGAAGCAGTTGAATTATTCAATTCAACATTTCTCAAAATCCTAGATGAGGTAGCACCACCCAAAATAAAGAGAGTCAAGACTAACCATGCAACTTGGCTCACAAAACCCACAAAGCAAATCATATCCTCTAGAGATAAAGCTTGGAGAAAATGGTAAAAACACAAAACCCAGCTGACCTGGTACAATACAAACAACTATGTAATCATGCCAAAAGACAGGTTATTAAATATAAAAAGACTATTACCGTAAGCTACAAAACCAGCATAGACTAAACCCTCAAAAATTCTGGGGAACAATAAATTCCCTTATTCACCCACGGTCTAACTCCACTCCCTGCCATACCCTGATAAACCCCCCTCAGATATAGCCTCTTGCTTCAACACATATTTTACTGACACCATTGCAAAGTTGACCACTACTTTCCCCTCTTCAAACCTAAACTCACCAGACCAATATACTACTTATTCTAAACCATCCCCACCACCATCTTTTTCTTTCATTCCCATACCCACTAGCACCATAAAGAAGCTCCTTCATAAACTCAAACCCTGCTCCTGTGCTCCTGACAACCTACCTGCTGAATTCCTAAATATAACTGCTGATTCCATAGTGTACCCCATTAGTATACTAACTGATAGATCAATCCAAGAGTCTTATGTACCCAATATCTGGAAAAAAGCTTACATTCTGCCCCTGCACGAAGGTGGAAAAAATTCCGGCATCTCAAACTTCCGGCAAATAGCCATTCTTTCCCCCATCTCTAAAATACTTGAAAAATGTGTCCACACCAAACTAATCAATCACTTAATCATCACACAACTACTCACCCCTACCCAAAATGGCTTTAGACCAGGCCATAGCACAAATACAACCCTCATCTCCTTTATGGATACAGTAAGTTGAGCACGCGATTCAGGTCTGATCATCTCTTCACTCTTCCTCGACCTTTTGAAGGCATTTGATACAATTTCTCTCCTCATTTTACTCTCTAAACTTAATAACCTAGGTGTCTCACCCCCATCCCTAAATTGGTTCTCTAGCTACCTTTCTGACAGATTCCAAACAACCAAATGGCAGCAATCCTCTTCCACCTTCTTAATAATCTCCACAGGTGTCCCCCAAGGCTCAATATTGGGCCCCCTACTATTCAACTTATTCATCAACAATTTCCATGAGTCACTAATACAGGCTGATGTAATACAATATGCAGATGACTCAACAATTATCTGCACTGCAAAAAACCCTTCTGAGCTTCAACTACTAACTCAAAATGCCTTTACATCCACTGAAAAATGGATGTCAAATAATCACTTTGCTCTCAACCCAAACAAGACCAAGCTGATTCTATTCACTCCCAAAACAAACAACACCCATGAACAGGACTGAATTCTCTATCCTCTCCCAAAATAATACCTCCATAGAAGTTGTCCCCAGTACTAAACTGTTAGGAGTCACTATCGATGAAACCCTAACTTTTGAACCCCACATACTCAATAACATCAAAAAGACACACCAGAAACTAGGTACCCTCTACAGACATAGCTATTACGTAAACAACAATGCCAAAAGAACACTAGCCTCTGCCTTCCTACTTCCATCCCTCTTATATGGTGCCCCCATCCTCACTAATATATACTCTTCACTAAAAACCAAACTTGATATGCTACAATAAAATTGCTAGATTTGCAACAAATGCTAGATCCTCATCACATCACTGTTCCTCACTGCAACAACTAAACTGGCTTGAACTTCCACTCTATCTCAGCTACCTCCACTTAATTACTGCACATAAAATAATATATAAACCAACAGCTTGTCCAGCTCTTTCCTCTATATTAACTCTGTACCATCCAAACAGACACCTTAGATCTGAAAACAAAATTTTACTTAAAGTCAATAAACCTCAACTTCCAGCTGGCCAAATGCTTTACTCCTTCACTACCTCCAAACTTTGGAATAACCTCCCAACCTCAATAACCTCCATCTCATACCCTGCTCTCTTTAAAAAATCCCTCAGACAACACCTCTCTACCTGTTGGTTATGACCATGCCAAAAATAACTCTTCTTCTCTTCTCACTACTTCCACTCTCTGGGGCTACAGCTATGCACTCTTAGCAGGTCTGCAGCCATACCTATGACTGTTACTACACTGCCTAGACAGACCACTCTCTGGGGCTAATGGTATGCACTTTTAGCAGGTCGGCAGCCATACCTATGACTGTTACTACACTGTCTAAACAGATTTAAATGCATGTAAATAATTATATACAATGTTACTGTTTTTTTCTACCTCCCAACCAGTAATGTCTATGGCATCTATATGACCAAAAGTACATGTTAATATCATTAATGGACTACCATAAAACTGCAATGGAATTGCTAAAAAACTGTAAATAGTGCTACATTTTTGATATTTATATTTTTGATATTTGTATTTCTGTAATGTGCATTTTATGTGGAGCTTTTCTCCCTGGGCCTCCGCTGAAAATGGGCTCACCTAGGCCCAGTGGACTTTCCCAGTAAACAAATGCAAAAAATAAATACATAAATAAATAAATAAATTTCTTGCTATCCTGGATAACCATGCTCCCAAACGTACTATCAGAACCAATAACAAAGTAGCACCATGGCTGTCCAATGATACAAGACAAAAAATCATTAGCAGAAACAAAGTGTGGACCTTCTGGAGAACCACTAAATCCCCAAAAGACCACCTCATATATAAACAGTTGAGAAATTATACAAAGACGTCTATTTTGTTAGACAAAAAGAGATACTACTGTAATCTGCAACAAAAGCTCCAAAATCAACCACAAACGTTCTTGTCAGGCATAAATAAACTTCTCCACCCAGGTCAATCAGCTACCTCTACCCCCTTAACTACCCTCAAACAACCTCCTAAAATTGTTGCTAACACCTTTAACACTTTCTTTACAGAAACCGTGCAATCTCTAGCCAGCAAGCTATCTCCCAATACCCCAAGAACCACCAAATTCCACACCTGATAATAAAATCCCCTTTAGGTTTGATCCAGTACCAACATCTTTTATTACGTCCCTACTTAAGAAACTGAAATCCACCACCATTTCAGCAGACCTACTACCTGCAGAGTATCTCCAAAAAGCCGCTAATGAAATAACATACCCCATTTCAATTTTAATCAATAGAACTATTCTTGAAGCTGATATCCCCTCCATCTGGAAAATCTCTCACATTATTCCTCTTCATAAAGTGGGAAATTCCACTGAACTTTTAAATTATAGGCCTATAGCCATTCTGTCTCCCTTGGCTAAAATAATGGAAACATTTATCCATAAGCAACTTCTTGCCAATCTGAATCAATCAAAATACTCTCCTAGCCCCCTCCAAGCATGGATTTAGACCTGTCCATAGTACAACCTCAGCCCTTCTCTCCTTCTCTTACACAATAAATCAAAACCGTAATGGCAACAAGCTCTCCTCAGCCCTCTTCCTAGACATATCCAATGCATTTGATATGGTAAACCACTCTTAGACTCACTAAAATCACTCTCCATAGATAACCTTGCAATTAGCTGGTTTCCTTCTTACCTAAGTGACAGACAACAAGCTGTACTATGGAAGGATAACCTATCGTCCCTTTTACCAGTCACCCTTGGAGTCCCACTGGACTCTATATTAGGTCCCCTACTATTCTCCATATTCATTAATGACCTGCACAAAGTCATCTCAGATGCAACTTGTATTCAGTATGCAGATGACTCCACCCTAATCTGCTCTGCCACCTCCCCTACAGATTTACTATCTTTATCCCAAATCACTTTCAGCAAACTAGAGAACTGGCTCACAGGTTGCTGACTAATATTAAACCCAAATAAAACCAAACTATTAGTTTTCTTCCTGACTCACAAGATCCCCTCACCACCTTTCACCATAACATCTAACAATGGAACCATAATTTCCCCAGAACCTAGTACTAAACTACTGGGAGTAATCATCGACAACAACCTTAAGTTTGATGCTCACATAGACAATACTATTAAAACAGTTAATAAAAAATTAGGCTCTTTACATGGGATTAAACAATTCCTAACCCCATCTGCTAGAACTGTTATCGCCCGTACACATTTGCTATCAACCCTTCTTTATGCCTCACCCATCTTCATAAACCTAAGCAAATCAAACCTCAATAAATTTACTAGCTACTACAATAATATTGCCAGATTTGCCACAGGATCAGCTTAAAGAACACATCACTGTCTTAACCTTCAATCGTTACACTGGCTAGAATTACCCTACCAACTGCATTATAACCAACTAATAGTTGTTCACAAAATTCTCTACCAACCAGACAGTACACCCATACTGAAAAATATTATCACCCCCTACAGTAACCTAAAGGTCCTTCGCTCTTCCAACAAAATGTGAGTACAAACTGTTAAAACCAACACTTCAGCTGGTGAATCACTATTCTCCAACTCTGCCAGCAAAAACTGGAACCTACTTCCTGCTGAACTCACCACTGACCCCTCCTTATCCCAATTCAAAATATCCCTTAGGAAATACCTAAAAATGCATTGGCTTTGTCCCTGTACCATCTCTGACTAACCCCCACTCAAACATAATCTATAAATGAGAACCTCATTACAAGACTAAAACACTGATCCTCTGTTTAGAATTTTGTATATCCCTCACCTACTGAAAGATTTAAAGTTAAGATGATACCATGTGTATTAAACACCTTAATGTATGTGTTTCCCTTTTTTAACATGAGATATCTAACTCTTTCTTTCTCAGCTACTAACTTCCAACCTTTCCTGTGTGTATGTGAGAAAAACATGTACCTGTGTGTATATATCATTAAACAAATTTCAATTTTGTGATAATTCACTGTAATAATTTCACTGTATTTACACTTGTTATGTACATTTTGAGCTTTTCTCCCCGGGCCTCCACTGAAAATGGACCTGTATCCAGTTGGACTTTCCCGGTTAACAAATGTAAAATAAATAAATAAAAATAAAATAAAATAATAATAAGCACAATTTTATATTTAAACTGTATTTTGGTCCAAACACATTAAGCACTTACATAACTGTGGAAGTCTGAGTTATTGTGAAAGACTAAGAGCACCTGGTCTTGTGCTGAACCCTTTGCAGTGGTCTTGGAGGTGAACTTGCTCGGACATGTTGGGCATCTAGGGATAGCTGATTCTAGGGGTGTTTGGGGTTGCCAGGAAGTGCTAAAGAGTCATCAGATTTCCTTCATGGAAATATCGGTGGGAATGGAAAGTGTGTTGAGTGGTTCACTGGCAGAGTGGCCACTGCATGGAACAGGCTGATAAAATGGAACAGGAAAAATATTGGTTTGGATATTTTAAGAACAGCCTGGAAACACAACACATGAACTATTGAATGGTATTCTGGCAACACTGGATGGGTATTGCTGCCCGTGCTTGAAGTTCTGATATGTGTGTATGTAAGGATGGAAATATACTTATAACAAATAAGAAACTAGAAGAGTCTCAAAATAAAGTCTATGGACTGTATAAACATACTTTGAAGGAGCTAATAATAAGAACAAGCATTGCAGCTTGTGGTCTCTCAAATAACTAAGCAACAGAATGTATGATTTTAGTAAATCTAGACATAAAATATATAATCATCATATAAGATGAAGCAGTCTGCTGAATTTAGTTATTAAAGACAGGATTTAATAACATGGGTTTGTGTATAATAACACTACTGTCTTAACTTGTCATAAATGACATACACTACATTGAACATCAAGGGGAAGCATGATGATTTTCTTATATAAGTAAATATACATAACAAGTTATGTAATTTCTTTAACTTGAATTGTAGTTTTTGTAACCCATCTTGACCATATATAATACTTAAGCGGTTACCAAGGTAACTAATGTTTATACATGACATCAAACTGGCAAAGTTGTTCAAGAGAAACAATAGAAGCCTGAACTTGAAATGTCACAGAATGTAACAATCATATTCTGAACAAATAGTATTAAGTTGACAATAGACACTCAGTTTAATAACATGGGCTTGTGTATAATAATAATACTATTTTAACTTGTCATAAATGTCATACACTATATTGAACATCAAAGGGAAGCATGATGATTTTCTCATATAAGTAAATGTGTATAACAAGTCATATAATCTCTTTAACTTGAATTGTGGTTTTGTAACCCATCTTGACCATGCATAATACTTAAGCTGTTACCAAGGTAACTAATGTTTTATCCATGACATCAAACTGACAAAGTTGTTCAAGGGAAACAATAGAAGCCTGAACTAGGAATGTCACAGAATGTAACAATCACAATTATGAACGAATAGTATTAAATTGACTATAATCGCTAAGTTTAACTTTTGCTGATTACACAAAATAGAATGTTGCCATTTAAATCTAAAAATGTTCAGTATATGCAATAAAATGTCAATTTATGAATATGGAAAGGGAACTTGTAATTATTAATCACAATAAGTGAATTTGTTGTTTTTAACCTATAATTTCACTCATTTTATAATAAGAAATGACAGATATCAAAATTCTTATGTGTAGGAAATAGGTGGAAGAGTGATGCACTGATAATTAAAATGCACTACCTTTCATCAATGTTCACATAAAACACACTTGATGCTTTAAGTAAGTTAGCAACAAACAAAGTGATTACTTAAATGCTGGCAAACAATGAAATATGACTTCTGATATAGCCAGTAAAATACATTGTATTATAAACATTAGGTATAAATATTATTACCCTCTATTTATATTAACTAATAAGTTTTGAAAGACCGTCAGTACGGGAAAATATATTAAATAACTGTGTGCTATAATCTTTTACTGAGGTTTTTTATATGATACATCCTACTTTACTATGATTGAATTGCTTGTCATCTATCTTTCATGTAAATATTAATTGCTTATACAATAAGTAGACATTTATATGGTATTAAAATTCTGTCTGTTCTACAATAGTACTATATCTGTTCAAAATAATATAAATATTGCTTATTCCTATTTCAAATATTCTCCATATGATAATTCAATTTATGGAGCTCAAATGTTCTGGATTGTCAGGGTATGAGTGATAATCTAATAGACTTATCCATCAGATTAGGAATGATTTTCATTCCATGGCTAGTGCGCATCTTAGTTTTGTTAACATTTATTAACTTAAATTTGTTATTTCACAAAAACATTTTAGTATGCCTGACCAAAACATTACTTTATTGGTAAACACTCAATGTATAAAACTGATAATTTCCTTTAAAAGCTCAAACATATACGTTATAGTTATCAGAGGAAAATGTTTAATAGTCACAATAAAACAAAAAATACATTGTCTAAATAATCTAAGATGGATTCAACTTTATTATCTTTAAATACCAATGGCTTAAACAATCCTAGCAAGAGATCAAATGTACTGAAATATTTAAAACTGAACAAAGCGCAAACTGTCTTCCTTTAAGAAAGTTATTTCAAAACAAATGACAATTACAAATGGAATCCTAAGGAATATATGATATTGGCACAATCCACTTATAAGACAAAGACAAAAGGTGTAACAATTTTATGGAAAACAAATGCGATTAACCAAGAAATCATTTATAAGTATGAAGATAAAGAAGGCCTTATGGCATTAGTAATAGTTAAATATAATAGAATATGGACCCTGGCCAAACTATACTGGTTCCCAGGCACTGGAACAGGAACTGTTAAAAAACACTTGGATTTCATTTCCAATAATTATAAAGGCAACTTAATATTAGGAGGAGATTTTAACTGTATATTTGATATTTCTGAAACTACAAATAAAAGACCACTGAGTACATCTGCTGTATTAAAAGCTTTAAACAAGTGGGTAGAATTATTTCATCTTGTAGATACTTTCAAAGTTAAAAGATAACTCTTTGTTGTTTTCTTATCAAGATCATAGATTTGGTACCCAAACTAGAATAGATAAAGAGTTTGCTGCCCATGACTTACACTCTAAAATCCTTAATTTCTCAATCACACCCTGCCCCTTTTGAGACCACAGATACTAAAACTTCAAAATGGGTACAAACCATTAAGCTTTAACTCCAGAATTCCAGCATATATAACTAAAATTAAAGAGTTAAAATTCTGGTTATTATCTGAATTGCAGTTCTTCTTAGATAATAATTACTACACAGAGATAAATAAAATAATGATATGGGACTCATTAAAAGCTTACATTTATGGTAAAACCCTAAACTTGGTATAACAAAAAATCAGAGAATGGGATTCTGAATTATTAGATCTACAATCCAAACTTTTGTCAGGAAAAGCTGAAAAAAAAATCAAAATAATTTGGAGATGAAAAAGAAAGTAGAAGTAATAAACAATAAATACAATGAAATTCAAACACATAAAACTAGTTTAGCTTTAGAAAAAAACTAAAAATGAATACCTTGGCCACTTCTCCCAAATAACTACATAATGTATCCACAAGAATCAAAATACAGTCAAAAGCTAATAACATAATCTTCCATGAAAAGAAAGGGGAAAAGGGAAAGGGGAAAATGTCTCAGATATAGTTGAAATTCTTGATGCCTTTAGAAATCACTATATGGAACATTTCCAAAAAGAAAATATACATATTGATCAATTAAATCTAGATGAAAAATGTTCTAATATAAAAAAATACCAGAAAAATTAAAACTAGATCTGCAAGCACCCATATCCTACAAAGAAAATACAGATACAATTAAAGAGGCTAAAAATAATAAAGCTCCAGGTATAGATGGCATAATTATGGAAATAGATAAACTTTTTCCTTTAAAGATACTATCCCTCTTCCATAAAACTCTATTAGAAATTCAGTCACAAGCTTTAATATGACCCTCTTGGAGATATTCCTTAATCACACCAATCCTAAAGGAAAACAAATCCCCAAACCTCCGTACCTCATATAGACCTATATCATTATTAAATAATGACTATATTTACAACAATATTATCTAACAGAATGAAAATATCACTATTCAAAACAATAAATATTGATCAAACTGGATTTATATATCATAGACCCACACATGACAATATTAAAAGGATAATTTCTCTTATAGATTATGTTAATAAAGAAAATAAAGAAACACTTATAATTGGCTTAGATATTGAGAAAGCCTTTGATTCCTTAATTGGGACAATTTATTCAAAATCCTAATGCTATTTGAATTTCCTGCATCCTTTGTTCATCTCCTAAAGAATGTATATACAAATAAATTAGCGTATGTCAAATTAGGTCCTTTTACCTCTGAATCTATACATATAACAAAAGACGCTAAATAAGGAGTTCCCATGTCACCAATTCTGTTTGCTCTGACTATTGAAATATTGGCAGATTCAAGTTGTAACAATATAAAAATCAAAGTAATAGATGTTTATGAACAATACAATTCTAAAGTAATGCTATTTGCTGATGACATATTACTAACATTATCTAATACAAAAAACACATTAGAATAATTAGATATATTAATTGACAAATTTCACATGACTTCAGGACACTATTTCAATAAATCAAAATCAAAATATTTATTTTTAAATAAAAGAAAAAGAACTGCAGACTAAGGGGGATCACATCATAGGTAAAAATAATCTACCTTAAAATATCTAGGAATTCAGTTATGTAAGGATAATAATGAATTAGTCTAAAAAAACTACAATAATATCATCAATACAATTAAAATCTCTGTGGAAAATGGAAAAAAAATAATTTTCACATTTGAAGATAGACTACAGTTAATAAAAATGGTTTTACTGCCCAAGATCCTATATATAGCCTTGGCAATACAACTGTCCTTAAAAAGGAATATACTTAAAGAAATAAACTCATGCCTTTTAAAATGGTTATGGTTTCCCAAAAGAAACAGAATAGATTTAATACATCATATCAGGCAATGGAAACAGGGAGGATTAAACGTTCCTGATATAGAAACATATATAAAAGCATCAATATCTAAAACAGTCTTAGACTGGATAAGTCCAAATTACTCTGCAAAATGGAAATAATTACTAATTGTAATAACAATAAATTAATTTGATTTACAAAACAATTTCAAATAACAGATAAAAACAATTTGCCATTGCACATAATATGCATTAGTATGCAATATGACATAACTAAACCCGCTAAAACTCATATGATTAATTATTACATTGACTCATTTAGGAAAATTATTAATGCAAATATAGATTTAAAAATCTGGTCTGATCTTTTAACACAATTTATAGTCTCAAAGAACTTTCCACATAAAATATATAGAGAAATGATTAATTCCTGGGAACAGAAAGAATTTGTTTGTTGGCTCAAATGTATCAAAGAACTAAAAGTTTTAGATATGCAAGTAATAAAAAAATCATACAAAAGTTCACAACAGGGCTGGCTAACTTTGCAGAGTATTTTGTCATATTTGCAAGATTTAAGTAGAATAAATAATAATTCTTCATTCAAAGAGATACCTAAATTTATGAAATACATTTATGAAATTATATATGATGACATGGGAAACAGTATTTCAAAATTTTACAAAAAAAATGATAAACTATAAAACAATACCCAAAACCTCATATTGGGAAAATATAACAAAAGGACACGGAATCCACTTAACTGAAGATATTAAAACAAATATCTTATTATCAATAAAATGTACATCCTTTATACAATATTGGAAAGTTTTTAATTGGAAATGCTTGCACAGAGCATTCTTAACCCAAGATAGAATCAGTAAAATTAGTTCTTCCATAAAAGAATATGTTGGAAATGTGAGCAAGTACACAATGCAGATTGGAACCACATTTTCTTTGATTTTGTTAAAATTAAGCCATTTTTGAATGGTATTAACAACTTTCTACAAACTTTATTTAATGAATCATTTTATTTAACTAAAGCTCTTGTATTATTAAATGTGAACAAAGGTCCTCATTTGAATAGGTCAAACATGTATTTACTATGGACTATACTTGAAATTTCAAGGACGTGTATAACAAGAAGATGGAATACAAACACAATACCAATTTTGGAAGACTTCTACTGCCTATTGAAGACCACAGCATTATTGGAAATTAAAATTAAAGAACTAAAAATTTATCCAAAGCCATTTATCAACAACCCTTGAGGAAAAGTCTTATCGCTGATTGACACTATACAATAATGGATCAGACACTATGATAATGGATTGGACATACTTATAAAGTAACTGTATACATTAAGATCTGCTATATTGTCAGGGTAATGTAAATAGTGTACATAGTTATTTAAGATTTTATGTTTAAATGCTATGGAATTCATTCAAATGTATTTGAAAAATAAAAATAAATATATATATTTTGAAAAGATAATTGGTATTGGTGATGGGACCAAATAAATGTCAGATACCATTGTATCTTTCTCATGTGGAGTCTTGCCAGAGGTATAATGAGAATCATAAATGCCATAAGGCCCAGAATTATGAGATATTCCTTCACAGTGATGAAAGTCTGGTTGAAAACCTCTGGAATAGATGTAATGTTGATCTATTTTTTTTTTTCCTTTGGAAGAAAAGCTCTTTGTACTGAGGTGTCTAGCAGAAACATAGTCTTGTGTGAAGGATTCAAAAAAAAGATTTGTGAATGTTTTCTTGGAATTCCAGCCTGAATAAGAGATCTTTCAACCAAGTCAGAAATTCCAGACACTTTGAAAACGACTCTACAAAGATAATCAAGTCATCTAAATATGGAAAGCTTGGATACCCTGTAGTCTGCAATGTGCAATAACTTGAGATAGATTCATTATGAACACTCTTAAAGCAGTGGATAATTCAAAGGGGTAAGGGAGAGGACTGATAATGTGATCCAGATACATACACCCTTAAGAAACATATGAAGTCTGGATGGATGGAAATGTGATGGTAAGCACCTTTTAAATCGAACTTTACAAAATAACTCAAATGAGGAAGAAGGGTTACAAGACTGTAAAGTGAAAGCATTTGGAAATTGTTACTGTTGCAAAATGGTTTAGGCAGGAAAGGTCTGGAACTTGTCTCCAAGCATGTTCTTACTTTTGCACCAGAACTCTCTTGAATTAAATCTTTTTCCATCTGTGAAGGAGGAGGAACTGTTCCCATTAACCCCTTAGAGAACGTGTGTTGTAGGGCAGGTCGGAGCAGAGAGATTTGATCTGGTGGATATGGACTAATGCCCAGGAAAGAGTAGCTTTTGCCCATTGCCATCAGTAACCCAGTAAAAGCTTACTCCTCTTATCATATTTTTGATAACCTCAGCAGCAGAAGGTCCAAAAACTAAATTTCTATCCAAAGGTGAATTTAAAATCTGAGTTTTTACATCCACTCAGAGGTTCTGAGAATGCAGCCAAACAACCTTAACATAATGTCAGTGGCAACAGCCATGGATGTAGTATCTATGGGGTTATAAACACACTTTAAACAATGAGTAGTGACCAAAGAAATAGAATAAACAAAACTAGGCAAAACAGATTTCCCTGCCAGGAAGGAACTGCAGATAAACCATTCCTCATATTTTCACGAGTAGTCATAATAAACTGTAACATTTGAATCTGACAATTCAAAATCTAAAAATTACATTTGCAGCAGCATACACTTTTTCTCCAGCCTTATTAATTGTTTTGCCATCTTTGTCAGAAAGTAGGAATAGAATTAACAAAATGCTTGACAATAGCTGGATTACCTAAAGCTATATCTGCTGGCTCAGGTCTGGGATGAGTGTACCACAATTTGAAACACTGGGAGACTTTTTATATTCTATCTGCTTTCTTAGGTGCAGCAGTCTGGCTATCAGGGAAGCCCCATTCTGGGACAATCACATATGCCTATGTTGATAGCACTAGGGGTTGGGGATGGAGGGTGAAAGGAGTTTCTGGAAATTCCATTTGCAAACTTTAATAGTATTTTCTAAAGGGCTGAGAGATGTCAATGTTCTCCCATTGAAAACACTGGCACATTCTGAAAATAGTCTCAGAGAAAGAGAATCCTTCAGGGAGATACCATGTTTTCCTCTGAGTCTGACTTCTCAGGAGAAAATCGTATCTGTCTCATCACATTCCTCTCCAGATTTGATTTATTGAATCTATTCAGAAAAAGAAAAATCCATTTTTTTCTGTTGCCAGAAAATATATGATAAGAAGGGCCAGTAGTCTGTACAAGACCCTGAGCCAGACCTAATATACTAATCCTATTTAGTGAAACTGAAGCAGGAGAAGCTAATATTTAGTTTTCTGTTTCTTTTTTACAGGAAAGCTAGGACAAACAGTATTTTTTTTTAAATAGCAGCAACAGCTTCCCCAGGGTTAGCCACATCATTCTGGTTAAGCAGGGATACCTTCCTTACCCAACGATAAAATGTGGTTCTCCCTTGCCCAATGAGGGGACCCCAACAACTGCAGAGGATATGGTTAATCCCCAGCCCATAGTGCCTGTATGGGCAACATCAGTGGGATCTGAGGGAAAAGATGAGAGGTCTGAGGAACCCACTTTGGCGACAACATACTCACTCGCCTGTGGCTGAGGCAAATTGCTAGCCTGCTATAATGGCAAAGGCTGTTTTGTTAGCTTTTTCTTTTGTGCCTGGAAGTACAACTGACAGTTTGTTCCATGGTCAAGCCAAAAATGGTATCACTTTCTAGGGAAACTAAGCAGCACAAGGTGGTAAAAATTTACAAATAGTATAAAGTCACTTCTCATAATAAAAATACAGTAAAAAGCACCTAATACACTATGTCAGCCCCAAAAGTATTTTAAACATGGTTTACCAAAAAAAATATTTTTGAATGATTAAATGATTAAATTAAATTGAATGATTAAATAACTTTTAAACTGTCAAACACAAAAGTGCACTTCTGTAATAAAAGTACAACAGCGTCACATGACACTCCACAAAAGCACTCAACAAAAGCACATACTCCTAGCTTAAATTGCACTTTCCCACATAGAAAATTAAATTAAAACATTAAAAATAATGCATGGAAGGCTTTTCACCAATGGGAACTTATCTGCCCAGCAACGGAACTGCACAAGCCGACTGATAATCCTCTGAAACCTGGAGAAGAGTGCTCTCTTAAGTGACAGGAATCTCAGAAGGACTTGGTGCCCACTTTTTAGACGGTTCATCTCAAGCTGACTAATGATTTGGGTGGTGAAATGGGCCCTGAAGCTTTAGAAGTTGCCCAGCTGCTATATCCTATGCAGAATGTTGACAGTATAGCTTAGGTTACTGCAGCTCTGATCGGTATGAAGAACATCAACAATTCCTAACCAAAAAATAATTATAGCACTAGAAAAGTAAATATTCAAAAAGGTTTCAAGAAATGTCACTGCAGTCAGCTTCTTATATATTATATTCTTTTTCTTAATAATTACTAAGAAATAGTCTCTGTTTTGTCTGGAAGTCAGTGTCTGATGTGTTTCTGTGATCATAGATTAGGACTAGGCTAACTGCCCTTCAGGGTCTTTATAAGTCTATCCAATTACCCTATGTGGGAATCAAACCCTCCACCCTGTGTTTGTAAGGTAAATACTTTAACCGTCATGCCTGCCTCCCAACAGGTGAAGCTATTCACCTGGAATGCAGCACTGGGGGGATAACACCAGATTGAGAAAACTAATAAGGAAAATAAATATTAGAGATAGAAAAATGTGACAAATGCTTTACACAATCTTCCAAAATTATGGAATAAGATCCCTTACAGGTTAATAGGTTTATAGGAGGTTACTAGGCTATTGACCATAGAGCCTTTACAAGCCTAGACATGTTAATCCCAAGTATCCCCATATGTTCTTTTTGGGTAGTTTGCAGAAAGAATTTATGAAGAGAGCAGGTCTGCCCTTATCCATGAGGGACATGGGTATCACCCCAGGGGCAAATTTGTGGTCTCCCATCCAATTATCTAGTTGCATTAAAACAGGGTCAGTGAGGAGCTGTGTTTTATGTGAATAGGAAGTCTATTCCAGAGTAGTGGCAGTCTCTGGGAGACATATCTGTCTCTCCAGCATGTTCTGTTAATGTCACAAGCTAGTTTAAGATCCCTAGAGTGAGCGTCTGTTGTGCCATTTCACTTGTGGATGTGCACCATTTCCATTAAAGCAGGGATGGAGATTGCCCTATAGGCTAGGCAAAAGTCACCTCACACAATCCTATAAGATACAGAATAAAGTGACAGGGCTTTCAGCCTGTCTATGTAAGTTATGGTTTGGAGTCCCTGTATTTTCTTAGTGAGCAACATCTGAGGTCTCTCCAGCTGCTGCAGGTGTCAGGCCAGATAACTTTATTCTGTTTCATACAGACTAATCAGAGGTGACCTCTGCCTTGCATACCAGGCAATCTCTTGTTGTTTTATCCCTATATTTAGTGTGTTTTGTGCTTTATTTTTTCTTTTTTACTTTTAAACAATGAGGGGTGGCATTGTGTTACGATATGCTGTATTATGCCATAATTAATTTGTATGCTAATTTTAAAGATGCTCTCTTACTCATTTCCACGTTATCACCACTTTAATTTCTTTTCCCATGTGATATTGAAACACACAATGCATTACTTTGAAGCAATCCTACATTAACACATCTTACAATACACTGCACTGTGCTATTGTTTTAATACATCTGGGCATCATTCCTACATGTAATATGCATAACTGAGTTGCCATTGCTTCACTATCAATATGCTGGATTTGACTTTTTAAGCTGCATTGTACAGCATTATGTCAGTAGTGCTTAAAAAAAAAAATATATATATATATATATATATATATATATATATATATATATATATATAAAATATGTTTATACTTCAAACTAATGCATATATGCACACAGACAGATAGAAAGAATTTTGTCAGACTTTATTACACTTTTCATCTCTAAGTCCATACCAGCTCAGTATTAAATGATCTCAGTATTAAAATATCTCAGACTTTATCCTTTAATTATATCATACAGATGGTGGTCTAATTCTGTTTCCAGTTAGGTAGTACCCAAATGTTATTCAGCCTTTATCTGTACTGCACCTTACCTGGCAGGCATGAAATCTGCAAATCTGATTCTCAGTTTTAATATCAATTTAAAAATCTATCAGTATGACCAAGTGTAATAAAAAAATCAAGCTGTGGCCATTTTTATATCACTGTACAACAGACAACTTGTGCTGATATTATCTTTTTTGTTTTGAACAAAAATGTACACAAATTGCAAAGGTGATCAGGATGAGTTACCTAATCTGCACATTTCCTATTTATTTGCCAGGAAAGTCCAATTTGAAAAATGTCAGTTTTCAACAGAGGCCTGGGGAGAAACACACCAGATGCATGTCTTTGTAACATGGGAGGAAACACACAAAAATGCAGGGATGGCATGCAGACTCCACACAGAAGGCACCACAGACGATAATCAAACTAGAGAACCCCTTGCTGTGAGGCAACAACACAAATTGCTACACCACCATGACATCCGATATTTGCATATGTGATGCAAAACTAACTTTTCAGGCTGGTTCCCTGCCTCTTTTTCTAGAAATGAACACATGAATAGATTTATGTCCAAATCAGTTGGAAAGTGTTATATGATAAACATAAACACATTTGTTGTCAGAGGAAAAAACGACCACAGCACCTGCTTTTGTCTGTTCTACCTTTATGACTTAAACCTCGGCACAAGTATGAATAGGACATGCTGGAGGGATAGATTCATAACCCAGAGGCTTCCCATGCTCTGGAACAAGATCCCAGTTCATGTTAGGCAGAGCCCCTCACTGACTCTCTTCAAGAGAAATCTTGATGAGTGGATGGAAGATCGTAAGTTTACCCCAGGGGTCACATCTGTGTCAATACTCGACAGTGGCACAGTAAACTAATTATATTATATAAGGGGAACTTCACTGTGTCACTACTAGACAGAGGCACAATATTCTAAATCTATTTTGTGCATTTATGTACCATTTCATGGGGTGGCGAAAGCCACATCACTATGGCTAGGCTTACAAATGCCCCAGGGCAGATAGCCTAGTACTAAACTATGAAACTATGAAACTATGAAATCATCAGCCAAAACTTAAAACCTGTTAGAAGATTCTAGCAATGTCCAAATTCTGTCAAAATGTATTTGTGTCCAGCTCACCTCCAGGATCTCATGGGCTCTGTGATAGTTGCACAGTAGACATGTATAACTGAAGATTAGCAACATGAACTATAATGTTGAAACACAACTTAGCCAAATGTGTACTGATCAGCAATGAGACTGTGCTGAAACAAAAACTGGAAAGAATGTTTGTCCTTTTATTGCTTCCTTTGCACTTTTTAATTCAGTATCCACTGGACTTCCAAAATAAATTACATAGACAATTCAGTTAAAGCACTGTTATTCTCATAAACTCATTGATCTCACATATTCTTTTCTATAAATGAGCCAAAGTTGAAAAATGTAACAGTCTTATGCAAATAGTATCAACCTGATTTTGCATGCACTGTCTGCTCCAAATGCAGAGATAGTGTGACCCATGCAGTAAAACAGGCATATAACGACTTAGTAACAAATAGATTCACCATATGAAGTGTTCACTAGGTAGGGAAAGACTGAACAACTGATTGTTGACTGTCTTGTCTCAGATGGATGGAGAAGAAATGACCACCATATCAGAAACCTCTGCAGGGGACTGGAGGTATGACTCAATGAATACAAGATATTGTCTGAGCCTGAGAGAAGCCAGGATGTTGGAAGATTGGATTAAGATGGCACTGAGGGTATGAAAGTATCAGTGTGGCGATGTTTGTGCAGCTACTCCTACATTGTATTCATGATTCACCACCTTTTGGAACAGAACCATTAATGAAAAAATAACGATAATAACTATGGGTAAAAGCCAGCTTCCATGTCAGTTTCATCTCCTACTAGTGCATCTCAGGTCATTAACATCCGCTTGAATTATGATAGAATCATACTGGTACCTGTGGTGCTATGACATGAGTGTGTGTGTAACTGGGTGGTCCTGGCTCCAGATAAGCGACCAATTATTATCCTCTCCTTCTTCAGTCTGATGAGTGGGGTATCTGTGCTCCATACATTTGAGTCCCTGTGACAAGAATCTGGAGTAATATGTTGGCTTGCCCTATGGGCTTTGTTTTTGGGGCTCCACTGTGTGTAGGCATATGTGTAATGTTTGATGTTGCTTTTGGTGAGTACTTTAGAGACTGCTGAGGATAGGCACTGGGATTTATAGGCTTAGGTGGTCTTTGAGGTTTGAGAAGATTGCCTTTAAGTATCTCAGCATAGTTTGGTCTATGTCTGTGGCAAACACTATGTGTGGTGGATGTAGTGCGTGTGTTCTTGACAACCTTGTTTGTAGGCAAGGTTTTTGTGAAATTGTGTATGTGCATTTCTTACACACCCTGTTTGCATCTTTGAGGGCTAAATGTCTGTTTGCTTCATTGTTTCAAGATGCCCATATCTACCAATCTGGTTATGGAAATATTTGGCAAATACATATCCATGTTGTCTGGACATGAATTTGGGTGGGCTACTTACTGTAGGTTACAGACTGGGTTATGCAGAGGTCTTCTTGGGTGATGTCTGGGATTTGGTACTACAGTATGTTAGATTCTGCTATAATTAGACAGTAGTCTTGCTAAATGTGCAAACCAGTTGCTAAGCTTGTCCCTGTCAAATGGCTTTGTTTTAGCCACACTAAGTTACAGGTTTCAGTTCTAAGGGAAGTTATATAGATACAATTTACTTTCTGGGCATTTATGTCTGTACAGGGCACTACTAACCTCTTGAAGTGTTAACACCATGAAAGAAGGCTTGCGAGTGTAATGCTGCAACAAAACAATTTAAAAAACTACCTTGACAAGGCAATTTCGAGTATTAGAAACCTTTAAAATTATTTAATGGCAAAATAAAAAAATAAAGCAAAAATAATGCAGTAGCACTTTAAACAGTTAGCTGAAGCGCAAAACAATAAAATGAATCTCTTATCTGCCAAGTATTATCACAGGACCCCATCAGAGTGTGGTGAGAGTGCCAAGCAGATGGGAACTCTGGGAAAATGAATAGGAAACAATTTGGTTTACTCATGTACAATACTGGTTTGCTGGGTGGGTACTTAGTATTATGGATATATGGAAAACAATGCATAGGAAAGAACTTAAATAGGTCACACAACAGATAATAGCAATAAAACAGGGGAGAGAGGGACTTTGAAAGTCAGATTACCAGAAGGGTAGAAGCCAGAGGCCCAAACTTTTAAAAGGCCAGCAAGAGAATGGTTGGGTAGATGAGGAAAATTTCAAACTGGTGCTCTAGTCCTATGGTTAGAATTTCTGAAAATTTTATTTGTCTCATTGGGCAGTAAGGCAGACTCAAAGAATGGGGTGGGGGCATAAGCAAGGTAAACAGAAATGCACTGGAATACAGGTGTATACAGCTATGAAAAGTACTGAAGCACAAATCCTGGAGCAGAATTCATAATACTGCCACAACCTCAATCTCACCTTAGATAAAAAACAGAGTTCTAGAATGCAAGTTTAAGCAGGTACATACAGCTATAAAAATACTAACTCACAAATCCTAGAGCATAATTCACAGTACTGCCACTACTGCAATCCTGCCATAGACTAAGGCCCCAGACTATGGAGGATTTTACATTAATAATGTAGTAGCTGATTAAATGAGGCTGAAATCCGCCAGTAGATCACAGTCCTGCCACAACTGTGAATGAAACTACAACTCTGGATGATGCCCCAGACTGGGTTAAAACTACAAAAAGTTGTAGGATTACACTAGACAGTGAGAACACTGAACCTATAGGTTTGAGCAGATGAAGTCCAAGCCTGCTAGTGATGAATTTCACCCAGGAAAGACAGGAATTCTTCAAAGATGTTAGAGATGTAGAACTCTTTTAAGAAACTAGTTAAGAGCCAACCATGATCAATCTGTTCTATCCTTTACAAAGTCACGATCTCCAAAAATAGCTGACATATGCATCGTAACCAAGAAGTAAGGAAAAGCAGAGGACATAAACATCTGCGTGTTTATTGAGACGTGAGGCATGTGATACTGCTCCAGCCAAGCTTTGAAATGTTTCAGCTTGTCAGAGCATGGTTCTCAGGTAGAATACTTCCTGCTAGCTTCAGTGACCTAATATTCTCTGACCCAAGTTTTTGCATGTTTCAGCTTGTCAGAGTATGGTTCTCATGTAGAATACTTCCTGCTAGCTTCAGTGACCTAATATTTTCTGATAGATTCAGTAGTATCAGCAGGTATCCAGTGCCTCTTCTTGGCCTGGGGATAGGTTTGCTATCTTTGGAGGCAGCAAAAACTGGAAAAAAACACATCATGCTTAAACCATTACCCCCACTTTACTCTCCTGCTTGCCCCAACATAGTTTCTTTTATCCCCACATATTTCTGCCTGCATTTATTTATTTATTTATTTGACATTTGTTCACCGGGTTACTCCGTCTGAGCTGGTGACCTTTATCAGTGGAGGCCCGGAGAGAAAATTCCACAGTTAACACAAACATATAGAATAGTACAATATTAAGTAAAGTAAAGTATGCACATAGTTTACAGTAGATACAGTAGCATCTCCAACATTATATACAAAGTTATAGAAACTTACCTAGTAGTCAAGCATTGAAATGGTAAATCAATAGTATACAAATGATACATGAACAAGAATTCGAACCACTTATTATTTTTTATTTATTTTACATTTGTTGACCGAGTTTGTCCGATTGAGCTGAAGAGCACTTTTTCATTGGAGGCCCGGGGCGAAAAGCTCCAACATATTATCCAATTTTCATTATAAATTAGCATTAAACAGCAATGTTACAGGATTATTACAAGGCAATAAGTAGCAACACAATGTTATACAGTGCCAATAATCAGGCGTATAGCAAAGCTCTTTCAAGATGTATAAAAAAGAAATAATATGTCATTAAGATGAATATAGTTTTGGGGGTAAGTAGTTACAAAAACTCAGTTTTATCATGATGTAGTTGCATGAAGGCAAGACAATTACAATAGAATGTTTCTCTGAGGTGATTCGCTTAATAGGTTTTAGAAGACAGTAGAAAGAGTAGTCAAGAAAGATTAGAGAGAGCTAGTGAGAAGAGTGAGTTAAGGGCAGAAAGTAGATTAAGGTATGAGAAGTAGGGGATGTTTAAGGAGGGAGAGTGCAGTGGCAGGACCGGTGACTTTTAAAGTGCCCTTTGGTGACTGTCTTAAATTGTTTAGGATGTTTCAGGGTCCTGATTTTTAGTGGGAGCCTATTCCAGGCAATAGTGGGGTGATAGCTGTACATGTTGTGTCCAAATTTAGACTTGGGTTTGTAGAGTTGTAGTAGGTCTTGGTTAGAGCTTCAGAGAGGTCTGGAGGGAGAATAATGGGAGATGATAGGGGATAGTATTCGGCAGTAGGAAGGCTGGTATAGGATAGAATGGATAATCTGGGCCTGAGAGAGAAGAAGCTGGTGGGGTAATTCAAGCCAGTTTAGATGTTTTAGAGAGAGACAGTGATGGGATTTCTAGGTTTGTTGGGCAGCAAATACAGCTACCTTGTTATAGGTAGATTCACGTTTGGTCAGGAGTGTTGAGTTATGATTTCTGGGAATTTCAGAGTTGTACATTAGACTGGGTGGAAGGTAGGTAAGAAAGAGAGTAACTTTGGCTTCAGAGGTAAGGAATGTCTTGATATAGTAAAGGAGCCCTAGTTTTGAATAAGTCATTTTGAGTTATTAACATGCAAGTCAAATTTAAGCTGATCGTCGATGGTTACGCCTAAGAGCATCGTGCTGGATTCTACCTGAATGGGAGTGCTATTAAGAGACTGTATGGAGAAGGAGGGTTTAATATTGTTGAGTTTTTTAAGTAGGAAGAGTAACAGCTTTGTTTTTTAGGGTTAAGGATGAGCTGGTTTTTGGAGAGCCATGTTTTGACTAAGTTAAAAGATGCCTGAGTAGCTGAGGAGAGATGGCTATGGTGATGACTGTAGATTCACTTGTTATTAATTAAAATAAGTGAGCTTAAAACAATTTGTGTAGTCAGTCAGAGCAGATATTCTAAGCTATTTACATGTTTTCTTATATAAATTGCCATGTCAGTGGAGTGGAATGACTTTTTCCCCTCCTTTTTATTTTGCTATAAACTCCTGGCACACACTATCATACCGTACTGAAGTGATACTTATTCAAAAATTGCTGTCTGAATGTAGTGACTTTACAAACTCCACTACTCTGCTTACCATGGCAAACACATTTTGTATATATATATATATATATATATATATATATATATATATATATATATATATATATATATATGGGTCTACTGCATTTCAGTGAAAGTTCATTTGACTGAAACTCATTTGACTGAACACACTTGACTGAAAGCTCACTTCACTGAAAACTAATTTGACCGAAGCTTATTTCTTTGAAAGGCATATGCCCTTTTCCCCATTATAGTGCAATCCTGGAGTTAGTATATATAGTAAGGGTGGTATGGGGGGGGGGGTCAGCACTCCACATTCGAGGGTTTTGGGGGCATAGCCCCCACATAGTTTGGGTATATATTGCCTTCTAAAAAGAGTTATTCATTGGAGTTGTAAGTATCCATGTATATGGTTTAAAATGTATAAAATATGTGAGGGGCTATGCCTGCCATGCCCCCCCATGTGGGCATCTATGTCCCCCACAGCTATATATATATATATATATATATATATATATATATATATACTAACTCCAGGATCGCACTACAATAGGGACAAGGGCATATACCTTTCAACGAAATGAGTTTCAGTCAAATGAGTTTTCAGTGAAGCGAGTTTTCAGTCAAGTGTACTCAGTCAAATGAGTTTCACTGAAACGAACTTTCAGGGAAATGAAGTAGACCCATACATATATATATATATATATATATATATATATATATATATATATATATACCAAATTCCCAGTTACCCAACTTTATAATGCCGAGATGAAAAAGCCGACAACTGCATATCACCCACATCCCGGAAAACTAATTTTCCACTACAGGTAAGTAACCATTTGACTACCATGTTGAACTTTGCCCCTTATCCCAGCAGTAGTGTGATCTCAGAGCTGGTATATGGGGGGCAAACACACCCACATGGGTGGGATTAATTTGCTACAGTTTTAATTTACTTTTTAGTTTGGCTAAGTCTTTACTTACCTGGAGTAGATAGTAGGTGTTCCGGAACGTTGGTGATATGGGGTTGTCGGCTTTTTCGTTGCGCCATTATGAAAGTCGGGTAAGTGGGATTTCAGTCTTGTAAAGTAAACCCATATACACACACACACATACATGTATATATGTGTGTGTGTGTGTGTGTGTGTGTGTGTGTTCATGTAACTTAGTGGAATGGTATCTGTTTAATTAACCCAATTTGGTCAAGTAAACAAACAGGCAACAGGTGTGCAAGATCAACAATTCCTGGGTAGAGAAATACACCCTTTTCTCCAGGAATTTTGCAATCTCAGAGCTAGAATACATAATTAGCAGGGGGTGTGGGGGCTGCAAGGGGACTTAACCCCCTACAAAAATCAAGCTCCTTCTGCAAAAAGCAATGCTTTCTTTGTTTTATTTTGTTTTTTTTTTAGGTTTTGCATGCAGCAAAAATTAATTCTTAGTACATGCTTATC
>NC_056737.1:1231645397-1231877897 GCF_019279795.1 Protopterus annectens
CTATCTATATCTATATGTTTCATCAAAATGGCTTTTTATTGACAGATGAAAAGGCTTTTAACGTGATTGAAAATCGGCTAATTGAACATTCTTTTTTACCAAGAGGATGTGGTACAGTGAGGATTAGGGAATATACCCTTTTCCCACTGTAGTACTGAGATCTCAGAAGTAGTAGGGTGCATGCGGGTTGTTTCATGGTTATCTTTTCTATAATTTGGGGATTTTTTAAATTTTTTTTTTGAGGTTATGTTTTGATCATCTGGTCTAAATTTAGTGATTTGAAGATATCAACCCATCAGTGTTTATGCTCTCAAAATATAACCTCAGAGCATGCAATTAAGAAAAGCAGTTTTTGCAGGGGATAAGCACTTGTGTTTTCCCACACACTACCTGCTAATTATAGATACCAACTTCAAGACTGTCTCCTACCTGGGAATGGACCTGTTCCACAACTCTGGTATTACAGTATCACAAAGAGATCCTACATTGAAAGTTGACAACTTTACTTTAAATCAAACTGTATCAATAAGAAACCTGTTGAGTAAACCCATTTTCCACCAACTAAGGACTCCCATATCTATCTTTCTATATCTCTATAATCTCATATATATATATATATATATATATATATATATATATATATATATATATAGATATATATATATATATATATATATATGTATCTATATATATAGGTTTGTACTAGACTAACTGCCTTTGTGGGCCATTTTAAGCCAAGCCAATTACCCCCTGTGAGAATCAAACCATGCACCTTGTGCTTAGAGAGAGTTATATATTCTATTATGTATGTTGGAGGAGTTTAGTTTGTGGAAAATTGTTTTTTTTTTGACAAATTAATCTGCTTTGATTTTTATTGAACATTTGTTTCATTGAGTGCAGATTTTGCCATATTCATTGAAGTCTAAAGAAGTACTGAGTATGGGATGAGGTTTGAGTTTATGTATGTGGGAGTGTGCACTGAAGTTGAAACTTTTAGATTTAACAAAAGTTTCAGCATCAGGGTAGGTATGAGCGTTTGGAAGTTAGGTTGAGAATAAGGGCTAGCTAAGGGAGTACTTATAGTGTTGTATATGAGTGGGTTATGTTTTATTTATTTATTTATTTTACATTTGTTGACCAGACTAGTCCAACTGGATATATGTCCATTTTCAGTGGAGGCCCGGGGAAAAAAACTCCAACATAGATAAAAATACATAAACACAATAAAAACAATATATTTGTAATCCTAGAACACATTTGTAAACAACTTGTAGAGTATCCTTACAAGACTAAAGAGCATTAATATCATAGATTTAGAGATCAGGAACTTAGCATCAATTAAAAATGGAATAAATAGTATACCATAACTGGAAGTATGAATATAGAGAGATGAGCAAGCAGTTTAAGATGCAATACTTTAGTGGTGTAGTTAATAACAGGATTAAGTTGATATCAGAACAAGAAAACTCTGATACAGCAGGATTGTGATGATACAGATGTTGAAGACTTATACATACTGTTGTCAGCTAAGAGAGCAGGTAAAACTTTGAGTTGGGTCATGTAGAAAGACTTAGAAAGTACAGAGTAAGATATCTAACTGCATATAAGCTGTAAGGTTAATGAGAGGTACTGGCAGTGCAGTAGTACAATGAAAAGTGAAAGGTGAGTGTAGTTGACAGTAGCTTTTTAGTCTGGGTTGGTACAAGGGCAAAGCCAGTGAGTCTTGAGGTATATTTTAAGTAACTTTTTGAAAAGTGGTGTAGAAGAGCGGGAGGTTAGTTCACTAGGAAGTTGGTTCCAGGGTTTTCCTACTGTGTTGGAGAATAGAGAGTCCCCAGCCCTGTTATTGGTTTTTGTGGTGGATACTAGAAGTTTCCTTGATGAGCGTAGGGTTTTAAGATTATTGTAGGGGGAGATGAGGGTAGTTAGTATAGGAGTATTGCTAGGATGATGAAGGGTTTTGTGGGTAGTAATAAGTTGGTGAAAGAGAAGCTGATTAGGTAGTTCCAGCCATCCTAGCTGTTTGAGATTGTGACAGTGGTGGGTTCTAAATGGGGATCCAGTGGCAAATCTGGCAATGTTATTGTAGGAGGTATTAAGCTTGTTAAGGTTGTTTTTTGATAGGTTAGTATAAATGGGAGAGGCGTAGAGGAGGGTAGAGACAAGATGGGTATGGGCAATTGTATTTCTAACTTTTGGAGTAAGAAACTGTTTTAGCCTATAGAGAGAGCCTAGATTTTTGTTCACTGACTTTATTGTAGTATTGATATGGGTATCAAAGGAGAGGTTGTCATCTATAGTTATCCCTAAGAGTTTGATGGTAGGGTTGGGAGTTATGACAGTGCCATTGTTTGATATTACAGTGAAGTGAGGGGGGGGACTTTTGTGTAGGAGTAAAGAACAATAGTTTGTTTTTTGGGGGTTAAGGAGGAGACAGCGTTGGAGGAACCAATTCTCAACTATGTTAAATTTTGCTTGGGTGAGGGACTGCAGTTCAGAAATGGATGAAGCTGAGCATACTAATGTTGAGTCATCTGCATATTGTATGCAGGTGGCTTGTGGAGTATACATGTTTAGGTCATTGATAAATAGAGAAAATAGGAGAGGGCCCAAGATGGAGCCTTGAGGGACGCCCAAGGTAACTGGAAGAAGGTTGGAATGGTTATTCTCCCAAAGTACTGCTTATTTTCTGTTTTCTAAATAGGAGTTGAACCATTTTAGTGCCTGAGTATCAAGAGAGAGGGACTTAATTATACTCAGAAGTATCCGGTGGTTTACCATATCGAAGGCTTTCGAGAGGTCGATAAAGAGAGCGGAAGAAAGAGTATTGTTATTGCGATGTTTGTTGAAACAGTCCGAAAAGGATAAGAGGGCAGTGGTGGTGCTATGGAATGGCCTGAAACCATGTTGACAGTTTGCTAGTATGTTATTTTGTAGTAGGTAGTCTAGTAGTTGGTGGTGGATACATTTCTCCATGATTTTTGCTAGTGGGGAGAGTAATGCTATTGGGCGATAGTTAGAGAGTTCAGTAGAGTTACTGCCCTTTTGAAGAGGGATAATATGGGAGATTTTCCAGACTGATGGGATTGTACCTTCAGTAATTGTTCTATTTATTAGAATGGAGATAGGATATGCTATTGCATATGTTTATGTTTAGGTAGTGTGTCCAAGTGTGTTGTGTAGCAGTAGTCTTAGGATTTTTTTCATAAAGTAATTTGCAGGTAGGGGATAAAGGCAGGGAAAGGGTTACAGTTAACACCCCTACTCCACCTTACTGATGGTGCTAATCCTAACATATGAAATATTACATCTATCTATATAATATATATATATATATATATATATATATATATATATATATATATATATATATATATATATATATATATATATATATATATATATATTGGTTATATCATATATATATATATATATACATATATATATATACATATATTAAGAGACCTAATCACTTTAAAGCCCAGTGTTTATACAAAAACTCCAGTTTCTTATATAACTTGGAGTCCCTTGTGTGAGATTAACTTAACTTCTAATTCTAAGAGACCTAATGCTCAAACAAATGAAAAGTAGAAAGTATCATATTGTAAATTCTTAAGCAAATGAAAAGTAAAAGCAGCAAAAAAAGCTAATTATTTGTTATTTGTTGTTGTAGACTGTTGTAGAATGCATGATTCATTAATGTTATATTTATGTTATTTGTTATTTACAAATGGTTCTGTGTTGGTGAAAGACAACAGGTCTTCTCAATGAAAGACAACATCTCTATGTTGTTGTTTGTTATGTTGTTTGTTGTTAGGCTGTATGATCTGCTTCTGATCTCTAAAATGCTAAATTGTTGTCCAGTGACAGGTGGTGTGTAAAGTGGTAAAGTGGAATTATAGCGGAATTTAGACAGTCTGTTATAAGTATTATTCATGTATTTGTTGTCAAAGTTATTGTTTTGTAAATGTACAGCAGTTGACTGTGATAAGTCTGACCAGTAGGAACCGGCATTTCAATCAAATGACTGTAGTAGGAACCTGAACTATATATATATATATATATATAGTGCGTCTCTTCTGCGTTCTCTTCTCCATCCACCCTCCCCCCCCATTTTTCCTGTCAGCTCTTCTCTGAGTATAAATAAAATAGGTATTGATATCCACACAAAAGCACAGCCTGCTTTCCCATACTTGCTTGTCTTTTCTGATGTCCTTACATTCATTGCTGCAGTATTCTTAACTATATGGGATTCACTGCCATGGAAGCCCAACGTCCTCCTGAATTTAAAAGGTATGCTGAACATCGCCGTATGCTCCCTGTGTAATGTAGGGCATAAAAATGATGTTCAGGCCTACCAAAAATAGAACTTCTTTGCCACCAGGCTGAATGTATCTTTTATACCATCAGTCTGTTTACTTGCTTTCATTTTCTGCCCGTTGAATGGATTTACGTTCTCCGGTGACTTTGTATGCATCTTTGCTGTTTTTGAAAGTTAAGTGCCCCATTGGTGATTTTGTTTTTTCTTGTTTTTAGTGTTCCTTGGGGTTAATTTCATCCAGAAAGGGTAAACTCAAGTATGGGAGACAGATTCCCAATAGATACAGCCACTATAAGTGTCTTTTTTGCTTAGGTGCTTTTGATGACCATGCATCTTGTTCTGTTTGTCAGACAGTAGTTTCCAAAAACCCTTTGCAGTAGACTTTCTTCTTTTTCCTTGTATCTGGAGATTCAGTGTCTTAATCTACTCACTAAAGATACTATGGAAAGAATCTCCTGCCCTGAGGTTCAGCTGTTAGGGAACAAGAAGGTGAAAAAAGTACAACCAGAATCTTCCGCTGTCCAGCCTCTGCCAGGTGTTTCTCCTGAGGTCGGTGCGAACCCAGAGGGTCACCCTGCTGAGTTGTTGGATTTCTCTACCATGACCGTGTTGGAGGCTGGTGAGGATCTGGCTTGCAGCACATCTAAAGATGCTTTGCAGGCATCTCAGTCATTCAGAGGGAACCACAGTTGATTTTTTTCTATGGGGCCTAGTGGAGTTCCTCAGTTTTTAGTTGGGGAAGAGGTTCCTGCTATGGTTCTCAACTGTTGTCCTGGATCTGAGCCTTCTCGGGACATTCCATTAAAAAAGAAACAAAAAATTAGACATGTTTCTTCTGTTCCTAGAGATCCACAAAGTGAGTGGAGGGTTTTACTCAGTGGTTATTTTTTGCCTTAATGTCCTTAAAGCCTCCTCATGGGGTTTCAGTTCCTGATCCCCCTTCATCCTCTACTCTTCTGAGGATTAGTCAAATTCTGCTGAAGAATCCCTAACTTATTCTACTCATATTCCTTCTCCTTTGGACTGTGGGTCAGAAAAGGAAAAACCTATTAGCCGTGATGTTCCTTTGGAGCAAATGTCTTTGGGGACACACTTTCTAGGATGATGGATTTTTTTTAAGTGGGATTGTGCTCGGGTCTCTAATATCCATAAGAGATAGTATGTGTTGTTCCAGTTGGAATTTCCTAAACCTGTGGCTATTCCTCCTGTCTTGTCTTCTTTGCTGCATGCTTTTTCCAATGCCTCTCAGGAGTCTGATTCTCTCTCCACTGCTTGCAAGATGCATGAAAGGTTTTATAGTATTCCTGAAGATTGTTTATTTTTTTATATAAATGTTCTGCTGCTGAACTCTCGGTAGTGTCCATAGCCTCTAATATGCCATCACAGTTGCTTCCTTAACCCAAATGCTTTGCTTTCTCAAGCCTGTCAACTTATTTCTGATCTTCCAGACTTTGAGGGTAAAACTTCTGTTCTTTCCTTGCTAGGGATTACTTCTCAGGTTGTTTGTGATTCTATTAAATGTAGTTAAATGTAGTTATGATGCAGTCGATGCCTATTCTGTCGCTGCTATTTTTGGTTAAGTTATGAGGAGGTATGCTTGTCATAGGCTTCAAATTCTACCTGAAGCTACTAAAGCTAAGTTGACGGATGCTCTTCCAGATTCTTAAACTTTTGTTTGGAGAAGATGGGAAGATTTTCGTAGTTCCACTGCTTCGATGAAGAGGGAGTTCAATATTTTGAGTGTTGACAAAGTGAGATTCAATGATATGTGATTTCGACAAAGTCAGGTAGACCCATATATATATATGCATATATATATTTGTGTGTGTGTGTGTGTGTGTGTGTGTGTGTGTGTGTGTGTGTGTGTGTGTGTGTGTGTGTGTGTGTGTATAGAGAGAGAGAGACATACACACATGTATGTATGTATACAGGTGTTCTAAATTTAGACAACGTATCCAACATCAACTAGAAAACCGCAAAGTACTGCAACACATGCTCCAAGCAAGAGTGTCAGTGCATGCAAAAGAAGTAAAAAAAAGCTGTAAAATATAATTTTTTGTAAGGGGGAACCCCCCCCCCCACTGCATAACCTATGTAGTTCACCAAATTTATTTGACTAAAATAATGTCGACCAAAGCTAGTGTCAACAAATTTAAGTATTACCATATCTATATCTATATCTTTTTTTATATATGTATATATATATATATATATATATATATATATATATATGTAATATAAAATATATATATATATATATATATATATATATATATATATATATATATACACACACACAGATATATGTATATATACACACACATATATGTATTTATATTTTTATGTTTCTACATATAGATATATACATACATATACATGCATGTATATATATATATATATATATATATATATATATATATATATATATGCATATTTATCTATTTGTCTGTATATGTACAAATGCAACTACTTTTTTTGTTGGTGATAGAGGTGGGACCATAACTGACTAGAACGCTTTATTTGCTCAGCAACCAGTCTCATCTTAAAAAGATTTTTATTTCTATTGTGTCTCCTCTGAACTTAGTTATTCATTTTGATGTCCTGAACATGGAAGAATATACAGTTGAATTCTTATGGTGCACATCAACATCTAATTACAATAAACACTCCATTACATTTCAAAACGGTGGTTGCACTTAATAATGATAAATATTAGCTAGGAGTTCTTACACTCTGAATTATATGTAAACATAAATGACTGGATGGAAAAACAGCTGGTGTGGAGAGAGAATGCCAAGCGAGTCTCCATGATTTTTGCACAGCTAACAGGATATGCAACTCCTACATCATGATTTATACATTAAAATGGCTTTTACAGTTCTGTTTCACCATGCTTAATTTTCAATTTCATTCCTATTCTTTCCCCTCTGAAAACAAATGTAAGATTTAATCTGTATATCCCTATATGCCCGTCTGCACTGAAAATGTTCTTGTAATACCCATACAGTTTTTACTGAAATATGCTAAATTACCTTCTAGCTCATTAGCTTTATAATTCCAGTTTCTAACACTATATATTTAGGCACTTTAAATTTATCTCTGTGGTTGTGCATGTAATTAGTATTCATATTAATGGATGTATGTCTCACAAAGGGCGTCTTTCAGCATTTGCCTAATTTTTGCCATCCAAATCAGTTTAATTACTTCCTTTCAACGTGTTGTCTATTAAAATTTCTTGGCATGTCAGACCATGCTTTATTTATGAGTCAGTCTGGGTCTGTAACCCATATGAACTCAGTTATGGCTAGCTTCCCACAAATCAATAAATATTATATTTTAGCACTGGTTTACTCTGTATAGTGGCTTCTTTTTTTACAGAAGGTCAAAGAACAGGTTGTAATTCTTCACAGTCCTGCTGCTGCGGTATGTATGTTTAAATATTATTTGCTGTGGTCTTTGCCCTGATGGTTAATACATACTGATGGTCTGAATGGTTAATAAACTATCATTAACTGCTACTAAATATGTCCTAAAATCAAGGTTATTTGTACTTCCCACATTAAAGCAATCTAAAACCAGAAAAAAAAGATAAGCTATACTTCTTGGTTTGCTTTTTATTTGTGACATTAACATTGGGAATAAAAGTAAGCAAACTGGATACTATGTGAAATGAAAAATATTCAGACCTGAAAAGATTTGCAGACCATGACAGTAGTTTACTGACAACAGAAGCAATATCAGATTTGTTCTGTGATCTCTTAATGCCACACTTAAGGGCATCCACACCTGTACTGCAGTTAGTCTCAAGAAGGAATGTAACAGCATTCAGAAATAAATACTGATACTGTGTTTGTGGTTAGGGATGAAACACTAGAGGACTTTATGTGTGTGGTATTACCAGTAATAACCCCCCCCCCCATTTTTAAGTCCACAGTTACAAGACCATCACACATTTCCCAGACAAAAGAAGTAACATAAGCAAGCTGTGAAAACTATTGTCAAAATTATGCTGGAAGTTGTACTATTTATTATTCTGAAAGGATCATACCATTATGCTGGAAGGTGTACTATTTATGACTCTACAAGGGTCATACCACTCCATACAGCAGAGATCTGGCATATGAGCTCTAACAAACCCTTCATCTACTTCTCAGTTAGCCTCAACATGAACGTTTGAATTTCACCCCCATCCTTACCAGTTTGCCTACTTTAGTAATGCAGCTATGTGGATATTTAATGATGTTCGACTGCATTGATCCAAGAGGTTTATATCACATTGTCGCACTCTTAAAAGTTCGAACATTATATGGTCGACACCATGCGATCGAACTTTTAAAAGTTCGAACATTTTAACGGAGATCTGTGCACAGTGCGGAATGGGAAGATTTTCCTTTTCTGCACTGTAGTGCGATCTTGGAGTTGGTATATATAAAGAGCTGGAGGTGTGGTGGGCACTTCCCCTCACTTGGGGGGTGCAGGGGCACTTTCCCCCTGCTTAAACCATTCAGATAGATTTTTTTCTTTGGTTTATTTTTTTTTATTACATTTTCGAATTTTTAAAAGTTTGATCATATGTTGTCGACCATATGATGCTCAAACTTTTAAAAGTTAGATTATGTAATATAGACGTGATCAAAGTATGATGTTCTTATGGGAAAAAGATGTCAGGTATGGACAGCCAGAGGTTGGATATTAGCAGTCTGGGTGTCAGTGAAAGCTCCTGCCTGTAAGTTATATCAATTTAAGTAGGAATGGTTCAAAGCTGTCAACAGATTTTGTTGGTTTCTCCAGCCATCACGAGATTTTTCTTCTTGTGAATTGCAACCTTATTGAGATCATACTGTATCCCTCACTAATCTCACTATCAGCTTTTTAGTTGAAGGCTGTTACTTAGGAGAGGTTTTGTTTGATGATACCTTAAACTTTTCGAAATAACATTTTAACTGAGCTATGATCATCCTCCAAGATTAGATGTTTTAAACTCCTAACGATTCTGGATTCAGGATATTTTCTTGCAACTTTATCTGGATGCCAGGTCTTAACATCCTACCATAAAGAAACAATCACATAGCAAACCCTCCTGCACTTAGAGACTTTTCTACAGTTATGGAGTGTGAGAAAACTCCTCAAAATGCTCTTCCAAACTATAACATTCATGGATCCCTGGACATATTTGTGGAGAAAGAAGAATTGATCTGCTATTGCTTCCCTCATTATCATTAACAATCTCACCAGTGTTAACTCAGACAGCCTTTGTTAATGCTTTTCACACAAATGCTGCTGCTTAAATCTGCCTCTGCATTACAGATTATTTTCAAAATAGCAAAGATACAGTATTGCATCCAAAAATACCAGCAAGCTGAATAAAATTGCCAGGAGGGCACCATGTCAATTCAAAATAGATGTTGAGACACTCTTGTCTGGTTTGTATGCTTATATGTCTTTTTTGTGCAGATTGGCGGTGAAGTGGTATAGTGCTTAATGTTGTCACCTCACAGCAAGAGGCTTTCTGGTTTAATTCTCGGCTGGGGTGCCATCTGTGTGGAGTCTGCATGTCCTCCCTGCATTCATGTGAGTTTCCTCCATGTGCTCCATTTTCATCTTGTATTCCAAAGACATGCATCTGCAGGCTTCCCCCTGGGCCTCCAGCAAAAATGGGCTCTCTCCCAGTTGGACTTTCCTGGTAAACAAATGTTAAATAAATAAAATATCATTTTTCATATTAATGTAAAGCATACACATGATGGGAATCCTTTACCTCTCTTCTCAAAGATTTCCAATATCATATAGCTCTAGTTTCCAATTCACACATTCACTAAATGTTGCAAACTGGGTGTTCTGGCTAATGGCAGAACAAAATATGTTTTTGCTAAACATATTTTAGATTATCAAGCCATTTTCTTGAAGGTGAAGCTACGATGCTTGGTGTTATCCCAAACACACTTTGAATTTCCACAACAATGTTATTATGACAAACATAATAGAGCTTTTTCAGGACACTCACCACAGTATTAGACGTCAAATAATGGGATCAGTGCAGCAGAACAACTCATTTTCTGTTGCCCTGGCGATGCACACATTGGTCTGATGGTTTTGTAATAAGTTATTCTATACGGGTTAAAGTAGATGTATATTGTTTCATTTTGTTACAATGTTATTAATTTTACCCACAGTATTCTCTTACTTTTCATTCTTCCATTTGTATTTTGCTGTGAAGATTTTGTGCTTACCGCATATGGTTTAATCTCGTTTTCTAATAGGTATGAATTTATGATATGCGTCGTAGGTTTTTAACCTTGTTTAACATTTCACATGAGTGTTTGCTGCCAACGTAACACTACTTGCCCTAGCAAACACTTAAAAAGAAGAAAAAGCGTTATGCATGTCATTCTTTCCTGCTTAAAGCTGGTCTCCCTACAATGGTAGCTAAGTGAGCGATAGATCATTTTACGGCTGCAAAATCTCCCTACGGACTGACATCCACAAAAGGCACTAACTGCTAATGTTTAACATTCTTTCAGCAATGATCCAGGCTTCCAGCCTCGACACAGCTAACCTTTTTGGGAATCATTTTTCTTTTTTCTTACCTGCCCATCTCTGGCTATGTTACAGATAGAGGAGGGTCACAGGCATCTGTGGTAATAACAGCACTTTGAGTGAGTGGGAGTACCTCTAAGACAGAAGGATTTATTTTGCTCCTTAAAGCACTGAAAAATATACCATTTATATCTGTTTTTGTTTAGTCTAATATGTTGCTGTAGTTTCATGCAGTGTATAGAGGGTGGTAAACAGGATTAAGTACTTCACTATAGAGGAGCTGTTTTTGCAAGAGAAACCACTATTGTGAAAACCCAGCAGCTGTAAACCACAGATCACGCAGATCTGTATCAGGTAATCAGTACCCTAACTATGAAGGTACAGGCAATGTTAAGTAAGGCTGCTGATTTAAAATTAACCTGCTAAAACAGGACTCAAAGCTCCATCATTTATCAGATGTACTTGGAAAATAAAAGCATGGAACCTTTGGTGCAGAAGTAGATGACTATAGTGCAAACGATGTATATTGGTGAATTGTAGGCTAAGGAGACCATTATAGTGCAACCTATGCATATTGGTGAATTGTAGGCTAAGGAGACCACTATAGTGCAACCTATGCATACTGGTGAATTGTAGGCTAAGGAAGCCACTATAGTGCAACCGATGCATATTGGTGAATTGTAGGCTAAGGAGACCACTATAGTGCAACCTATGCATACTGGTGAATTGTAGGCTAAGGAGGCCACTATAGTACAAATGATGCATATTGGTGAATTGCAGACTAAGGAGTTGATTGTTCCTGTCTCATACTGATAGTGTAGTGGCTTTTTCTTTGCATGTAATAGTTTTTAAGTTTAAATAGGAAAAAACGTTGCTTGCTTCCAATTTTCTTGTCTTATAATACAAAGCTCCAAGGACAGGACACCCTTAGATTGTATGAAGAAAATGGCCTTGTTAGGTGTCTCACATGGTGGAATGCAAAGGTATTATCTTCAGCTATCAAGCAGAGAACATGTGTTGATAGTTGTCACAGAATTTGGTAAAAGTTGTTTTTGTTCAGGAGAAAAAGCTAAAGGTTAAATATATGGAAGCTTTTTTAAAGCATTAGAAGGGTGGGATTTAGTTGTTTAAAAATAGTACAAAAAGACATGGCTGTCTAGTTTGATAAATCCTTTATTGGGATATACAGGCTACTCTTAAGGATAAAGGAGGCTGATGGGTATAAAGTAAGATCATATTGCCAAGGGTTACACTCATTTTAAGGTTGCTATGTATTGAATGAAATTGCCCACATAAAAATGTAATAAGCCATTTTGCCAGATGAGCGAACTATGTGCTCTGCTACTAATTGTGGATTACTTTAATACAGTTTTGAACCATATAGTTGATAGTGTGCCCCAAACAAGAACTAGGTCACCCCTGGTAATGGGTTCTTTTCAGAATTGGCAAGCATTGTGTTCATATGAAAGGGATTATAATTTTCTTGCTTATGTTTCACGATTGTCTAACTGACAGGATTACCTGTTACTCAGTTCTTTTAACATATTGGAGTTATTAAGGTTAAGTATGTTTTTTTGTCCATCTGTAAGGCAACAGAGATTTAATATATTAGATGCAGAGATAGAGAGAAGATGAAAGAATTTGTGGCAGGTAACTGGAAAATGAGGCAAGGAAAGAGTATTGGCATATGAAAGTTGGACTCTGAGCAATTATTTAAGGTACAGGTAAACTATTGGGTTAACACAGATATTATGAGATAATTAGTGGGTTACTTACTTACACTCTCAGATAAGAATGTCAGATAAGAATGGAGGAGGACCTGTGTAACCAGCCTGTGTAGAACAAATATGGAAATGCAATATCTTAAGATGGAATGCAGGATACTTCAGCAGTCCTTTGTGTGTTCAAAGTGTAATAGACAAATGGAATTTTATTGAGCTCAGGGAGTCACATCCCATACATTGTTGGCTCATATGCTTGTTAAAAGAAGAAGGGGATTGTGTATTGTGGCACTGTTGGATATGAATAATAGAATCCTACAGGAGATGTAAGAGATTCATGAGGGGATGAGTAGTTTTTATCAGCAATTGTATATGGCAGGAGAGTACAATGATGTGGAGAATTGTGTAATCTTTTTACATCATATTCCTTTACCATACTTAACTGAAGGAGAACTTTTTCAACTAAATCAGCCAACTGGTATAGATGAAATTATACAAATTACTGACTACCAAATGAGAACCCCAGGACAGGATGGCCTTCCTGTGGAATTTTATAAAGTTTTTATGAACATCTCGATTTAACTTTTGTGTGAAATGTATAGAGAAAGGTTAGGTCAATTGACAATTTTTTTGTCTTCAGTTTTTTTTTTCTGCCCAAAAAGGAAACATCTAATCCCTTACCACGAGACTTTATACCTATAGCTATGTTGCAAATGGAGATAATGATCTATGGAAAGATTTTAGCAAGGCATTTATAGAAGATCCCCCCACACACACACAATTAATTAATGTTGCTCATCAGGGATTTACCAAAGGGAGACAACTTGTCCAGATTTAATTCACCTTTGTTTGAATGGAATGTCACACTATAAAGGTTAATTGACAGAAACTTAGCCATTTTGTAGATCTACATAAATCCTTTGACTCCATCAAATTTTGTTTTATGAGTAGATCTATGGGCACTTGATTTTCAGAGAGGTTTTTGAAAAGCTGTCAGTTTCTTTATAATAATCCTTATGCTCATGCTATTACTAATGGTATGATATCTACTTTGACTCATCTTTTTATGTGGACTCAACAAGGGTACCTATTTTCCCAAGTGCTATTTATGTTTAACATTAAAACCCTTGCTGTTCATATACGGCAACACTGTAAACACTGGGCCATCAGGGTTACCCAGACAGAGTGTGCCCCATCTACTCTGTTGCAGATTATGGGGTTTTATGAATTGAAAAGAACTAAATGGATTCTTTTTGAGGTGAAGAATTTTCTGATTGATTTGCTACAGTATCAGACCTTACTATTAATTATAGAAGTGCTGTGCTGTTTCCCCTGAATCACACCTGCCTGGAGCAAGCAAATACTCTTCCACATAGCCCTTTATGTGTCTCACTATCTGGGAAATGCATGGACATTCGGTTGGTATATGATATGGATAAGTTAGCGGAAAAGAGTATGAATTCCTATTTTTATGATATTGTCTTGACACTCATGAATTGGAAATCTCTGTCCCTTCATTTTATGACAACTGAAATGTCTTCCCTGCCCAGTCATATGTACTATGTTAGTAATTTGCCCCAAGTTAGGGCATTTATTCATTCCAGTACGATGCAAAGGCTCCCTATTACGAGATCACAGATGCAGTTTGTCGAATGCGTCTTGATCGAACTGAAAAGAGCAAAAAGGCAAAATAGCGAAGCGGCTTTTCAGCAAATTATTTCCCTGGGAAAGAATTTGCTTGTCCACTTTCTTTACTTTGCTGTTTTCATCACTGTAGTGCAATCTCGGAGTTAGTATATTTAAGTAGGGTGTGTGCCCCCCACATTATGTAATGTTTTAAAGTTTTTTTTTTTTTTTTTTTATTTTGGAGCAATGATTGTTTTCCCTTGGAAAAAAATCATTGTTCTGAGGTTTCAACATTGTAAGCTTTCACTTACATGGGGTCGATTAATTTTCATTCGCTTTTGTAAGCATGTGATAATATAATATAGAACTCGATGCAAAGGCTGATTGTTTCTTTTTTGTGTAATCTACTTGATATTGCACATAAAAGGTTATATAAAAAAATGGAAATCCAAACTAGCAAAACCGAAACAAAAAAAGGTTATATATCAAAGAAAGAGAAGGGATTATGGCTTCATGACTTTTTGAGCTATGCTAAAGCTGCTGTTTAGAAATGTAAGATCCTATCCAAAGCCTATAGCCAGCTACACTGAGATTCCTGGATAGTCTATAGCATAATTTATTGGAAGAATACTATCTTGGGATAATGTTGGATTGTTTTCCTATCAGCTAGTGAGAGGGCAGAGTACTTTTGCAGAGTGCCATTATTGACAATATTTACAACTTGGATCCATTTATGGGCAGAAAAAGACGATAAAGACAGTAAGAGTACTGGGGAATGTTGATTTTTTTTTTTTTTTTTTGCTACATGAGATAGGGTGTATCCCAAAGGTCTGTTAGCTTGTTACATTCTTGTAATTAAGCACTATTCGTCCAATCTCTGTGATGTGAAAATGAAGTGTGATGTTATTATCTGAGAAAAACTGGAGGAAAATTTTGGATGAGTGAAGACATTACAGAAATGTCCCTGTGCTTGCTTTCATTTATTATTCTATTTATTTTATTTTATTTGTATTTGTTAACTTACGTAGAGCATTGATCTCTGTGTACATTTGTCAGGCAGTCCAGGAGCACTGCATGGTTGATTGACTTTTTAAGAGTAACACAGTTAGGAAATGCAAACTAAGAGAATCGAACCCTGGACCACTAGAAAAAGCTTGTTAATCCTGTGTACCAGCTACCAATTTTATGATTCACTTTTGGCAGTAATCCAATTTAGGAACATTTCAGAAAAGTCTCTCAACTGATAGTAAGAGCTGCAGATACAGGGTTATGGAAGCAAATTATGTTCATTTATTATGGCAGCACCAAAACATCTCTGAACATTGGCTCTAGATGATTGTTACTGTAGATGTGACACCCCAAACCCATGTACAGAAATGGGAAAACTAGTTGTGGATGGATGGATGGATGGATGGATGGATGGATGGATGGACGGACGGATGGATGGACAGACAGATGGATATATGGATAGTAAAAGAGGCAGAGAAGGTGTTAATGGAAGTTTATCTTACCTTTTTGGCTAGTGCATTTAAAGATTAGAGACAAGGACCAGAAGATAGTTATGAGATTGCAAGTACTTGAGTGTATATTATAGAACTGCTTTAAGAATGAGAAACAAGTTTCTAGATTTAATGATGTCTGGAATATTTTTCCTCACATTTTATTTCTGGATTTGTAGGGATATAAAAGTAAATGAAAGAGAGAAATTCAAATTTACATGTGTTGGGACAAGGACTGTCTTTAAGGTGGACTAACAAATAGTTATGGACATTCGTATATAGCTGTATTAGGTTTGCTAGTCAAATTGTCATTGCTTTTCTTTATTCTTTTATAATTATTCTGAGTTAACAGAATAGTTTGACATTTGGATATCAATAAAAGTGTTTAAAAAAATGGATACAGGCTTATTGTTATACTAGAACAGGCCTCCTAAACCATTTTTAGTAACATTTTGCACCTGCTAAGCATTGCATATCTTACCTTTCTGTGGTACACACCACTTTGCAAGTTAATTTATGAATTCTATTCTACAGCGCATGAAAATATAATATTGTCTAGGTTCTGGATAATGATTTAATCATATGATGCATAGATTAATTACAATGAACCAGAGACTGGCCACCTACCCTCCAGTGTAGAAGAGGTAAGCACTATCAGAGACCATCATGGTTAAGGAGATAATGCAGTTAACTGAATGCACCGAGACTCGTACAGCCAGAGATCATTTAGTTGAGGTAATTTCCTTGCAGATACAAAAGTAGAATATGGTTGAATGGTTTGAAAAGAATCATACTGATGTTTGCAATTGAGCCCATTACTTTTTTAAGGCAGTACTGCATATTTACGTCCAGTTTATAATCCCTAGTCACTACCGTCTTTAGTTGCATCAGCCTCAGTACATAAATACACATTCATATGATAAGAAAAACTTCCAGAATAGCAATTTATGCTATCTATTACATTAAGGGAATGTTAGCTTTTGCATTCAGAACTTAAGCATGTTGTTTGTCATTTGTTCATCTTTTTTTATATTGTGTTTTGTATGAAGGATATATCATAAAACTGAATACTCTGTTGTTCCTTTGAATGCAATGTTGTGTCATTTGTACATCAATGTCTGGAATGAAAAAAAAAAAAACATTCAGTTGCTCAGTTCAGTTTTGTGCCAGTTACAAAGGACTGTGATATTCAAGTGTCAAGGCAAGTGCCTTATGTGAGAATGTCTCTACTTTATCAGACTTAGCTTCTTTTCATGTACTGATTATTAATCTTTGTACCATTTCAAGGGACAGTGTATGAAGTATTCTGGTTTGGTCATATGATAAAATCAGATTTAATACTTTGTTTTGCTGATACCCCACCACCTTTGCATCACTTACCATTCAGCTAACCATCTGCTGCTTTCCATACCTATTGTTCCTAGGGGTCCCTATCAGTTCAGAGAAAAATCAATTCATCAAATGGCATTTTCAGTGCAGTTACATTGAACATGCTATTCATCAAACTGTTCGTACTGAGATTGCGGTACAGCGAGGATTGGGAAGCTTGCCCTTTCACCACGGTAGTGTGGGGAACGCAGACCCCCACATGAGGGGGAATTCAATGACTGACATTTCTGATGAAATGCTATTTGTTGAAGTGGAGGTTCACTGAAGTGATATAGTCCCATTCCTAAATCTTATGTGCTGAATATGAGACTGGGACTACCTCAACTGTAGATAGGTGGGGAAGGGTACAGGAAAATGTAGAGCAGAGCCTAATCTTTTGGTATGTTAGATTAGGTAAATTAGATAAATTTTGGCTTTGAGGATATATACAAATGCAAAACATTCTAGAATAGTGTGGAAGATCTGAACAGTACATGCCTTAGCACAGTAGACCATTTAATAATTAAGTCTTTATTTGAATATTTCTGCATTGTAAATGTTTCAGTTTTGTATTGCTTTTACTGCCATATAGTTTTTCTTAAGATGTAAGAAATACATTTTGGAAACCTTTAAACATAAGGATCATTTTAGCCCATACCTTGCCATATGTATTATCTGATAAGCTGCTTTGCTACATTTGGTATAAAATTCAAACAGTAAAAGAATGACTCACTTGTTAAGTGTATCCATGAATGAAACCATGGTGTACTTCCTTGTATAAAATTCTCATTTTGTGAAATTATTTAAAAGGGATTGCTTGCCCTGCTTCTTTGTAAAATGATGTAGCAACCTGCCAGTATTACATGGTACTCTCTTATTTATATATCAGTGATATCATAACTGATGTTCCTGTTCTCAGTTGTATAATTTCATTATTTAGAGCCATGAAACTGAAGTAACTAAGAGTTATAATTCTTGCAATTTATTTCCAAAATATTTTGACAGAAGAGTAAATGTAAACTCAGCCCCATTTCCAAACAGCTTGAATCATTCTGCCAGCATACAGTGGATGATTAAGAAATAGTACATTTACACACTCCTACTGAATGACATGATAATTTTCAATATTTATTTCCTAAGCAGGGATTACACAGTTCTCTCTCCTGTCAAAATATAAACAAAAGTGCATGACAGATATTGTTCTTCATAGAACACTCTGCTTACTGCAATGTTGCCGTCCTCAGTCAGTAGAAGAAAACATGTGCTGCATTGCAGTAGTCAGCAATGCAAATTAAATTCCATTACATAACTTCATTATCAAACAATTATACCAAAAGGTACTTCTTGCAATCCTAATTTTGCATAAATGAAGCATCGCTTTCAGTAATAAAGAACAAAAAGAAGTTTCAGTTAGTACACCATGTCAAATTAGTATCCACTGTCAATTCTTAAGCTCGAACTATCTTATTGTGATATGTCTTTCATGCTAAATGAGTTAGATATTGCAAGATAACCAAGAAGTAACTATATTATAACAAATAATATATTGACATCTTTGCACAGGCATACTCAGTATTTTATCTTGTGTTTCCTATGGCAACTAAGTGCCCTCTTGGTGTCACATCTGAGGAACATGGTTGCTATAGAAACCCCTTAACACATACATAGAAATTTGCTATATAGCGTTGTGCATATATTTATCAATTAATGTTAGGTACTGGTCTTAACTCTATTCTATTCAGTGATGATGTTCACTGAAATGCCCTTTACATTTAATCATCCAGAGTCATATAACTGCCAGAATCCTTTAATCTTTTCAGGTCGAATTGCAGTGGTAAATTTAGACATTATATAATATCTGAATAACCTGCTTATGAAATCAATGATTGCCATTAGAGCTCAGTAATAAATACATTGATGAAATGCTCTGAATACAGTCATACTAGAAGTGACATGTGAATATTATTCATATAAAAGTGCTCTGATTAATGTTGCATACTATAACTATTGTATTTTCCATTGTACTCCATCAGCTCATATTAGATAAATAAAATCAAGAGTGGCTTTTAAGCCTAGTGTTTATAAAACTCATAATTCACAGGAAACCAAGAAGAAAGAATAATTTCAGTGTTTTGGACCACTTCTATTAGTTTTATCTTCTGTGCTAGTCAAATTACATTTAAGTGTATTAATGCATATCACATAGCTCATATATATCACATAGAGTTATTTTGCAATCATTGCTGTACAAACACAAAACACACACCTACATTCGTGGAGGCTCTCAATAAAAACCTGCCCAAGCATCAGGGACATCCAAATCATAAACGCAAGCAAACTCCACCCCCCAACACAACTCAAATGACACATAGCCCACAAACTCAGTGTGCCACTCAACCACAGCCCATAAGGCATAACAACGTACCCAACACTCTAGTCATAGGTGACTCTATAGTCAGGCACACTGATGTTCCACTCACTAGACTAAACAATGAGAAAGTTACTGTCAGCTGCCTGTCAGGTACCAGGATCTGCCACATAACGCATGCACTCAGGTCACTCCACAAAAAATACAAATATGACACTGTCATTGTCCATATTAGTCTGAATGACTTGAGACGTACCTGCCCGGACTACATGAAAAGAGACATGAAGGAGCTCTCCGATCTTGTATCCCAGGCAGGTACGACCCTAACCCTGAGTAGCATCCTGCCATCACCCAGAATGATACCACAGTACAAGGACAAAATGATTGACTTCAACAATTGGCTAAGCTTCTGGTGTCATTCTAAGGGGATCCAGTATTTGTCTGCCTGGGACGACATGATCGTCAGTCCACGATGCTTTGCCAGAGATGGCCTGCACCTGTCGCCCTTAGGATTCCGGATACTGGCTAAGACTCTTGCCACCCCTATAGTCCCTTTTTTAGGCAAGGTTCAAATGACAAATTCACCACCATAACCGGTATAAGCAAGCAAAATCTGAGGGTAATGCTACTCAATGCTAGAAGTCTAAACCTCAAAATGCACTCACTCGAGGCACTCCTTAAAATGGAGAACATTGACATCTGTGCAGTGACAGAGACCTGGTTCAAAGCTCCAGAGAGCACCCCTGCATTTCCAGGCTTCAATTCATACCACAGCTTTCGACCGCCTAACCCAGAAAGAAGCACTAAAGGCGGAGGCGTGTCCATATTCATTAAGGATATCCACACCTCCAGGCTAGTTGCACAGCATAATGCATCCGAGATTATCCAAGTGCAACTAACTCTGGGCAAGACCGCAATCCAAATTGTAGCTTGCTACAGACCCCCCACCATGCCCCAGAATTCACACTCCTCATTTCTTGATACACTGGAAAGTATTAGGGTACAACCCAACACCCTAATAATGGGCGATTTCAACTACCCCACCATTAACTGGGAAAACTACTTATGTAAAAGTAAAAATACTCGAACACAACACAAGCAGTCAAACGGTGTAAATTTCTTGTTTAATTCTGGTACCTCGGCCTTAAAAATAAAATCAAGAAGAAACTTTTGGAGAGAAATTATTCTATGACAAAAATCAAATCAGCTAAGTTAAGAGTTGAGCAGGAATTGGGTGTAAGGAATTTTGACAGGAGTAGGAACTCACTTTCGATCGTTTCTCAGACTGGCCAGTTAAAAAATTTTGAGTTGGAAGGAGCAAAAGAAAAAATATTTTTTGTTACCAAATATTCATATTTTTCTCATGTTTTGAAGGAAACAGTATTGAAATTATGGCCTATTGCTTCTGGAGATGAGAAAGTGGGGAGCCTTTTTCCAAATACTGTTACTTTTTCATATGGCAGATACCCCAATTTAAAAGAAATTTTAAATATTAGGAATATTCCGAGGGGTAGCATCAAAAGGGGAACCTTTAGATGTAGTAGGTGCAAAGTATGCAATAAAGTCAGAAGTTTGGATGGAACAAAAATCAACAATGTTAACTATAAGGCTTCGGAATATTTTGATTGTAATTCATCGGGGGTAGTTTACATCATAGGTTGTGGTTGCACCAAACAGAAATGGTATATAGGTCAAACCAGTAGAAAAGTTAAACTTAGAATTCTTGAGCATTTGGGGGACATCAAGCATAAAAGATTAGATAGTCCTGTGGCCAAACACTTTTTGGAGCAACACAGGGGGGTTCCGGAAGGGTTCATCTTTTGTGTGTTAGGGAAACCCAAGAATGTAGGTGATGATGCAGGCTTTCATAGTAAATTATTAGAAATGGAATCTAGATTCATTTTGAATTATAAAACTCTCTTTCCAAATGGGATGAATATGGAAGTTTAAGTAAACTTCTTTATATGTTATAAAAAAGATTATAAATGAAATGCTATATTCATATGAAAAGTTGTAAATGAAATGCTATATTCACATGAAGCAATTATTTTAGTTTGAATACAGGAAATTCATTAAGTAATATGTACAGTTTTTTAACAACAAAAGAATTTCATTAAAGATAGTGTGATGTTATTGCATTTTGTATACCATACATTTTTCAAAAATAATGCATTTTGAGATTTTTTAAGGTGAAGAAGTATAGGAAAAATGTTTATAGGCTTATGTCATCTTATCCAGCGTAATTAAAAAATGCTGGTTAAAGGTTTTATTGGATTAATTATGCATGTAAATTACATGGAGGTGTTATAAAAGGGGTGGTGTTTGTTATCACAAATGTATTCCTTGAGAAGGCGAAGGCCGAGGTACCAGAATTAAACAAGAAATTTACACCGTTTGACTGCTTGTGTTGTGTTAGAGTATTTTTACTTTTTGGAACTTTATGAGTGTATTTTGGAAAACTACTTATGTACCAACCCTTTTGCTCAACATTTTCTAGAATTCATAAATTCCAACGCCTTGGATCAACTTATTCACACCCCCACCAGGGGCAGCAATATCCTAGACCTGGTCATCGCCAACATGGGAAACCGGTATTCCACACCAGAGGTCAATTCCTCGTTGGTCAGATCCGACCACAAGCTAATCAGCCTAGACATCCACATCCCACCCCCAGCCCCAATTAGGGAAACCATCATAAAAAACTCCTCAAAGGCCAACTTCACACTTCTTAAGACAGAAGTAGAAAACTTCATGACACCCATGCAGACAGACAATAGAGGTATGACTGCCGAATCCTACACAAATGCACTTTATAAGCACTTACACGAGTGCATGGATCATGCTAGCCCTAATAGAACCAAGATGTTATCCTCCAAAAAAGGAAGCCAATCTGGTGGTCCTCTGCCATAAACAAACTCTACAACAGAAGAAAGAAACTGTTGCAAAAAAGAGTAAAATCCTATGACTGGAGGAACTCCCTGGTCAACCTCAGTAAGAAGCTGAGATCCCTCATAAAATCCTCCAAAGCTAGTTACGAAAACAAAATTGCCACTGACTCTAAAGACAACCACAAAGCATTCTATAGCTATGTCAAGAATCTAAATGGGAACATTCAGATCTGCTCTGAGTTACAGCATAATGGCACTAAATATACAGAACCAACTGATATTGCCAAGATCCTAGCAGATAGGTTCAGTGCTAACTTTACCCCCCTCTCACCCCCTAGAGGGCCCATCTCTATACCAGAAGAATGCAAAGTTCCTATAATCACGGCTGCACAGGTAAAAAACACACTCTCCAAAGCCAAGAACACAGCATCCATGGGACCTGACAATATCCCAGGCTGCATTCTACATGAACTACAGAATGAACTGGCACCCTACCTAAGTACCATGTTCAGTTATAGCCTCACCTCAGGCTTTGTACCCACTGAATGGCTCACCGCGACAGTTATCCCACTCCACAAAGGGGGAGCCACGACAGACCCCGGGAACTACTGCCCCATTAGCCTGATGAGCCTGGTCTGCAAGGCCATGGAACGTATCATCATGGAACTCATAAACAAAGACATTAGTAATCTCCAAACTCTGGACCCTACTCAGTTTGGATTTGTAAAAGGCAGATCATGTCTCCTAAACCTGATTGACTTCTTTGAAGCAGTCACCAAAGCCATAGATGATGGTAAAATGGTTCACACAGCTTATCTAGATCTCGCCAAGGTTTTCGACAGCATCCCCCACTCTGGAATTATAGATAAGCTCACTAAACTATGTATAAATCCCTATGTCATAAGATGGGTTGCCAACTGGCTCATGGACAGAACCCACACTGTGAAAGTAGCGGATTCCAAATCTGACATCAGACCAGTGACAAGTGGAGTACCACAGGGTTCAGTCCTGGGTCCTCTCCTGTTTGGTATCTACTTCTCTGAAGTGCAGGCCAACACAGAAGGTCTTTGGCTAACAAAGTCTGCAGATGACTGCAAACTAGGAGCCATAATCGAAACTCTTTACGATGTGGACAAACTACAAAAGGGCCTCACTGAGACAGATACCTGGTGTCAAAGCCATGGCCTGAAGCTCAATGCCAAAAAGTGTATTGTCATCCCCTTTGGTAAAAACTCTGTACCCATGAACTACTACATAGCTGGTAGTCTACTTAATGCTGAAAATGTGATAACAGACCTTGGGACACAGGTGGACAGTAGTCTCTCCTTTGATACTCACATCGCCACAGTGGTCAGGAAATCCTTCTACGTGGCTCATCTCATCACAAAAGGATTCTCATCCAGAAAAAAAGAGGTCATTGTTCCCCTCTACTCATCACTCATTAGACCCATTATAGAGTACAACGCCCCTTTTGGTATGTACCTCACAAGACATCTACAACAGCTGGAAAGACCACAGAAATAACTCACAAAGAGGATTACTGGCCTCAAACAGATGCCCTATGCAGACCGTCTCAAAAAAACTACAGCTTTACTGCATTGCATATCACCTACTCAGGGGCAATCTCTGCCTAACATACAAAGCTATGTCAAACCCAGAGCTGTTGGACATGCTCCACTTAAAGAAATCCCAATCCCTCTGAGCTACACGCTCTAGAGACCTTAACCTTGTCACCACAATAAACAGAACATGCTGGAGGGATAGATTCCTGTCCCAGAGACTTCCCATACTCTAGAACAGACTACCGATCTATGTCAAGCAGAGCTCCTCATTAGCACTCTTCAAGAAAAATCTTGATGATTGGATGGGAAATGGGAAATTCACCCCGGGGATCACTTCTGTGGCTCTGCTCGACAGGGGCATAGGAAAAGAATTTTCTTGGGTGGCGAAAGCCAGGGTACATTTTTTGGCTAGGCTTGTATGGGCCCTAGGGCCGATAGCCTAGTACCTACCTATGAACCTATGAACCTATATATCAAATGTATTCAGCATCTAGATTTATACATGAAGATATAAATTTGCTGTGTATTATTGTTGAGTCTACAAAAAAATTTAGAATTATTGGTCTTTATTTTTAAACCAAATACGTTCGACATCGAAACATCCACTATTGACTCAAAGCTCTTACTTCACAAAGGAACATGATTGTGTGGGGACTTTCTAACTTTCTAACTGCTGACTACTGACAGGCAGTGTTGAGTTACACTGTGGGTTACCTAATTTCTATGTATGTGGCAAAGGAGGCTGGGGGGATCAGATTTTGGCATTAGTGTTGTGCAACAGACGCTTTACACCACTGCTGCCAAGATTTGGAGGTGATAGGCTGGCAGATGGGACACTCATTTCATCAGATATGTACATTCAGGTTAGCAAAGGTGATGTAACCATTGACAGGATACTTATATGGATTGTGTGGCTGTTAACCTTTCCCATATGAAGTGTGTATTCAAAAAAAATCTCAAAGGAGTGTTTCCTACTGGTTCTTTTCAATGTGCTGCATTTGAGAGTTAGATGGATATTGCCAAAAATAGAAATTTGATTTTTCTGATCCACACAGTTTCTCCTTAGCAATACTTTGCTGCATATGCTTAGCAAAGTAGAGGAAGTCATGTGCCAAGTGTTAGACAGGAGTCTGTTCTTCATTTGGGTGACTCTCTCCCATCTTAGTCATACGGTCCACACTCAGGTAAATGGTTTGTTCTTGGTATTTGACTTTCATAATCATATCCTGAATTATTACAGGTGATTGGACCTCCATGTTAGAGCTCTGATTAGTTCATATGGTGGATTTCTATGCCTGTTGAATGCAGCTGGTCTGCAGCTACTGGCACACCAACACTAATTAGGATGTAGTCTTGTCATTAACCCTAACCTAGGGCTATAGTGCACCTAGAGATGTCAAGATCTACATGTTTGTGTCTTTCTACATATGTTTGTGTGCAATTGTCTATGCTGTGTGCTTGCATGTGTGTGTGTGTGTGTGTGTGTGTGTGTGTGTGTGTGTGTGTGTGTGTGTGTGTGTGTGTGTGTGCGTGTGTCTAAGGGGTAGAGGTATATGCCTTTAGCATCCTGAGCTATCTGTTGCATTTCAGAATATGATAACATCACTGCAAAAATCCCTACTATGATCAGATGCATGCCAATCATGGAACAAGCATGTGGAATTCAATCATTGTACTTGAAAAAAACTAAACAAACTACGTGGTCTTTGGGGATGTTCAGTGGCTGAACTATAATACTTGTTGTTAACATGTTTCACTATTCCTATCATTTCTGAAACTACAGCTGTTCATCTAGATTATTTCAAAAGCACAACAACATTCAAACCGATATTTTTATTTCCCTATTTACTCTTTAATATGTGTTTTAGTAAAGAAGTTGTGTCACATCGTACAGGGAAATCATATACATTTATTTACTTTAGCTGTATCATGGCTTTATCAGGTTAATTATTACAGAATGCTGAGCAGGTTTCACTTTTCAGATATACTATCTTATATTAATATTTAAAAGATGTTAATTAAAAAAAATTGATGGATTCTTTACGTATAGTTCTTCATTAAAACTTCAATATATAATACACAGCATTTCAATGATTTCTACATATTCACTCAATATGTTTTGTAGTGTGATCTAATTGCATTTCGCTTGTGGGTCACTGTTTATGTTCATCAGATGCCATTAATGTGTACTGTGTTTACAATACACATAAATATTGCATGGTGTGTGTGTGTGTGTGTGTGTGTGTGTGTGTGTGTGTGTGTGTGTGTGTGTGTGTGCTTGTGTGTGTCTGTCTGTCTTTCTATGTACATGCCATAGCCATATTTACACTTGAAAGATATGTTGCAAGTCATTTCAGACAATAGTTAATGATAATGTCTTGCTCTACACCAATGGATTGAGATGTATCTCATTGCAAACTGTGATGGAATCAGTTTCGTCAAATAACATTACAGTCAATTCTCATTTTTCTGAAACTCTGTCTTCCATTTAACTATTTCTCTCTCTCCATTCCTCTCGTTCTTTCTTTTTTTTTCGCTCTATCCATGTCTTTTATTCTCTAAATAACGGTTGTGCTTTGCATTTACTAATTATGTCTTTATTTTATTTTCTGATGTCTAACATCTGAGCTAAATTTTAACAATATAGTTCGTTTATGTGCAGCCTTTAAGGACTTTAACTGACTTTTTGCATGTAGTCATATGGTATGCACAATATAAAAAAGGAGATATATTATTCATATCAGAAAAATAATTAGTTTTATCTTAGAGTCATAATATGTTAGCCACAAATGCCCACTCAAGCCACTGCTTCTTAAAATATGCCATTTTATGCCTTCCATACCACACTGGTTGTTTGCTGCCATTGCTTCTAAAAAATAATGGATTTCATATGGATTTTTTTTTCTTCTTCTCCTTACTGATAAAATTTAAATTCAACCATTAATCCATTTTGTCACTAGGATAAATTATTTAATTTCAGGCAGTTTAAAGGCTGCAGTAACATTCTGCATTTCTATTCCTTTCAGAAATGCTATATTATATTCCTTAACTGTTTTACTTCTGACATTTTAAACCATCTTGAAAATGACCTCCAGATAAACAGAAACTACTTCTGAATTAAAACTGCATTTTGGCATTTATGACATACTAGCTAAATTACCAAATTCGCCGGCTTTTTAAAAATACTCCAAATTAAACAACAGCCTTCAAATGTCTAGGTATCTGATATATTAAATACTTAACTTTCAAATATGCATAGGAAAAAAACAGCAGTAAAGTATGTAATTCACTGTGCTCAGAAAATCTCTCACTTCCTAATCCTTCCAGCATGAGGTGCTATAGATAAAGGAGTCCTTTTAGCTCAACTTGAATACGGCCTTGCCGTAATAATTGCAGCCTGCATTAAAAATTCAGCAACATTACAACCCATCTCAAACAAAAAATGCAATTTCATCACAAGCAACCTTACTCAAAAATATCACTGTCTCACTGTCACAAAAGGTACGTTTACCTATCAAATTCTCCCGTTTCTGCACAGCTCAATACTAGAACCTGCATCTATATCCTAAGAGGACATATCCTAATCAAGTCGTATCTCACTATCTCACAAGCCTCTAAAATAAAATAAGTGTATACCATCCATAGTTTTTCTAGTTTAGAGAATCTTTTCTCCCTGGATAAAGGACAACTGGTCTGACTCCAAATTTAGATCAGAGCTTAAATCACATCTCCTTAAATGAGCCTACTGTAGTTGTTACCATACAGGACACATCACCTAATCGCTCCACTGCCTCTAACTGATTCCACTACTTAGGCTCCAATAATTCATCTACAGCTTGTTAACTGATATCCTCATCACCTGCAATTCTCTATCTGTCCAGTAATGTGCACTTTGCCTCACATTGTATAGATTCTATGTAGTCTTTATGGCTAATAATTTATTAGAAGCAGTGGAAATACTGCAGTGTCACACATATATGTATTTATATATATATATATATATATATATATATATATATATATATATATATATATGTATCGATCCACTGAAATGTTGATATACTTTACGTCGACACACTTACATTGACACACTACTGTGGGCACTCCAAGACTAATCCTCTGAACAAACAAATAAATCAAAAGTATTTTTGTGGGGGTAAGATTCATGCACCCCCCTCCTACATCACTGCTAATTATAATTAACTCTGAGATTGCACAATCTTCTACCCCATACACTGTTGATCTAGCCCAGATGTTGACCATTTGCATCTGTTGTCCAACACAGGTCAACCATCCAAATTTCAACTTACTCCAGCAGTTCCATAGATATAAACAAATAAATAACACAAACAACACAATCGGAAACAATCTGGCCATGGCGATGCACATGATGATAATTGTGAATGAAAGGGTAGGTTGATTAGCATAATGTCACAGTTGTCTCAGTAAGTTCCAAAACTGCTAAAATGTATATGTAGAGATAGAAAAAAGGAGAGAGAGATTTATATAAATATAAATGTATATACTGTATCTCTCTCTCTATATATATGTGTGTGTATATATATATATATATATATATATATATATATATATATATATATATATATATATATCTGTGTGTGTGTGTGTGTGTACGTAGAGAGAAAGGGAGAGAGATATTAAAACAACAATTGTTCATTTCCTCTTTCCTTAGAGAAAAATATATCCTATATTAATAAGAACTTTATACCATGCAGACATATGTAAAATTTCTTTAAAAAAGAAAATAATATTTAGAATAATGGGATATTTGCTCTAGTATGTCTGTCTCTCATTTACTCAAATACCCCCCCCCCACACACACACACAAAAACATGATTTCATACATGCATGCAAACACCTATAGGTTCATAGATTAGTACTAGGCTAACTACCCTTTTGATCCATTTTAAGCGTAGCCATCTACCCTATGTGAAAATCAAACCCTGCACCTTGTGTCTGTAAGGTAAATACCTTAACAATTATGCCAGCATTCCAACCGAGATATGTTAGGCATATAACACATTTCTATACATAGAGTCAGCTAACTGCCTTTGTGGGCCATTTACTCCATCTGAGAATCAAACCCTGCACCTTCTCTTTGAAAGGTAAACACCATAACCATTATGGCAATCTCCCACTCTACCCACAAATGTATTCAAAAACCATCCAGACAAACTCAAACACACACACATATGCACCCTCAAGCACACATATACATATATAAACTCGTATGTATGTGCACACACACACACACACACACACACACACACACACACACACACACACACACACACACACACACACACACACACACACACACACACACACACACACATGTTTTTCCACTGCACCACCTTACATATGTGTTCTAACCCTAACCCTGGCCATACACTTTACAAAAAAATCTATTTTGTAATGGTATCATTACATAAGATATTCAGATGCACTATTCATACATATCTAAAATATACAACACTAAAAATATCCCCTTGCCTAATCCTAACTCTGTGCATAACCAGCAATCTCTCACACAGACACATGGACCCCTAATAATTAAATACCCAATGTGTTACCATGCATGCAATGCATTAAACCTACCCACAAACATTAGCACATACACTGCCATTCTTACTGAAGCCCACATACCTCTTTAGGCAAAACGGACATTCAGCAATATGGATTTCAGTAATATGAACAATTGGTAAATACAACCTGCAATTGTGTGTGTGTGTGTGTGTGTGTGTGTGTGTGTGTGTGTGTGTGTGTGTGTGTGTGTGTGTGTGTGTGTGTGTGTGTGTAATCAAACTGCTTGAGACTGTTTTCAAATAGTGAGTTAAAGCATTGCTTTTGCTGGTGGCAGTACTTCCTGAAATTCCTCATGAAGTGTGTTGCATCATCTGTGCCCACTTTGTAATACACTAAGCTCAGTTGTCACTAAACCTTGGACAAAGTGAAGAGTTCTTAATGAAAAACTCATTTTAACTGTCTTTTCCTTTCACCACAGTTATTTATCAAAAAGAAAATTCTGCTCATCCCTAAAATCTAAGGCATCCAATTCACAGGCTTGATAGGTATGAGAAGGTGACAGCCAAACTGAAACATATTGTATAAGATCAAAACGGGTAATGCATTCCATCATGAAGGAGATATTCGACAGTTTTACCGAGGAAGACTATCATGCTGAAAAGGTCCAGAACTTTTACCTGTCAGTCTCAGACCCTTTGTATTCTTACTGAGGAATAATTTCTTGTTATGTTACAAACTTTTTTTATTTATGATTTGTTAGCTAAAAGCCATTTTTATAAATAATATTGGTTGTGGAATTGAGTTATCTTTTAGCTATTTTGGCCTGTTGAGTTTGTACTGATTAAATAGTAAACAAATAAAATAATAAAATAAAGAAACAACACAATGGGAACAGTTTGGCTATAGCAATACATATGATGATAAACCTGTTACACCCAACTGCTATTCATTGATTTCAGCTCTGCCTTTAACACAGTCATACAACAACATCTGATAGAGGAACTGATTAACTTGGGGGTCAGTACTCCTATGTGTAACTGGATTTTGGACTTACTTATTGACAGACCACAAAGAGTAAGAGTTGGCAATAACACTTAGAAGAGCCTTACGCTGAGCATGGGAGTCCGACAAGGTTGTGTTCTCAGTCCTCTGCTGTTCACCATGCTGACCCATGACTGCACAGCCAGATTCAGCTCAAATCACATCATCAAATTTGTGGATGATACTACAGTCGTAGGCCTAATCAGCAATGGTGATGAAACAGCATACAGGAAGGAGGTGAAACATCTGACTGACTGGTGTGACAACAATAACCTATCTCTGAATGTAAACAAAACCAAAGAGGTAATTGTAGAAGTCAGGAACAAAACAGGTGGCACAGGTCCCTCTAACAATCAAGGCAAAAACAGTGGAAAGGGGGAAATGTACCCAATTCCCAGGGGTGTACTTTGCAGAAGACTTGACATGGTCCATCAATACTAATCACATTGTCAGCACAAGAAAGACTGTACTTCCTTCTCAAGTTAAGGAGAACAAGTCTCCATCTTCAGTGCTCGCAATCTTCTAAGGAGGCACCATTGAGAGTGTCATGACAAGCAATATCACAGTATGGTACAGAAAGTGTAAGGACATGGATTGTAAGGCCCTCCAAAGGGTGATAAAAGTGGCAGAGGGAATAACAAGGTCCATGCTTCCATCTATATAGGTTCTGCATTCTGCACAGTGTCTCGGAAGAGCTACAAAGATTGCAAAAGACTGTAACCACCCACCTCAGGGACTGTTCTCCTGCTTGTCTTTGGGCAGAGCTACAGAATCATACACTGCAAAACGATTAGATTCAGAAGCAGCTTCTTTCCTCATACCATCAGACTATTAAACTTGAGTAGCAAGGCAAACCAACAGGTCATCTAATCAGTGGCCATAGAGGCTGAAGGAAATATCTTATTCTTAAGGTGCAATAACTCATTGCTAGGGTCTCTCACTTATGCAATAGCTCACCGAAGGATTATTACTTTTGTGCAATAACTTAAAATACAAGCTACGGTCTGTGCAATGGACAAAATGGTCTCTAGTCTGTTGACAGACCACAAAGAGTAAAGGTTGACAATAGCACTTAGAAGAGCCGTACACTGAGCACGGGAGTCCATCAAGTTTGTGTTCTTAGTCCTCTGCTTTTCACATGCTGACCCAAGACTGCACAGTCAGTTTCAGCTCAAATCACATCATCAAATTCGTGGATGATATTACAGTCATAGGCCTAATCAGCAATGGCGATGAAACAGCATACAGAAAGGAGGTTAATTGCTTAAACCTCTAAGTGCAATATCTACTCTGTAGCACTAAGTGCTGCTATAGACAGACATACAAAAATTCTAAATATGTCCTAGTGTTGTGTCAGTGTTAATGTCATATACAGAGTCTGTAGTTCTGTTTTTGTGCCAGTGTTAATGTCATATATAGAGTCTGCGGTTATGTTTTTGTGCCAGTGTTAATGTCGTATGTAGAGTCTGCGGTTATGTTTTTATGTTTATATTGTTATTATACCTGTCAACCTCTTAGAGCAAGAAATCTGTTCAAGGCCATAAATAAAAGTAGGCTAAAGAACCAAAAATAAGGACAATTTGTAAATATTTCTCTTACAAACTTAGAAAGTTGATAGAATAACAGGTTTTGCCTTAACATGAATTTTCTGAAGGGTATGAAGTCTGAAACTCATATGCTTGTTATTATTTTCTAACTTCAGTCTTTAATGATTTGTGACTGATTTGCCAGAAAACCACAATTTTATGAACAATGGACCAAAAATATGAGGCAAAAATCTGGACATTCTGCAAAAATCTGTACAGTTGAGAGGTAAGATTTGTTATACTTTTTATGTTTTTGTCTGCACATTGAGCTCAAAGCAACAAAATTTCATTTACCCTGCACCCGTATGGGTCTAAACGACAATAAAGTTTACTTTGACTTTGAGGTTATTTAGAAGGCAGTGCAATATCAGGACACCTTTCTGTAAGTATGTTATTTTAGCCAGAACTGTGCATTCTTCCTTTTTATTTATTTATTTATTTATTTATTTATTATGTAATTGCATTAAGTAGCTGAAGCAATTCAATATTAGGTTACAAAAGGATTTACTTTGGAGTGATTATTTGCAGCAACAGCAAGACATGCCTTTAGACACGGGCCAGAGTTTAAAAATGAGGATAATTAGGTAAAACTACTACAATGCAGTTATCGGGTATCTTTCAATAAAGGTAACATTTATTTAATTTATCCTACTTTTCCAGAAGACTTCCCTTCACCTATTTGGCAGAAACAGCTTGGAGCTGTGTATTTTGAAATCTAAGTATATGTTAAGCATCAATATTTAATAAGGTCTTTTGAAGTTTTTCCTTCCTCAGAAGTAGTCAGTAGAATGACTGCAGGGACTGGGTAAAGGCATGAGTTAAATTGAGGGAGGTCAGACTAATTAAAAGGCGTTATTAATCATTTTCATTTCTATTTATGGATTAAGAACAATGAGAGCTGAGTTAGGCAATTACAGAAGGATTTCAACAGGAAAAATGACTCAGTACCTTATGGATAGTAAAGTAGATCTGATATGGAGTTATCCGAAACATATATAAACTTATGATTTTTAATACAGTTTAAAGAGAAGCAGTGATAATGGATATGATGAAGCTTCTTTTTGGTTATTATATGTAATCATTGATTCATATTCAAATCAGTAAATTGTTCAGCGGTTCTTTAAACACATCGAAGCAAAGGATAAAGATAGCTAAATTTGGAACAGATCGTTAGTTTCAGGTAAATGTAGACCGCATCATAGCTTTTGATGTACCATTTGCAAACAAAATATAATTGCTTAGAATGTTTCCACTGTTTCATGGTGCATTTAGGGTTTATTTTATATATTTTATTTTTTAACAGAACAGATGGTCTCGGGACCCTTTTCATTTATGATTCTGCACAGTGGCAAAGATATATTATTTGATGGTTGCATTTATTTAAGGTTGCATTTTTTCATGTATACTTAACTGATACATTTGATGCTAAGTTCACATAATTCATAAGAGGAAAAGTTACTATTTGCAAGTCACACTGTTAGCTTTCCATAAGGGATATTGTCAAGCATTTTTGCAGATCCATGAAAGAAAAATAAAGAATATTAATGTAATGTGCATATATACAGGCATGGGATAATATTTCATCAGGAAACACATTTCATGTACTTAAAGTTATGTAGAGGTAAATTTGGATAGTAGCAATAGGTGCAAGAACAATGACTTTCATTAACTTCTATTTGTAATGCAAGAAATTATGTCATTCAGGCAACCGGGATATTTATTTCTTGAATTGTGGGTATATTTTCCTTTGCAGATATCTGGCAGCAGCTAGCTCCAGCTGGATGTGCTGGTTTAGAAAACTTTTATTCGTCAGTGGCATGGATGAATTTGGGTCTTTGGAATGGCAGAGAATTGCCATATTGAGAAGTCATCTTAATTTTCAATTGTTTTCAAGTGATGGGGAGTAATTTCTATGATATGTTTAAAATATTTAGAGAAATAAGGTATCATAGACTTGAATGGGGAACCTGACAACTTTTTAGTGTAGTGCAGTAATGGCCATCTGTAAAAACGGGGCCTTCAGACGTATGCTGAATGATGCTCATCTCTGGGGGATGGGGCCTTCAGGATTATGGTGCTTTGACACTTGGCCCTGGGGGTGGTACCTTCAGGAGTGTAGTGAATCAATGCTCTGCTCTGGGGGTGGGGCCTACAGGTGTGTGGTGCATGGATGCTCAGCTCTGGGGATGGGGCCTACAGGAGTATGGTGCATCGATGCTTAGCTCTGGGAATGGGGCTTACAGGAGTGTGGTGCACTGAAGTTCACTTCAGGTGTTGCAGCCTTCAGGAGTCTGCTGCAATGTTTGGCTATTGGACCGGTGTCTTCAGGAGTGAACTGCAATGATGATCACTTTTAGGACTAGATTTTTAAAGTGTTGGATGCTCTTGATAGTGGTTTGACGAGTCTTTATTTTCTGTCTACTTTTCAAAGAGATAAAGTGTCGGGTATATTAAAGTCTGGACATATGAACATTTTCACTGTAAGATTGTGAGCTTATGTACCTTGAAGTGACTTATCAGGCTTTGAGTTGTTTAGTGACCTTGTTGCTTATATATTCTGCATGGTTTTTAATATGACACAGGAGTAAGGTTGGAGGACAAGGCATTTGTTTTGTTTTCCATGTTCCATCTTGTTTTCAAAGTCAGTGTTACAACAACTTAGTTTTTGTTCTGTAAAAATAGGGGCTAGGACTGTACTTGTGATGTTTTTCCCCTATGATTGCTTAAAGAAACCTACTGACAGTAACAGTTAAAGTTTTTCTTGTAGACATTTTCCAACAGCCAAAGTGGTAGGGCCTAAACTTTGAAGTAAACTGTTTTCTGAATAAATATATTTTCTGACAGATGTATTAATGTGGGAATAACAATAATAATAATAACAATAATAATAATAATAATAATAATAATAATAATAATAATAATAATAATAATAATAATAATGGTAATATAAATGACACATAGTTAAAAACCTTTATTTGTAAACATCTAGTGCCTCCAACATATCAGACATTCTTGCTTTTACAAAAGTATCAAAGTCATCCAGTCCAGCTTTTTGTTGCAAAATATGGATCATTTTAATAATAACACAATTGTATTAACAATGTATTTTATTGTAATGCATTATATTTTATTTATTTGCTCGTGTTTTATTTATGTTTGGTTGTTAAACTGGTTAGTGAGTTGGTCCTTTTATATCCCATAACAATAGTTGCAAACATTAACCATTTAGTCATATTCAAACCAGTAAAACCACAATACAATGCACTAGTAGTACTAGTTGTACTAGTAATTATTTTACCATTACATGGTGCAGCAATTGATTAAACAGTATATGAATAATACAACAAGAACAGATCAACAAGCAAAAGGCCTGTAGTTTTGTAATCACAATAAAGATTAAGTGGTTTTCAACCATGAACATTAGACATTTGGCGTTTACATATTGCATGCTAAATGTATATATGGTCTTTAAAACAAGTATATGGTAAATCATCAGAGATTAAAAAGAATTAGAGGTATTATATGGCTGATAAGTTATTAAGTTGCACAGTAAAGTGATTGCATTATTTTTTTTTTAATTAGGCAGTCTTTCAATTTCTTTTTTCTGCTTACAATATAAAAGCCATATTTTAATTGGGGAGGCATACCTTTAGTGCAATGGCTGATTTAATTTTAGGTGTCAGTAGGTTCGAACATTTTATGCCCCTGTTAATCGTTTTTTAATTTTTGTTCATTCAGTAATATGCCAGGGTACCATTTCTGTTTAATTTGCAAAAGTGGGGTGCATCGTCTGTCTTTAACAACTGTGATGGCTTACTGGTTAACTGCTGTGACTATAGTGTACAGGGTCCTGGTTCAAGACCTGCAAGGCCTTTTTATAGCTGCTGATTTGGCATAGTGGTGTGTTTCTCTGACTGTAGTGCATAGGGTCCTGGGTTCAAGACTTGCCAGTGAAATGCATGGTGGTAACACAGCACTTTACAAACTTTAGCCCCATCTCACCCCCTAAAGGGCCCATATCTATACAGGAAGAATGCAGAGTCCCTGTAATCACAGCTAAGAAGGTAAAACCTGCACTCTCTAAAGCCAAAAACACAGCATCCATGGGACTGAACAACATCCATGCTGCGTTTTACATGAAGTTCAGAATGAACTGGCTCCCCACCTATGCACCATGTTCAATCATAGCCTCACACCAGGCTTTGTGCCCACTGAATGGTGCACATCAATAGTTATGCCACTTCACAAAAGGGGAGCCACCACTGATCCCGGGAACTACCACCCTATTAGCCTGACGAGCCTGGTCTGTAAGGCCATGGAATGTATCATCATGGAACTCATAAACAAAGACATTGGTAACCTCCAAACTCTAGACCCCACCCAGTTCAGATTTGTGAAAGGCGAATCATGCCTTCTGAACCTGATCGACTTCTTTGAGGCAGTCACCAAAGCCATAGATGAGGGTAAGGTGGTTCAAACAGCCTATTTTGACCTTGCCAAGGCTTTCAACACCATCCCCCATTCTGGAATTATAGCTAAACTCACTAAACGACTGCTGAATCCTACACAAATGCACTTTATAAGCACTTACACAAGTGCATGGATTGTGCTATCCCTAACAGAACCAAGATGCTATCCTCCAAAAAAAAGAAGCCAATCTGGTGGTCTTCTGTCTTAAACAAACTGTACAACAGAAGAAAGAAACTACTGCAAAAAAGAGAAAATCCCATGATTGGAGGAACTCCCTGGTCAGCCTCAGTAAGAAGCTGAGATCCCTCATAAACTCCTCCAAAGCTAGTTATGAAAACAAAACCACCACTGATTCTAAAGACAACCACAAAGCATTCTATAGCTATGTCAAGAATCTCAATGGCAACACTCAGATCTGCTCTGAGTTACAGCACGATGACACTAAATATACAAAACCAACTGATATTGCAACATCCTGGCAGATAGGTTCAGTGCTAAATTTACTATCCTCTCACCCCCTAAAGGGCCCATCTTTATACCGGAAGAATGCAAAGTTCCTGTAATCATGGTTGCACAGGTAAAAATCTCACTCTCCAAAGCCAAAAACACAGCATCCATGGGACCTTACAACATCCTAGGCTGCCTTCTACATGAACTTCAGAATGAACTGGCACCCCACCTAAGTACCATGTTCAATCATAGCCTCACCTCAGGCTTTGTGCCCATTGAATGGCGCACCACGGCGGTTATCCCACTCCACAAAGGGGGGGGGGCACAACAGACCCCAGTAACTACCGCCCCATTAGCCTGGTGAGCCTGGTATGCAAGTCCATGGAACATATCATCATGGAACTCATAAACAAAGACATTGGAGACCTCCAAACTCTGGACCCCACACAGTTCGTGTTTGTAAAAGGCAGATCATGTCTCCTAAACCTGATAGACTTCTTTGAAGTAGTCACCAAAGCATAGATGAGGATAAGGTGGTTCACACAGCCTATCTAGATCTCGCCAAGGCATTTGACACCATCCCCCACTTTGGAATTATAGATAAACTCACTAAACTAGGTATAAATCCCTCTGTCACAAGATGGGTTGCCAACTGGCTTACTGACAGAACCCACACTGTGAAAGTAGCAGACTCCAAATCAGACTTCAGACCGGTGACAAGTGGAGTACCACAGGGTTCAGTCCTGGGTCCTCTCCTGTTTGGTATCTACTTCTCTGAAGTGAAGGCTAAGACAGAAGGTCTTTGGCTAACTAAATTCGCAGATGATTGCAAACTAGGAGCCATAATCGAAGCTCCTGATGATGTGGACATTCTACAAAAGGGCCTCACTGAGACAGATGCCTGGTGTCAAAGCCATGGTCTTAAGCTCAATGCCAAAAAGTCCATTGTCATCCACTTTGGTAAAAACTCTGTACCAATGAACTACCACATAGGCGGTAGTCTACTTAACACCAAAAGTGTGGTAAGGGGACACAGGTGGACAGTAGTCTCTCCTTTGATAATCACATTGCCACAGTGGTCAGGAAATCATTTTATGTGGCACACCTCAGCACAAAAGGTTTCTCATCCAGAAAAAAAGAGGTCATTGTTCCCCTCTACTCATTACACATTAGACCCATTATAGAGTACAACGCCCCTTTTGGTATGTACCTCACAAGACATCAACAACAACTGGAAAGGCCGCAAAAATACCTCACAAAGAGGATTACTGGCCATAAACAGATGCCTTATGCAGACAGTCTCAAAAAACTCCAGCTTTACTCTGTCGCATATCACCTACTCAGATGCGATCTCTGCCTAACATACAAAGCTATGTCAAATCCAGAGCTGTTGGACATGCTCCACTTAAAGAAATCCCAATACCTCCAAGCTACATGCTCTAGGGACCTAAACCTCATCACCACAATAAACAGAACATGCTGGAGGGATAGATTCCTGTCCCAGAGACTTCCCATACTCTGGAACAGACTATCTATCTATGTCAAACAGAGCTCCTCTTTAGCACTCTTCAAGAAAAATCTTGATGATTGGATGGGTAATAGGAAATTCACCCCCGGGGATCACTTCTGTGGTTCTGCTTGACAGGGGCACAGGAAAATAATTTTCTTGGGTGGCAAAACCCAGGGTACCTTTTTGGCTAGGCTTGTATACGCCCTAGGGCCAATAGCCCAGTACCTACTTATAAACCTATGAACCTATAAACTAGGTATAAATCCCTATGTCACAAGATGGGCTACAAACTGGCTCACTGACAGAACCCACACTGTAAAAGTTGCAGACTCCAAATCTGACTTCAAACCAGTGGCAAGTGGAATACCTCAGGGTTCAGTCCTAGGATATCTCCTGTTTGGTATCTACTTCTGTTAAGTACAGGCTCACACAGAAGGCCTTTGGCTAATGAAGTTTGCAGATGACTGCAAACTAGGAGCCATAGTCGAGTCCCCTAATGATGTGGACATTCTAGTGGGCCTCACTGAGACAGATTCCTGATGTCAGAGCCATGGCCTCAAGCTCAATGTCAAAAAGTGCATTGTCATCTCTGCCTAACATATAAAGCTATGCCAAACCCAGAGCTGTTGGACATGCTACACCTAAAGAAATCCCAATCCCTCTGAGCTACATGCTCTAGGGACCTAAACCTTGTCACCACAATAAACAGGACATTCTGGGGAGATAGATTCCTGTCCCAGAGACTTCCCATACTCTAGAACAAGCTACCCATCTATGTCAAGCAAAGTTCCTCAGTAGCACTCTTCAAGAAAAGTCTTGATGAATGGATGGGAAATAGGAAATACACCCTGGGGATCACTTCTGTGGCTCTGCTTGACAGGGGCACAGGAAAATAACTTTCTTGGGTGGCGTAAGCCAGGTAACCTTGTTGGCTAGGCTTACTTAGGCCCTTACACCAATAGCCTAGTACCTACCTATGAACCTATGAACCTATAATGATTACAGAAAATAAGGCAGCAGGAAATGGTGTAATTCCAGCTGAATTCTTTACAGTCTGGCGAAATGATAGTAGTACAGCGCTGCTTAGAATTGGTCAGCAAAGCTAAAGACCCAGTCAGCTGTGATTAGATTAGAAAATGTACATTTTTATTCTAGTCCCAAAATGTGCAATGATAATGACTGCTCAGATTATCAAATAATTCTACTTGCTACACATGAAAACAAGCTGATGTTGAGATTCTGTAAACTAGATTTCAGCAATATAAGGATTGATAACAGACAGACAGCTGTACAAGCTGGTTTTAGAAAGGGAAAAAAACACCAAAGATCAAATTGCAATTTTGCCATTTGCCATTGGGTAATGGAAAAAGCAAAGGAGTTCCAGAAATGTATTTCTTCTGTTTCATTGACTAATGTAAATACATAATGTGTGTACCATAACAAACTGTGACAGGTTCTTAGAAAAATAAAGATACTTGTTTCTGTATTTGCCTCTCAAATAATGTATGTGCAGAACAAGAAACAACAGCTGGATTTGAATATGAAATAACTGATAAGAGTTAAGATTGGGAAAGGAAGACAGGAAGGGTGACTTCTGTCACCTTGTACTTTCACTACATGAGTTGTAGTTGTTAGCCAGTTTGCTATTCATCTTGTAACATAAGAAGGATGCTTCTCTCCTGCATCTGTAGTCCTTCTGATGAGACATTAAATAGAGGTCCTGTCTGCTTGAATTGGTGGTAGCCCAGGTAGATGTAAAAGATCTCATCACACCTACTGAAAAGAGTAGGGGGTGCCTTGTTATATCAACACTTTTCCATCCTCCATGCATTATTTACACCTTCACTATATTTACATTACACTTTCTATCATACTTTATACATCACAAGAAATGCTTTGCGTGATTATCTTCCTAAATACATGTGAAAGCCACCCCCCAGCAATTCCACAATAACCATATACGTATATCCCATAATACTTCATTTTCATAAATACTAGATAGCAATGATATTTTCCACACAACACCATGTTCATAGCAATTTTTTTATACTTTCCAGTCATAAACATATTTGAATAATGTCCAAAAACCTTCATTTTTCTTAACGATCAAAAAAAAAAAAAAAAAATATATATATATATATATATATATATATATATATATATATCATGATACCTCTTCAGTTTTATAATTATTACACCTTCATGTTCTATGATATTTATGTTACTTTGCAGTAGCAGTTTGTCCAGTAATAAATACCACAGAAAATTGTTAGCTTCAACAAAGAAAAAAAAAAAGATTCACATCTTTCCTGCCTTTTCCTTATTTCATTCTTGAATTCATCCTCCCCCATGTTTTCACAAGGATCAGTATAGTAGTTTGCTTTCATTATTTTAATGCCATTCTTTCCTTTCCATCTCTATGTAATTTACATTAGTTCTCTACATCTTTATTTTGGTTTCATATTCCTTCTCTTCCAACCTTTTTGTTTCTCTTTTCCCTTTCTTACTCTCACCCATTAATGTGCCTTATAAATTTTTCAAATAAAAACAATTCCTAGTATTGTTTTCTTGAGACACTTGTTAACATTAATGGTAGCCTTATCCTTCCTTAACTTCCCTTCTGCCATCCCCTAACCTTGATCTACATGTTTGTATGAGTGCATTCATCACCGTCATACACAGCCACATGCTCAATGCACAACCTTGCTTTGCCTCTTTTCCCTGTCTTAACATTTTCCAACCCATCCATTCACCATCCAAAACACACAAGAATTTCCATAAATTGCCTTCACTTTCCTACTTTTTTGTGCTACCTCGTATTCTTTTAAATGTTCAACATTTCCCCATGATCAATACCATCAAATGTCTTAGACATATCACATGCGGTTACTTTTTTATCTCCTTTCCCTTATCTATACACTCAATCATTTCTTCAAACATCATTAGCATTTCATTTAATCATTTACCTTTAACCTCATGCACACCTTCATCCAATTACCAATTACCATCCAATTTACCCTCTTTGACAAGCTTGATACATTTGATCAGCTTAGCATTAGTGCCTATTTTTACCTTATTTCATTATAAGTTATTTAGTTTGTATTAACACTGTATACACCACGTCTTATACACCATATGTATAGTTAATATTCCTCATTATTGTTTTATGTTTCATTCCCATCCTTTCCCCCCCTTCCCCCCCCTTTCTCCCTCATCCTAGTTTTTGTATGGCCCCCCATAGCCACATACATTTGTGCATATACATACCATTTTACATATTTTTAACTATAGAATGGTAACCAGTATATACATTGGTTAGTCAAATTTGTAGGTTTTATTGATGAGTCAAGAAATAATATATATTTATATAGTTTGACCTATGCTCACTAACATATTTTATTCATACATTTCATTCTTATATTGTTTTTGCACATTTCAGTGCATTTACTTTAGTTTGCTTGAATGCATTGTATATATAATTTTAAACTGAAGTCACTAGTGCAGATATATGTGTTCATTTGTTTTGGTTTTTTTCTAATGCATATAAATAGCATAATAATTAAACTTTTTAAACTGTTTTTATTCTATATCTATAGAGAATGTTTAAGTATTTGTTTAGTTCATATGGATTTCTAATTCTCTTAGTGGAAGTGTTTTTAGAAACATGCCCTTCTAATGCTGTTGCTTTTAACTGTCTTAATTATTTTATAGAATCATTGAATGTGTTTAACTGTTATTAAATAATTAAGTGCTTATGGGTTTTGTGTATAAAGCTGCTCAGTTTGTTGAAACTTTTTATGGTCTGAAGAAGCGTACAGGAAGGTACGCGAAAGCGCTTACCACAAGTCAATAAATTATTTTGTTATTTAAAAATTGTACAGAGTCGTGTTGAGTCCGAAGTTTATATTTTATCATAGTTATTTTTGTTAACCACGGCCTCTCTGTTGTAGTGGTTTTTACTTTCATATATATTTTTTCGGCTTATTTCCGCTACAACACACGACATGACTACTCCTAATGTGGAACTTGACTATGTGCCAGAACCGAGGATACCAAGGAGAAAAGAAATGTGGACAACATTTCTAAGTGATGGACTCAATCCTTTATTGGATCTGGACTTGAAAGCACCGAATGGTAACACTATTGAGACTAATAATGACAACCTAGAAGCCTTTAATACCAAGATTAAGATCTTGGAGAATGATTTGTACAAATTTCAACGTTTAAATTGGCAGAGAAAGCATATGGAAGCCTGTGTACGCTTCAAATTGATCCCTAGAGGCATGCGTATACTTTGTATACCCTCCTATGGTGATGCTCATCCCTTCCTGCTTAAGCGATGGCAGGAGATTAATTTGGAAGCCAGTATGCAGTATGTTCGACTCCTTATAGACTATTTTAGTCCAATAGAAAAAGAGTTACTCTCTAAAATTAACATCCTTCAACAAGAACTTACTGAAAGTTTTCCTGGTGATCAATATCAGAGAAGAATGGACAGTCTATTTAGTCAAGTGAGCTCATATGCTCTCCGATTGCAGCAAATTAAACAAAAAAAGCTGCAACGTGACTTTGAAGACTTCTCTTCGGGGAATGTCTTCATTTGGCCAAGGAAAGAATCACCTAACACTCAGGCTCGTATGCAGACACCAAGTACGGCGCCGCATGATGACACAATCGTAACGACAACAGAATTAGTATTGGCCACGTCAAGAGCTGTTCAGGAGGACAGCTCGAGAGAGAATTTCACTACACCGCCAGAAGTCCCCATAATAGCAACACCACTGGCGGCTACATCAACCCCTCTTCCCAACCAGGAAGCGTATCGTAATAAACTTGGTCATAAGAATCTAGGTGCTATCCCTAAAAATGATAGTACGGCTTTTTTACCGTATCCTATAAAAAAGTTAGCGCCCATGAGAGAACGCCGGAACAGCTGGAGCAAGAAAAGAAAGTTATCGGAAGACAACAAAGCCTTCCAAAGAAGGAGACATTACCAATAAGGAACCAGCTCTTCTTTAATATGTCCAGGTATGTGCTTTCTACCCATGATGAAGAGCTTCTTAACAAGGGACTGTCTTTTGTACCATCGCAAAGTAGTGTCCTCTCCGAACTATTGACTGACCTTAGAATGTTTGGGCGTTCTATAGCCCTGAAAATTTTATTCAAGTCTAAACCCACAGAAGGAGATAATTGTGTTGTTAACACTTTTAATTTTAAAAAGAAAAGCTTGTTTTTTTCCAGCAATACCAGGGCACGTCGAACTTTTTATTAAATTATGTGAAAAGGAACTTTATGAATACTACATGAATAATAAGAGAAAATGTATGTATTTTAATATGACGAATGGTATGCATTCCTCTCTCTACAATTTGATGCATGACAACACTTTAGTCTTTAGACCAGTAGACAAAGGGGGTGGGGTAGCTATATTTGATAATTCAGCATACCAGACTCTAATGTACGACATGCTAAGAGATCATAGTACATATTAGGAAATTGATAATTTTGAGCTGTCAAAAATTCTAGCTAGAGTCAAAGATGAGATTTATGATTCACTTATGTGTGGCCAAATATCTGAGGAACTCTATGATTATTTTATCGTAGAAAAACGCTCTTACCAGCCATTAAAGGACTGCCTAAAATGCATAAAGGAGTCATACCTCCACCTATTAGGCCGATTGTGGCTAGTGAGGGATGGGTAACAGAAAAGGTATCAGTTTATCTAGAAAAAACCCTAAGACCTATAGTTAATAAAATTCCAAACATATTGAGAGATACTTATCATCTTTTGGAATCGTTAGACTCCATTGACAAAGAATTAGTTAAGGGACAACACCTACTTGTCACATTAGATGTGACTAGCCTTTTCACCTCCATACCTAACGCAGAAGGAGTCCAGGCAGTGAGGGAACTCCTATCAACATTTACAAGCTTAAAAAACAATGATGTCATTCTTATTTGCCAGTTATTAGACCTAGTTCTTCATAATAATGTGTTTGTTTTTGAAGGGTGTTTGTACTTGCAGATATCGGGGGTAGCCATGGGCACCCCTAGTGCAAACACCTATGCAAACTTGGTAATGCATAAATGGGAAAGAGATTTTATTTTTACTCATCCATCATTCAGGAAAATATTGGCCTACTATCGTTTTGTGGACGACATCTTATTGGTGTGGGAAGGCTCTGAAGAAGAGTTTGTTGAATTTAAAAACTATCTGGGAACCACCACAACATTTCTTAAATTCACAGCGCATATGTCCTATGAATCAGTGAGTTTCTTAGATGTGTGTCTCAGCATAAATAATGGTAAATTAAGTTCAACCCTATTTAGAAAAGCCTGCTGGAGAAACTCTATACTGTGTTATGACAGTATGCATCCCCGCCATGTTTTTAAGGGGATAGTAAGGAGTCAGTTTATTAGAATATCTAAAATTTGTAAAAATAAAGATGATTTAACTCGTGAAGCAGACATTTTGGAGAGTATCTTCCTTGAAAGAAAATATGAAGAAAGGTTAGTGAAAAATATTAGGTCACAAGTCTTGAAAGAAGAAAGAGCTTTAACATTACCATTAGAAAACAATTCTACACATTACACTGAACATAGAAATCCATCATGCACTATAGGTAAACTAAGTTTTTTCACTACATATACTAATGATAGTCCAAATATCAGGAGAATAATAAATAATAACTGGAAAGTGTTATTGACTGACGATTATATGCAACAGTTGGTAGGCAAAATACCCCACTTTGTTTATAGGAGCAATAAAAGTCTCAAAAGAATGCTCTGTGATAGACCTAGTAGAATGGAACAGAAGTCGGTTGAGAAAGAAGGTACCTATCCATGCAACCGCTGTAATTATTGTAAATTTATTACCAATGAACAAGTCTTCACACATCCTGAAACAAGATATGTCTTTAAGCCAAGATTTTTAGCTACTTGTGACAGCTCGGGATTGATACCACAAGTCAATAAATTATTTTGTTATTTAAAAATTGTACAGAGTCGTGTTGAGTCCGAAGTTTATATTTTATCATCATTAGCATTTCATTTAATCATTTACCTTTAACCTCATGCACACCTTCATCCAATTATTTTTTGACACTCTCATTCTTTTCTGAGTAATCTTAATAAAGCTTTTAGTCAGAATTTCCCAACATAATCAGTCTCTATTTTTTATTCCCTTCCACCTTTTTACATATAAATTTTATAACCCCCCTTTCAAATCCCTTCTTATTTGATACCTTCCTCCATCCTTTTATTCAATATTTACAGAAAACATCCTTTTCATCATCTTACATTTCTTTTCAAAAAATACAACCTAATCCATTTGGACTTGGTGTGGATTCTTTGCCTTTCTATATAGCATCCTCTAGCTGCTTGCTTTCAATTCATTTTTCCATTTCTTTTCCTACCTCATTTGTCATCATCTTTACATTGCATACACCCCTGTCACATTTTCTTCTCATACATATTCTGCACATACCATTCTACTATATCCGTCATTTCCTTTTGTTTATATCTTAACTGATCTTTTTCATCCTTCATTACATTCATGTTTCTGTCATTACATCTCAATTGTTTACCCAAAATGGGAAACCTTCTTTTCTTCCTTTCAAATAATGCTTTTGTCTAAATATCATTCTTTCACTGTTTCCTTATTATATTCATATCATTTATTTTCTTCTTCTGGAAAACATTTCCCTATCAATTTCTATACTATTCTTTCATAAATTAATTTTTTCTTATTTTATATAATCTTCTTCCACTGCTTTTAAGTATATTTTTAAATGTCTCCTTATGCACCATCCACCACTTTGCCATAAAATGGCTTCATTTTCATATGATCTTCCCAGTGTTGTCCTCTTTCTTTTTCAAGATATTCCATTCCTGCAATTTAGCCTGTCAGTCTGTTTAACCCTTTTCTTTCATCATATTTTCATTTGCTTCTGTTATAGACCATACTGCCACAGGATCTGAAAACTTTGCTCCTCTAATTCCGTTTTTTCTTTCTTTCATGCCAAATCTAAACAAATCTCTGTTTTAAGTAACTCCTTCTTAGAAGTATATTCTTTCACTTCACCTATCACTTACAACCACTCTCAGCATTTTTACATATTGTGTTATTTTCCATTTCACCCTTCTTAAATTACAATTAAAGTCTCCCACCATCATAAATTGACATATTTGCTATCACGTTTGAATTTCCACAATCACCTTTTCCGTTCAGTCACAATTCTATTTGCGTACACTGTTACTGTTCTAAACACTTTCTTCCCCTTTCTCACATCACACACTACAACTCTTCCTTCTGCCACCACCATTATATGTAATATTTAATCTCTTCAGTTTTAGTAAGCCTGCGTTACCCGAACATGTATCCCTCTCTGCAGTCCACACCAGTTTTCCCCACATCATCTTGCATTCCACCCTTTTCCTTTTATCAGTGTATCTCATGTCAAGTAAACAAATTACCCCTGCATCTATTTTTTCCATACAATTCAAGCACCATCGATCTTCTAACATCACTTTTCATGCTATTCATATTCAGTGATGCTATACTTATAATTGTACTTTTTTTGTTTTAAAGTTTATCTTTTGTCCTCATCTGTCTCATTCTCACCTTCCCACCAATAAAACCTTCTGCTTTTTTTAATTTGAAGCTCATATCACCCTCTTCTTACTCTGTTTCTAACCCCCAAACCTATTTTTACCGTCTGTATGTGTTTCTTTTCTATGTCTGAGTACCTATTTATTTGTTGTTGATTCTTTATTTTCACCCTCACCACAAGCCTTTTCCTCCAGCTCTCAATGGCTCCAGTCTGTTTCTTTTGTATCTGCACATCCTTTTCTTTCTGTATTCTTTAACTTGAACCTGCTCCTGCTGCAGCATAAGTCTTTACTCTGGAAACATTGCTGTCAGTCTCCTCTCTTTACTGCTCTCTGTTTCATCTTTCTGAAGCCCAAAACAGAGCATGCCTTTAAATTCAGTAAGTCCACTGTCTGGACAAGCCCTCTCTGTATCACCACCTTCATTTACAGCATCCTTCAGTCTTTCTGTCATCTCACTGAAAAATATTTTTGTTCCATTGCCACACTCCACTGAATGCCCTCCAATTATTCTGGTCCTACTTCTTTCATCAGTTTTTGTAAAACAGTTATCCAGATGTCCTGATGTCATGACATTCTCCTTCAAAACATCTTTTTCTTCTGAATTACAATTTCTTTTTCTTATCCATCTCCAGCTGATCTTCACTCACAGTCTCCATTTTACGTATTTCAGTGATCACTGGTAACAGTTCTCTTAGATCGCCTAGTGATCACCTGACAAAAAGTAGGGGAAGTTCGCTGATGCCCTGGTCAAATAAGTCCCTGGTAGTAAGGGCCAGTGTTGGCATTTTTCGTGCCCCCAACAGATGTCAGGATAGGGTCCCGCTATGCAGTTCCAGTCTATGTATTACCCTGTCACTGCCACCCTTTCTAAATAACCTTTTAGTTCATGCTGCAAACTTTTACACAGACTGACCTGTAGCTGCAATACTCTTAGATTACAATAAGCCTATGTACCAAAGTATGCTGGGTTATCTCACATATGGACATTTACAGTTACTACCAATTCAGCAACTCTAGTAACAGGTCTGGACTTAGTGAAATGGCACCCTAGGGCATCTGTTTTAGCCACAACCCCCTACACACACACACACACACACACACACACACACACACACACACACACACACACACACACTCCAGTCTTCCCTTGTCTCCATGTCACCCTCACCACTACCATTTTGGCTCATCACATCATGCATATCACTTTTTTCCTTCCTCTTTGCCTATTCTTCAGCTTTTTCAGGAAGCCATAACTTCCTATATGCTTTGAAATGCAATTTTAAAGTTGTTTTTTTTTCTTTTCATACAACTTTTTCATCCAATGACAGTTTGAACAGAAATTATGATTAAGGAAAGAAATTGTGTTGCTGTTCAGCTTTAGTTTTCCTTACATCCTTGCAGCATACCTTTCCTGACCAGGACAGTACAGTAATAACCATTTAGGAAGTAACTCAAATACACCATGGCCTAGGAAGCCATAGGGTTATAGATGATTTGGAATGTATTTTAGAGCATTTTCCCAGCCTTTTCCTACAATGTGACCTAAACAAAAAACATGAGTAAGAAAATAATGTACGTCTTATTTTTTTTCTTTCATGGAAGACATAAGATGTACACAAGGCTTAATGTTCAAAGATGACCAAATAGTAGCTCACAATAAACAAACAAGCCAGTTGTTGTTTGGATACATAGGTCACATCTGGAAACTGCCTGCTTTCCTACCCCCCCCCCAAAAAAAATACCACCTATGCATCCATCTGGTATTAAACTAGGATGAAAGCAAAGTTTCAAATGGCTACATTCATGTATTTCAAGTGACAACTGACATACATATACATAGCATGCATCATCTCTTCTCAACCCAAAATGCCAAAGGGAGCTACCTGTGTACATGCCTGAAGTGTGGAAAAAAATAATGATTACAATAAAGTATTATACTTTGTTGCTCCTAGACAGGACATTGCCCCTACCCAGGCTATAGTAACCTTTTATACCTCTGAGGTCTGTGAGAAAAGTGAAAGAAACAATGACCATACTGGCCTCAGCCCAAACACAAGCTATAATGACCTCCTGTGCACACCTCTAAGGTTTGACTCTGATAAAAATTAAAGAAGTAACAACCACACAATCCCCAGGTCCCCCACCATTACCTACAGCAGCTTTCTGTACATACACATATCTGAGCAGGGCTGGTTTTAGAACAGGTGCAGCTGAGAATAGAGGCCATTATCAACTTTATCCAAACAGGGTCATATCACAGCCTGTTTAGGTTAAAGATCATAATCAGAAAATTAATAATTTTTTTCTTCATTATTCCCCAACCAGCAACGGCGTTTGTGGGGCCCCCACATAGTCAAGGGTGATCACGGGAGCTCCTCGTATCCATTAATATAGTCTTGGGAATGAGGGCCCCAAAACTCATAGAAGATCTAAGTGCTTGAATGTTTTGTGATATATTTTATGCCTTACATTTGAAAAATAATTACTTATTAGCTGCATTTTTACTGATACCCAGAAGAATAATGTATGTGTAGTGACATTATTGGGTATGTGCACAGATAAAAATATCACACACACACACATGCACACACAGAAACACACAGAAACACAAGCATAAGCCATAGCAATACTAGTTTTGGACTCATTCTTATTTTAGCAAACAGCAGTGCATTGTACAACACCAGTACAGCCACTCCAGATCAGTGACTGCTGTTTAGCAGTCGTCAAATAGCAGCAGGGGTAAGTTTCTTTTATTTACTTCATTAAGAAGTAATCCAAACCTATCACTGTCCCTGATTTCACAGACCTTCCCTGATTTTGCTTGTAGGTTTGCTCTTTTCTTCAAAAAAAGTTTGCCTTGCTTGCAATTCTTTCAGGATTACAGTCAATAAGTCCAGACATCGGAGCTTTATACTTGTTGTCCAAAAACTGCATATTTATTCAAAGGTGTTATTCTACTGATTTTTTAATTGAATTATAGTAATATTAAAAATGTGTTCCTGATCTTGACCCTTTATTCTTAAAATCCAAGGTTTGCAGTGAGATCAGTAACTCTGAGCTGCTAATCTCTCTAGCGCCTCCCATTTTCATGTTCATCATCAGCTTTATCTTTACAGGGTTGTATCACAACCCTCTTCAGGTTAAAGATCATAATCAGGAAATTAAAGCATTTTTTTTCCTGATTTTCTAACAACCAGCAGCAGCTTTTGTGAGACCCCTGCACAGTCAAGGATAATTAAGGCAGCCCCCTTACAGCCACATGTACGTAAAGCTGGCTATGTTGTTAGTTTTAGTAGAGAGAATGCCCTCCAGCAAGGTTTAACTAAGCCAGGGGCAATATGTCAGTGGCAAAATATTAAATTAAATTGTGAAAGCTGTTACTTGATAAAACACTGTTATCATAACCAGAGATATCATTGAATTTTAAAGGTGATATAAGTAAGAGTTATTACCCACCTGGTTTATTAAATGTACACGATTGCTATACTAGCTTTTGTTGGTTTGACAGACCTGTTACAAAATATCAAGATAAGATAACTTGCTGTTGTTCGGGGCCCCCAGGAAATGGAAGTCCTTAGTGACCACAGAGTTTGCTGGTGCCTAAAGCTGGCTATAATAGTAGTATAAACACCACCTTGTTTCTCCCCCTGAAAAGAGATCACTAGCCTAGTGAGATTATCCCCGTCAACAAAAGATAGATTAATTAATTAATTAATTAATTAATTAATTAATTAATTATCATGTGTCTTTATTTTAGGCCTCTAAGTTTATTTTCAATTCAAGCATAGGGAATATGGGCAATAGCTTTGACCAGATTGCACTATGATGCATGAAATTTAAAACCACTACCTATAACCCTTACTAAATTACATTGACTTTGACAAAACCAAATTGCTTCAGGTCTAGAGCAATATGACATTTACATTGAAAAAATTGGATATTCATATAAAATGTTTCCTGACTTTGCAAGTTAGGGTTGCTAAACTGATTGGTTTATAGTTTATGAGCTCTGAGGTAGTGCCCACATTATGGTGTGGTGCAACAACAGCCATTTCCCATAACTCAAGAAGATAACCTGTAGTATGCTTAAGTTTAGTAGTTTTACAAATGGCGTCAGAAAGGCCATTCTTAATATTGTTAATAATGTAGCCAGGTGCATTGTTGGGGCTGACAGAGGTGGCCATTTTTGCTTTAGAGAGTGTAGTTAGGATATGCTATGCTAAGACATGTCCTGTGATATTCTTTTGGAAGAGGAAGGGACTCCCGAATTTCAGCAACAGTCAGCAATATGTGGTAGACATTCTGTATTACCAAAGACTTTTTAGAAAAGCAAGTTTAGTGCAATATTACAGATTTAACAAAAAACTCAGAACAATCAGAATATTCTTCATGTGCTATGACCCTGCTAACTTTCTATTTCTTTCACCTTGCCTTCTCTTACATACTATGTTTGCTAAATGTAAACCATATCACTGTAAATTTAAACAGCTTTATTCCTTATATTCTACCTTCTTTACTTGAAAGGCAAATTGGCTTCATACTGTTCTCACAAAGGTTTGCAAGCATCATACTCAGATTCTTACAACTGTTTAACACATCTCATTAACATGCTAAAGCGGTACTGAAATTCAAGAGTAACTGTATCCAAAATAACCACAATATCTTTTCACTGGATCCCTTTCCCTTCTCTCGTATCAAACCCTTAACTGGTGAAGCCACTGCATGCAATCGATCATGCTTTCCTTTGCACCTCTCACCACGTCATACTTTGTTAATTGGAGTTTGTCATAAAACAGCATATCTCACCGGCATTAATAGGTTCATAGGTAAGTACCAGGCTAGCTGTCCTCACGGGCCATTTTAAGCCTAGCCAATTTCCCTTTTTGGGTTTGAAATAACCTATCTCATTTGGTTATAGTTTGGGCTTACCCATCCCATAGTCAACATACTACCCCTAATGACAATACCTGGGCTCATACCATAGATAATTTGAGGGCCGCCGTTCATGGGATAAAGCATATAGGAACTGCCCCTGTTAATTAGTAATACAATTAATAGCAAAGTTGGGGCTGCTGAAGATGATTGACCTTTCAAAGCACTACAAGCCAGAGGAATATCATTAAAAAGCTAATCTGAGTTATCTTTACACAGTTTTATACTCTCACAGTTATTCATGATCAAAGTGTCGCCATTTTAGATTTCATCTTTTTTTTTTTTTTTTTTTTTTTTTAAGTATTTTGTGTATTTTGAATTCATGGCTTTACTACAAATTAATTAAGTCTGTGGCTTTAATGTTAACATGGTATCAGCTCTTAAGGACGATTTTATTTAAACCAGAAGACAAATAATTTTAATCAACTCATTTACACATAGTAGCTGTAGAATATCTCACCTTTAGCAGCCCACACATATTCTTAGACTCCTGATCATTTTCTGAATGTCAGGTTCAATAGCATAAGCCAAACTAATGTAACTGTCTTATGAATATTATATGATATTTCAAAAGTGTAAGAAGCAATACTCTAACAAAAAATATATGTAATCAGTGTGCTCACAACATTTATATCAATGTTGCAATACATTATACAAAGAAACATCCATAATGATATTTTTCTGTAAATTTTCACAGTTGTTTTATATCTTGAAAAAATGAACAACCTATTCCTACAGTGTCAGCAGCAGTGTTGTTTTATGAGACGAGCTTGCTCATTGATGTTTTTATACAAATACAAACAATTGTGCTTATTTGCATATTTCACAGCATAAATAGCTGTCAATGACTGTCAAGTTGCAGAGTTAAATCAATGACGGATTTCTTCAGTGCTATCAGTGTTCCAGCTGTCGTACATTAGTTTATAAGACACTTGTTTAAGAAAATATTAATATAAATTTGGAAATATTTAACATCTTCATAATTGCTACAAAACAGCTTGAAATATCTCAAGTATAGTGGATTATACATGAACAGTGACAGTGTTTGTTTTTTGTTTGTTTCCCATAAAGGCATTTCGTACAATGCCGCACAATAACAGGCATACATTCACTGAAATTTGAAAAAAAATAATGTAAACTTCGAAATACTGTTAACGAATAGCAAACGGTGATTACTATCTTCCCTGCAGGGCACCCTAGAATAATAATCATACTGCTATTTTTTCTTCCACTTAACCCTTCCATATCCATTATTAGCTAATAAGTTAATTAGTTAAAATGCGTTAACTAGTAAGCCACTTAGTTAAGGAATCCAGACCCAGAAAACATTATAATGTCATAAGGCACTATGGGTGTTAAAAGGAAGGATGCAAAAAGTTGCAAAAGGTCTGCTGTGCTAAGTAGCATTTACTCTACCACTCCACCATTAGGACATGCATGTTGCTTCACTCTAATTACCTTTAATGCATCAACCATTGTTATTATTTTTTGAAAAGCAGTATAAATTTGTTAAAACCTGTTTAACGGAGCAACTGAACCATCAATTTGCTTTACCTGATAAGTTAAAACTATTTTAACTATTTGTACTGCTTAATTATTTTGCTGAAAGCAGCAAAATTAGTAGTAACACAATTAAGTTTTGCTATGTGGCAATAAATCTCATCTTGAAGCCTACCTGTACAGACAAGGTACATTACAGACATATCACCTGTATGCTACGGCACCTGACAGAACACAGGCTACATAACTCCTTACACAAAATGTGATAATGATTTAACCAACGCGCCGATTTTATTGCAGCATAAATGTAGAAAATGCAGTAGCTCCTGCTTTTATATAGAGCATATTAAACAGAATCAGAAACAAAGTATGATTATAACACCATGCTAGTCAATTCCATCATTATAAACAAAATGAAAGAGCAAATACACATCTCTTACCCTCAGCTCACACTTCCTGGCTCACTTGGATGGCTTAAGACACAATGCAGTTTGTTCTTGATAATCTACTAGGAAAAGTGTGGTTAATGCACTGACTTGAAAGTTATGATGTACTCACACCTGAATTGGGAATTACACTGGAAAAGAACTGACACAAATAAGGTGATCCATATATAAAGGTGTTGCAGATTTAAAATCCTTCTGCAAGATATGGCTTCCACTTCAGATAGAGATGCCATGTTTCAGGTATGGCTTTTAAACCCTGCATGGAATGTAGCTAGACAATGATTTGTAAATTTAAATAAACCATAAATGGTAAATACATTTTAATCTGATTTCAAAGGAATATGCAGTTTAGTTTTCTGGTATGATTTATTTTTATGGCTCCTTGTTCCTTGGCGCATGATAATATTTAACTGGGATTAACTTGGAAAGCTACTAAAGCAAGAGTCACAGTTTGTCACCTTTTGTAAATTTCCGCTAATATACAGTAGATTTTCTCCTCATATTGTGGCTATGAAATCACATTTTTTTTTCAGATCGATGTAAAGACAACAGTGAAAATGAGATCATGCTTGTTTCAACCATAAGGAGCCTGAGATAAACTTTTCTGGTCGCCTGAATTGATATATTTTGTTTACGTGAAGACAAACTTTATAAAGACTGACAGTATTAGACAGATCTAACAAATAATATCATATGAGAAAAAAACAATCACCCCCTCCCATACAGACACACACACACACACACACACACACACACACACACACACACACACACACACACACACACACACAGACAAAACAATGGAGAGGCCATACCTCTCAACCTGGAAACAAAATTCTGGACAAAGGCTCATGAAAAGTAGATACAATTGTCCAAAATCAGGACACAAATTAACATAACATTTGCATACAGAATCATGTAACCCCTCCCACTCCAATGGGATTGTGGGATTCCAACATGAAAATTGAAGACATTAAATAATAAATAATGGTAGACATTTGAATTTCAGACTTCATAGTCCCCAGAAAATACATAATAATTAAAAATGTGTTATTCTAGCAACTATATGAGTTTACAGGAGCAATATTTAAAATCTGTTCCTATTTTTGGGCCTTTGTCCCACTATTAGTTTTCGCTTTGTCCAGATTTCTTGCTGTGAGAGACTGAGAGGCATGCATGCAAAGGGATGTGCAGTTCTACCAGGCTTTATAGTTGTGACAAAAGGAAAGATGTTAATGTGTCTTTGCAGGAGGCAAAAGTCTGTTCAGTTTTACATGAAATCCATATCGGTCTAAAATCTCTTTGTGCATGCCCATGGGCAGATTCATCTTAGCAATTAATAAGACTGGAACAAAAACAAAACAAGTTTTCACAGAATTATATGCTATTCAATTACAGCATTAATAACGTGAAAATTCTAACCACTCTCAACGTCAAAGTATTTGAACATCACCTCCCCAAATAAACTGCAAATCTATATAACATGTTGATACCATCCCATCCTACCAGCTTTTCAGCAGCTCAGGTCACTTTAAGTATCTTAAAGGATAGTGCTACAGAAAAGTGAGACTTTATTCTATGGCTGTGGAGTGAGGGCTTATATGCGTGCCATTAAAAAAATAAATAAATAAATAAATAAGCAAAACACTGCTAAAGGTAATTCCTCACCAGTCACAGTCTAAATTAGTGCTACTGCTGTGCATGTTCCTCACGTGCTACATTCAATATTACCTACAGCCGTCTGGGTGCACTAACAGTACTTAACTGCAGATCAGAGAATTCACAGTCATTGAGAATCCAGCACTGGCTATTCCTGCATGCAAGAGGAGCTGAAGTTATGCTATGTCCTCCGTATGTAAACTATGGGCAAAGAAATGGTACCAGCATTTACTTCACCTTCGTGGCTTCAGCATTCAGCATATTACCATGACTCTGCAAATCTCTGGGTTATATAGTATGAAAAAGGGTTGGTCATTGGGCAAAACAAAATAGGGAATAACATTGGGTCCTAAAGTTAAGTTTTCCACAGTGTACAAAACTTTGCAAACATCTCTGAAAAATGGACACAGGCTAGTCGCTGTTGAAGTGAGCTGAGCCTGTATATAACTCACTTTCACCTCTGCGTACGGTGTGTGGTGAGTTACCGTTAGCAGCATGCAATATAACGTTTGTTTGTTAACAAACATTCTCATTTGAAATTCTGCAAAAGCTCTCTGAACCTCAATACCCTATCCTTTGGAATAAAAAGGTTAGATTCAGCAAATTTTGCTGCTGACTTTATGCTTGGAGTTAAGAGTTATGTTTGTCAGATTAATCATTATTTTTTAACAGGATGACCTGTCTAACTGTTTTAGTTTTAAATCGGCCCTTTTTAGCCATGTTCTTTTCTTTGCAGATTGCATACACCCATAATGTACCATTACTGCTTGTGCACCTGCTGTGAAATGCGAATGAACTGATGGCTAATGTGGTACTAACTTACTTTAGTTTGCAGCATTGCTAGTAAATAATATTGGCAGATATAGTTTCTGAATTAGGCAATAAGGCAAATTTTTTTATTTTTTTTTTTTACTTACCTGTCTGCATATAGAACATGGGTGGGTGCTGGGCATACATCCGATGATCCAGGCAGACTCCTGTCTCTGTACTGCAAAAGCACTTGTCTCTGGCTGACAGAACTTAAGTAAAGTTAAATTATACAACTGAAAACAGATCTGCAGCTCCGCTCGGCTCTCTGCTGTGCTGCTGCTATTTTGAATTTCCAACCCAAATTTCCAAACAAGCACATGGTAAACACAGGGAGTCTCCAACAAGCTAGCAGAAAGCTGAGATTATCACACATGCCTCTGCACATTGGTGATGTGTGATGATGTTAGCGGTCAGCCACAATGTCAACTTAAAAAAAAAAAAAAAACAAATTGAAAAAATTGGGATATGAAGGGGCCACTCAGGAATTTGTGGCACCCCATAATTTTGCCCTCAAAACCAGTAAATACTGAGGAATTTGGTATGCTTGAGAGGTATGGGAGGGGGAGATTCTTAGCTGGCTACAGAGCAAATGACCAGTCTGTCTGTCCTGTAAGTTGATTGGACTGAATGTGTGAAGTAGCATCTTGGAGCTCCATTTTAAAATTCGTGAGGTTCCCTCACAGGGAGAGAAAAAAAGCATTGCAGATTGCAATAAAGGAATACATGCTATAATTCTGAGAGTGTATCTTTACAGATGGACTACTATACATGAAAGAAACATCTGCCAAGTATCTGTAATAATATACATTTTATTGTAATCTAATTTTCTACCTTACATAGGTAGAGTAAAAGGCCAGCATTGCCATCCTGGAACCTTTCTATTTATAGTGAACTAGCTAAATCCAGTATCAAGGCCAGGCAATGTAATAAATACTTTTATTGAATGACAGGCATTGAACCCCCCCCCCACCCATTTCACAGTAATCACATATGACCTCCCCCTTCATCTGTATCAGGAAAAGGAAGAAAATATAATCATACTGTAAACTCTTTTCAGTCGTTCCTTTATCTAAACGTTTGACATTTGTAATAACAGCAATGTTGCTATTTTAATGCTTGAGAGAGATGTGAGGATGTGATATCTTCCAGCAGCATGGGAGAAAAACTTTTGACTGTCACACTTTGTTGTAAGTCATTTATATATATATATATATATATATATATATATATATATATATATATATATATATATATTTTTTTTTATTAACTTTTAGCTCTTTCATGCAATGTTTCTGGAAAACTGCTGCACAAAAGTACTATTACATCAGAGTTAGCACTACATAATTATCTTTAGTGACTGAGACTAACAAGAAAAAAAAATCTTACATTTTTTAGTTTATGTTGGTATGTAACTGTAGTAAACACACATAAGATACAAAAAGACAGCTAGATTAGGATAAAAATAAACTCTAGCTGTACTGAAATACTCTTGTACTCTATGGGAGAACATTTCTTGTGTGTGTGTGTGTGTGTGTGTGTGTGTGTGTGTGTGTGTGTGTGTGTGTGTGTGTGTGTGTGTGTGACGCATGTGTGTGTGTGTGTGTGTGTGTGTGTGTGTGTGTGTGTGTGTGTGTGTGTGTGTGTGTGTGTTCTCATTTGTAGTACAACAGCGACAGTGGCAGTAATTGTACTAAGCCAAGACAGACTCGTGAAAAATTATGAAATTTGTGCAATAGAAAAACTAGTGTAACAAGTTCACAAAATCATATACATTAAAAAGTTATACAAAATCGATAAGTTTAACAGAGGCATTTGCTGGAAGAAAGGAAACCTGCAGCAATAAAAGCAAAACAGCAAGCCAGAAGGCTAGGAAGCAGCTCAGAAAAGGAAGAAAATATAATCATAAGTTGGAATGAAAACTAAGCAGATGCACGACGGCCAACAAGGAAGGCGACAAGCATATTTGTGCAACCAACTTAGTTTAATAGCTTTTGTCAAAATATTAATGCCAATGCCACAACTGTCAGCACAGATTTCTGTTCTACAACATGTTATGCTGTGATTTATACTTGTAATTATTTTACTGAACACATTTCCTTCTTCAATTGTTCATGTCATATTAACGGGTGAAGCCTGCCTTCCAGCTTTGCATATTCATTTAATATTTATTACTTAATTTGTTTGTATTTAACAGATAGAAGCGTTGAGGTGTATAGGCTTGTTTATAAAGATTCTCCTGGATAATAGATCTAATTATGTGGTGCCCTTACATTCACAAAACATATAACAGCTAATTCTAGTAATTCTAACCTGACCTGAAGGTTAATGTTTTTGGAGACCACACTTAATTAGCCTTTTCAGCTAACCTGTCTCATCCTGTATAAAGCCACCAGCCTTCCCTAAATATTTTCTTGTTTATACAGGCACTGGCAGCTACAGCTTGGCCAGGGGATCTGACATTGCACAACATTATTTCACCATTGTAATTGGCTTTTGATATGATACAGCACATATTCAGTAGAAATAAGTTTATATGCCGACACGGTATTATTTATGTCTTTTACATGCGTGCAATATATCTGTATAGCATGGCATATCCCATTCAACTTATTTGTCATATTAATTCTACTTCTGTGTTTACAGTATCATACAGTGATATACAAAAAAATACTATATATATATATATATATATATATATATATATATATATATATATATAGATATTCCATACATAGTTATGCAAACATATTAGTCTCCTGTGAGTGAAAAAAAATCACCTGAGCAACTTAGTTATTATGGTCTGCAAAGTCCAAAGAAATTGTGTTGGCTTAAAAACAGCCATAGCTCTTAAAACTGATTTGCTGAGTCAACACCGTCTGACTTCATTCTCTGTAGAATGAGTCAGTGACACTAATCGTTTTATTCTTCTTTACATTTCCAGATGATTTTACTCCAGTGATTTCTCCAGTAGATAAAAATAAGTGGTTGTGATTTGGTGATAAATATCTACCAGCTATACTCTTATAGCCTTATCATTCTTAGGCATTCTTAGACATTTGAACCAGAACCTCATTGTACGACACAGTATTAACAACACAAATTTTTATTTGCTCTTAAGGAGGTACTATCTGTAAAGACCTTTTGTTCACCAGAGCAAATCATGACAAAAAGAGGTATTACTTTTAAAAGCCATATTTGTATTTCACAGTAGGTGCTGATGTTCACTAGTGCCAGCTCTGGTAAAAGAAAGATTTTTGCATCTATTGGTGCTAGTTGTTCTCTAAGCATTAGGTACACGCTGTGTGAATCATCTTAGACTGAGCAGTTTAAGTAGAGACTCATATACTGTATTTTTAGCACTGACGAAAAGGCAGCTTTTTATGTTTTCTAGTCCCATGAAAGTATAATTTTGCGAGCCTTTGACAATAATTCTAAGACTTGTTCCAAAAGTGATTTCAGGGCTTTAATGATAGTGGGGGCAGCAATATGGGTAGATAGGGTAAAGAGTGCAACATTTGTCTACTAATAAATTGGCTACATCTTTATCTGAATATGTGATATAAATGAGATCAGGACTCTATGTACAAAGGTGTCATTTTCTGACAAAATGTTTTTATAGTAATTAAAATCTAGCAAAGTAACCTACAATTAATGTTTTCCTGCAGAATGCAGATATTAAATAAGAAATTTTGTATACATGTAATATGCTAGCTGACCATTTATAAGTACCAACTGATTTGATGGTTTACATTGCAAAATAAAAGAAGTGACAATGGCTGGTCCACTTATTGTGGGAAGGATGACAGGGATATATCAGTTATATGTTGACCATGATTTGTGGCCTCAAGTGCTGTTCCACAATTTGGACACAGAAGAATAGCTGGTTAAAAGATGCCCTGGGCCACTCCTATGAACTAGCACCAACCCCCCAAACTCTTCAAGAGAGCAAAAAAACAAACAAAAATAAAGCACTTCAATGTAATAAGCCAGTCATTACATTGTATGGCTTATTATACCTCTCAACTGTACAGAATTTTGCAGAATGTCCAGATTTTTGCCTCATATTTTTGGTGTGTTCCTCCTAAAATTGCTACCTGTCTGGCAAATAGCTAAGGATTGAAGTCATTAAATAATGAAAAATATTTTAGTTTAAGACTCCACATTCTTCAGAAAATTCACGCTAATGCAAAACCTATTATTCTATCAACTTTCTAAGTTTGTAAGAGCAATACTTAAAATCTGTCCCTGTTTGTCCCCCATCATCCTAGGCTATGTCCAGATTTTTTGCTGTAAGAGGTTTCGAGGTAACCCCACCCTAGCCCAAAAGGGAAAAAAGAGGATATTCCTTCTAACCAGATGCATGACACCCCTGCCCCAGCCATTCTGGTACCATTTCTGTCCCCTGCCCCAACCCTCCTTCAACTTATTTTATTAAAATAGTAATAATAATAATAATAATAATAATAATAATAATAATAATAGTAAGAATGTCTTCTTTTAATCAGATTGTTGCAACAGTTTATACCCTGCCTGCATGAAGTGCTACAGTACTCAGGATTTTATTAAAAAATTGTCAGTATAGCTGTGGTTTATTTTTATCCTAACCTAGCTGCCTTTTTGTGTGTTATATGTATTTAGTACAGTTGCATATCAACATAAACTGAAAAAGTCCAATTAAGATTTGTTCTCTGTTTGTCTTGCTTAGTAAAGATAATTATGTAGTGCTAACTCTGACGCCATAGTACTTTTGCACAGTTGCTACAGTTTAAACCACATGCGGAGTTCTACAGTACTCAGGTTTGACTGCAAATGCAATACCAGCTTTTAAAAGCTGGTATTGCATTAAAAAGAGATCAAGTTCTGCTGAATGCACCGTCTAACACTTTGCACCTGGGATAATTTCCCCTCTTGCCCACCCCCCACTGTTTAGACATAGGAGGCTGGGGCCTTATATACTTCTCATGGATGAAACAATACATGAATCCATATATATATATATATATATATATATATATATAGATATGTGAGTCTCCTGGGATTGGATCATCATTTAGAGGGGGACAAAGTAACTTAAGTTATAAAAAGACAATCTTGATAACTGTATGCTAAATACACCATTCTCTTGCAGTGGTGAGCATTGCCCACAGTAATCAAGTTACTGAGAAAGTTAGGAGTACTCCTTTGGTAGTAGAAGGCAAAATGTTACAAACATATATAGGTTTATAATAAATAATCACCAATGAGATTGTTTGACACAGAAAACATCAGCGGCCTTATTGGCGATGCCATCTACAATTATGTAACTAAAAATAAATAGGAAAAAAATAAAACACCTAGAGTCTACCGGGTAAACAAATCCTTTACTGGTGTATCCTAGTATTAATATTATGCATAATGTTTAATGTACTGTTTTTAAACTTGGGAAATGTGGAATATTGGGGAAGTTTAAGTAAAAGTGGCTGTATCACTTTAATTTGCATGCATTTGTAATGGATATATTACTTAAAATGGGTGTCACCATAATTAACTGTTGATTGAAGTGAGATATATTGAATGGTTTTCTGGTGTCATTTATCCCTTGAAGGCTTTGTAGCCGGTACTGGGATACACCAGTAAAGGATTTGTTTACCCTGTAGACTCTAGGTGTTTTATTTTTTTTCTGTGTGAGTATGTGAGTTTGTTTTTTTAAAAACAAATAGGCACAGCAAGAGTGAAAATCCTGAATTACATAGTAGTCAACCTACTGATAATTAACTGTTATATAATTAGAACAGCTATAGCACAATCAAAAATTACAATTTAAACAAACGATAAATGCATGCAGTGACAAATTATATCAATTATTTAGATTGTTTCTGTGTATATGCAGAGGGGACAGTGTGTTTTAAATCTATATTTCCAAGACATTACAGTGTAATGATTTTTGGTTCCCTATCAGAAGAGCGAACGGTCAAATAGTGAACGGTCTTCTGTCGAACTGTAAAGTTCGAAAGCTGAGATTGTCGAAGTCATGGAACAGCGATTTGTTTTCCCAGGGGAAAAAAAATCACTGGGCCATTCTTGGGACGTCGCTGTTTTCTCCACTGTGGTGTGATCTCGGAGTTGGTATATTTAAGTTGGAGGGTGTGGGGGTACAGGCCCCCACTTTATTTAGTTTGTATTTTTTTTTTGGATTGGTGAATTTCTTCCCTGGGAAAAAAATTGCTGATCAGTGACCTCAACTTTTTGGCTTTCGAACTTTATAGATCGACAAAATAGTGTTCACTATTTTTAGCATGCGCTGTTCTGGTATAGATGCTGATTTTAATGCCTTTGACATTATCACTGCCTGTTTCTGATTTTGACATATTCTATTTAAGCATCAAACCACTAACTTCATGAAGTATATTTCATTAAGTGTTTCCTAAGCAGGATGACATTTTACTAATATGTAATTTTATTAATGTTCTTACCAGGAATTAATTGCTACAAAAATAAAATGAGTTAAAAGAAAAACAAGGTAGTATAGAAATCACATCAAATGCAAAGATAGCAGGTCAGCTGTTTAGCAATATTGGCCAACTGTAAAATTCTAGGTTAATTAAAACACTTTTTTAATCTCATGTTTTCTAAGTATTGTAATCCCTTACTGACATTCCTGAGGAAAAAAATGGACTGATACGTAATCTTGTGAAGTGAGAATGGTTTTGTTCTGAGTATGCTGCACAGGTAAGAAATTAATCTTTAATATGCTTTCCTTTTTTTACTTGTATGACTTTAAATGTTAAGTTTGTCAAAATGTTATTATTCAGCTGAAAATAAAGAGTTAGGCAAACTGAGGAATTCTGACGTTACCATTTTTGAGTTGTGAGTTCATAGGTTCATAGGTTCATAGGTGTGTACTAGGCTAATGGCCCTGGAGCCTTTGCAAGTCTATCCCATAGGATTATCCTGGCATCGTGCCACCTGACATTAGTTCCCAGTGCCTCTATAAAGTAGAGCCACTGGAGTGATGCCCGGGGTAAATTTTCTATTTCCCATCCACTCATCAAGATTTCTCTAGAAGAGAGCTAGTGAGGTGCTCTGCTTGACATGTATAGGAAGTTGAATTATTCCAGAGCATGGGCAGTCCCTGGGTTATGAACCTGTCCTTCCAGCACGTTCTGTTGATTGTGGTAATGAGTCTGAGGTCTCTGAAGCATGTGGTGTGCAGGAATTGGAATTTCTTTAGATGTAGCATTTCTAACAGAGCTGGGTCAGACATGGCTTTGTAAGTCAAGCAGAGATCATCTCTAAGTAGGCGATATGAGATGGAGAATAGTTGGAGTTTTTTGAGTCTGTCCATATAGGACAGCTCTTTAAGGCCTAGGATGATCTTTATGAGGTACTTTTAGGTTCACAGGTTCATAGGTAAGTACTAGGCTATCTGCCCGAGGGTATATGTAATCCTAGCCAGAATGTGTTGGCTTTCACCACCCCCTTAGATTAGTTCCCTGTGCCTCTGTCCAGCAGAGCCATTAGTTCCCTGTGCTTCTGTCCAGCAGAGTCACTGCAGTGATTCAAGGGGTAAATTTTCTGTTTCCCATCCACTCGTCAAGGTTTCTCTTGAAGAGTGTTAGTGAGGGGCTCTGCCTAATGTAGATTGGAATCCTGTTCCAAAGCATGGGGAGTCTCTGTGGCAGGAATCTATCCCTCCAGCAAGTCCTATTTATCATTATGGTGAGGTTTAGATCCCTAGAGCATGTGGCTCTCAGGGATTTGTTTTTTTTAGGTGGAGCATGTCCATCAATTCTTGGTTGGACATGGCCTTGTATGTCAGGCAGAGATCACCTCTGAGTAGGCGGTATACAACCGAGTACAGCTGGAGTTTCTTCAGTCAGGCTGCATAGGGCATTTGTTTGAGGTCAGTTATCCTCTTGGTGAGGTACTTCGTTGGTCTTTCCAGCTGTTGGAGGTGTCTTGTAAGGTACATCCCAAATGGGGTGTTGTAGTCTATGATGGATCTGATGAGTGATGAGTAGAGGGGCACAATAACCTCTTTTGTTCTAGATGTGAACCCTTTTGTGATTAGGTGGGCCACATAGAAGGATTTTCTAACCACCTTGGCAATATGATTATCAAAGGAGAGATTACTATCTACTTGGGTCCCCAGATCCCTTATTTCATTTTCTGTATTTAGGGGACTACCACGTATGTGGTAGTTCATGGTACTGTTTTTCCAAAGGGGATGACTATGCACTTTTTGGCATTTAGCTAGAGGCCATGATTTTGACACCAGGTATCCATCTCAGTGAGACCCTTCTGGAGGATGTCTGTATCAGCAGGAGAATCAATTATGGCCCCCAGTTTGCAGTCGTCTGTGAACTTGGTCAGCCATAGTCCTCCTGTACTTGCCTGTACCTCTGAGAAGTATATACCGAACAAGAGGGGTCCCAGGACTGAGCCCTGGGGGATGCCACTTATAACTGGTTTAGAGTCAGACCTAGAGCCTACAACTCTCACTGTGTGGGTTCTATCCATGAGCCAATTGGCAACCCATCTCGTAACGTAGGAGTTTATGTTCAGGCTGGTGAGCTTGTCTATAATACCAGAATGGGGAATGGTGTTGAAAGCCTTTGCGAGGTCTAGGTAGGCTGTGTGGACCTCCTTTCCCTCATCTAAAGCCTTTGTAACTGTCTCAAAGAAGTCCACCAGGTTTAGGAGGCATGATCTGCCCTTAACAAAGCCAAACTGGGTAGTGTCCAATGTTTGGAAGTTCCCAATGTCTCTGTTAATGAGTTCCATGATGATGCACTCCATTGCCTTGCACACCAGGCTAGTCTTGCTTATAGAGTGATAGTTCCCAGGGTCCATTGTGGCTCCACCTTTGTGGAGTGGGATAACTGTTGTTGTGCACCACTGTATGGGTATGTAGCCTGCAGAGAGGCTGACTTTGAACAGTGTATTTAGGTGAGGGGTTAGTTCATTTTGGAGTTCGTGTGAGACACAGCCTGAGACTCCATCCAGTCCCATTGAAGGTGTGTTTTTGGCTTTAGGTTCCTGACATAGCTAAAGAACGCTTTGTGGTTATCTTTGGAGTCCTTGGCAATTTTTCTTTCGAAGCTAGCCTTGGATGATTTTATGAGGAATCACAGTTTCTTGCTGATACTGATCAGGGATGTCTTTCCTTCTTGGGATTTTACTCTTTTCTGTACTAGTTTCCTCCTTCTATTGTATAGTTTGTTTATGGCAGAGGTCCACCAGACTGGTTTCCTTTTCTTGGAGGAGTGAGTCTTGGTTTTGCTTGGGATAGCACAATCCATACATTCTTGCAGGTGCTCATAGAGTGCCTTTGTAAAGGATTCAGCAGCTTGGACAGCGTTGTCCTTTAGCATGTGGGCTGTGAACCTTTCCACCTCAGTCTTAAGTAACGTGAAGTTTACTTTTGAAAAGTGTTTCACAGTGATTTCCTTGATTGGAGGTGGGGGCGGAATGTGGATATCCAGAGTGATTAGTCTATGGTCTGATCTAACCAGTGAGAGGTTGACCTCTGGTATAGAACACTGGTCGCCCATGTTGGTGATGACCAGGTCCAATATGTTGTCACCTCTGGTGGGGGTGTTGACCAGTTGATCCAAGGCATTCGAGTTTATAAATTCTAGGAAGCATTGGGCAAGGGAGTTTGAATAGTTCTCCCAGTTAATGTTTGGGTAATTGAAATCACCCAATATTAGGGCATTTGGTAGGACCTTCATATTTTCCAGTGTCTCCAGAAATGTGGAATGGGGGTCCTGGGTCATGGTGGGTGATCTGTAGCAAGCTCCAGTTTGAATTGCAGTTTTGCCCATTGTTAGTTGCACATGGATGATCTCTGAAGCATTGTGCTGTGCCACTAACCTGGATGTGTGGGTATCCTTGATGAATATTAACACACCCCCGCCTTTTGTGTTTCGGTCTGGGTTCTGTGGCCGAAAAGTATGGTATGAGTTATAGCCTGGTAGTGCTTGGGTGCTCTCTGGAGCCTTAAACCAGATTTCTGTTACTGCACAGATATCGATGTTCTCCATACTGAGGAGTGCCTCGAGTGCATGCATTTTGAGGTTTAGACTTCTGGCATTGAGTAGCATTACCCTTAGTTTTTGGTTACTTGTGCTATTTACGATGGTGGGTTTGTCTTTTCAGCCTTACCTAAAAAAGACACTATGGGGGTGGCAAAAGCCTTGGCCAGTATTCGAAAGCCTAAGGGGGACAGGTGCAAGCCATCTCTTGAGAAGCAACGTGGCTTGTCGAGCATGTCATCCCAGCAGGACAGATACTGGATCCCCTTTGAATGACACCAGAAACTTAGCCAGTTGTTGAAATTGATCATTTTTTCTTTATACTGTGGCATCATTCTTGGTGAGGGCAGGATGCTACTCAGGGTCAGGGTCATACCAGCTTGGGCTATGTGATCAGAGAGCTCTTCCATGTCGCTTTTCATGTAGTCCAGGGAGGAACATCTCAGATCATTCACACCAACATGGACAATGACAGAGTCATATTTGTACTTGTTCTGGAGCGAACTGAGTGCTTGTGTTATGTGGCGGATTCTGGCGCCTGACAGGCAGCTAACTGTAACCTTCTCCTTGTCCAGTCTAGTTAGTGGGACATCAGTGTGCCTGACTATAGCATTGTCTATTACTAATGTGTTGGGTATGTTATTTTGCCTTAAGGGCTGTAATTGCATGGCACACTGATTATGTGACGTATGTGTTTTATGGTTTGTAATGGGGTGCGGAGGTTGCTTGGGTGTCTGCTTTGGAGGTCTCTGTTGCTTTTGCAGATTTTTATTTAGAGCATCCGAGAACGTTTTTGTGTATTTATGTGTGGTATTTGCCGCTGTTGGTTTAGTAGTTCTATGTGAGACTGGTGGTATGTTGCAAGTATTTTCCTTCTCCTCTTGACGGTCAGTTCCAGTCTTGGGTTGTGAGAGCTTTGCCTCCAGTTTGGCTGTATAATTGCATCTCTTGCATATATTAGTGTTTGGTGGTAGAAGGAGAGGGTTGTCTGTGTACATGAGGCAGTTGTAACATTACCTCAAAATGCCCAGATTCACCAGTTCGACTGGAGAGTACACTTTGCAACCTCTCCAGTTGTTGCAAGTGTCTAGTGAGGTACATGCCAAATGGAGCATTGTACTCGATGATTGGCCTAATGAGGGAAGAGTAGAGGGAGACAATGACCTTTTTCTTCCTGGATGCAAAACCCTTAGTAATGAGATGCACCACATAGAAAGACTTTCTGACCCCAGTGCAATGTGGTGGTTAAAAGAGAGGTTGCTATCATCCTGTGTTCCCAGATCTCTTATAACACCTTCTGTGTTCAGTGGACTATCATCGATGTATTAATTCATGTGAACTGAGTTTTTCTAAAGGGGATGATGACACATTTTTTGGCATTGAGCTTAAGGCCATGGTTCTGACACCAGTCGTTGGTCTCAGTGAGGTCTTTCTGCAGGATGTCAACATCACTTGGGGAGTTAATAACAGCTCCCAACTTGCAATCGTCTGCGAACTTTGTCAGCCAGAGTCCCTTTGTGTTGGCCTGGACTTCACAGAAGTAGATACCAAACAGGAGATGACCAGGGACCAAACACTGTGGGACTCCACTCGTGATTGCTCAGCAGTCTAACCTGCTACTTCACATTGTGCATTCTATCTGTGAGCCAGTTTGCAACCTAACAAGTGATATAGGGGATTATGCCTAGCTTAGAGAGTTTTTCTATGGTTCCTGAGTGGGGAATGGTATCAAAGGCCTTGGCCAGATCAAGGCATACTGTATGAACCACCTTGCCTTCATCCACAGCTCTGATGACTGACTCAAAGAAGTCGACCAGGCATGATCTACTCTTCACAAAACCAAACTGTGTGGGATCCAGAGTTTGGACATTCCCTATATCCTTGTTTATTAGGTCCATGATGATGCATTCCATAGCTTTGCATATCAGACTTGTCAGGCTATGGGGCGATAGTTCCCAGGGTTTGTAGTCGCTCCACCTTTGTGGAGAGGGATGACTGTAACAGTGCACCATTCGGTAGGGACAAAGCCTGAGGTGAGGCTGTGATTGAACAGGGCAGACAGGTGTGGTGCCAGTTCACTCTGTAGTTCATGTAGAATACAGCCAGGGTTATTGTCAGGTCCCATAGAAGCTGTATTCTTGGCCTTGGACAGTGTTGTTTTAACCTGTGCAGCAGTAATACTGGGTGCCTGGCAATCTACTGGTGATATCTTATGTACTATAACACTTATCTGATAGGTGTCTGAATTGCTGTGGACTGAACTGTCATAGGGATTATTCACTCCCATCTTCACCCAGTAGCTTCTTGAACCCATGATCCCATTCGTCTGCGCTACAGTCAGATTTTTATCCCATGATGACTGCATCAGTTCATTGCATACATGCATTGCTATTATGAGAGCCATCTCATTTAATGATTAAGGAAGGAGAAGACAGACAACTACCAACTAAGAAAAAGAATTATATAGTGGTATACACTGCAAAAGAGTAATAAGAAAAAATAGGCAGATTTGGACAAGTTCACTTACAAGTCTTACAGATTGCAGCATGAGTATCCTGTGAATAAATAATCTATCTGTTCTTTGGGTATAGGTTCATAAACCAGATGACTTTGTAGCATATTATTAATTATCCTCAATAACTTTACCCAAGGATTGTCTGAGGATAGAGATGCATTTCTTACAGATAAACTGATCATGATGCAGATATAAGGAAAAATACACAACTACATGCTTCATTTTACAGGGAACTTGGTAGATAACAGATGGCAGTCATGCTGTTACTTTAAGGAAGTATTTTAAAAATAAAATAAGTACAGTCTGTACAGCCAGTGACAGTAGCAGAGGAGGAAGAAGGTAATAAATCCTGTCTAGACACTCAAGAAAATGTTATTTAAATCATATGCATTGCAAGATAATAATGTGTGTGACGAAAGAATGTGTTCCCCATTTCTAGGGGATAAAAACAAAATCAGAAAATGCAATATGGGTGTGGGATATGAACTAGTAAACCAATGGCGGAATATTGTCCCAAACTAAGTGGGTGAAATACAATAATGTGTGTTTGTGTGTGTGTGCGTGTGTGTGTGTGTGTGTGTGTGTGTGTGTGTGTGTGTGTGTGTGTTTGTGTGTGTGTGCGTGTGTGTGTGGGTTTCCCTGATGGTAAGTGGTTGCAAATTACCTGGGAGAGAGTAAGAGCTGAAAAACGGGATGTAAGGAAATAATGAGAAAATCAGTCTCCAGTGACGAAAGGAAAAACATTGGATTTCTTGTAAAGCACACCTTCAGCAGGTCTGATGGATTGTAGACTAATTTAACAGCTACTTATTGTATATCCAAATGACTCTGAGGTAACTAGTTTACACTGAAAATGTAGAGTTTTGTTCGCATTCCCATGCTGGTCCTCATCATGTAAGTTACAGAGATTAAACCACTGAGTGACACAGATGTACATATTCTGCTGTTCCTCACCTTTATTTACATCTGTTTGTGTTTACAAAGAAAACATACATTTTTATTTGTACAGTAATACCAACAATACAAACAAATCACTTTATTAAAAACATGCTATATTTATCTCAGTTTTATTCTCATAGAAGTAAATGTCTCTCCATCATGTTGCTATAGCAATGGCAGTATGTATTGACACAGATGATAATATTATCTTGCTACATTGTCTAAGTATCCAAGAAATACCAAACTCTTAAGATGGCCACTGCAAAGCCTTTTCTCAGCAGCGTTTAGTATAAAGGAACTTACTTGTGTAACAGTTAGTGCTGACCAATTTCTGTCATGAAGTAGGAATCCATCTTAAACAAAATTGCCATTGCTGATTGACTCATTCCCCAGAAGGAGACGGTAGACAGTCCAAACTATTGGTTTGCCAGTGACAGCCTGCACCAATCCACCCAAGACTTTTGTATATTGTGTAAGTCCATGTCAACCCTATTGTGCCTTTTTAAGCAATGTTAGTATTCAAATGTTCCCAACATAACAAAACAGAATGGGGTAACATAATATTTTGCTTCTCAATGATAGGAGCCTAAACAAAAGAAAAAAAAACCTCTACTCCCCACAAGCTCTCCTTAGTCAGGAAAACATGAGTATATGCATTGCCATGACGACCTGGATTAAGGCCAATGAGAGTGTGCTGCTAGTGCAAAGTTTCAGTGCTTATCACATGCTCAGGACAAACTAGATGAAGGTACTTAAGGAGGTTTTGTCTCCATCTTCTTAAAAGAAATTTCACCAACGGTATCATAAAACAAAATAATGACATGAAACTCTTCATGCCCAACTTACTCTTCATATATATATATATATATATATATATATATATATATATATATATATATATATATATATCTATATATAAAAAATATGTATACATACACACACACACACACACACACATATATATATATATATATATATATATATATATATACACACACATATATGGTTTCACTTCATAAACACGAATTGCTGAAATATCGAATTTCAGACATTCATGTCCATGAAATCGAAACTTCAAAATAACGAAAGTGCATAAGTGCGAATAGGACTATGTCGAATTTGTGCTTATGCATGTACATTATGTTGAGGAAGTGTTTTGTTGGGATGGTGTCTGCAGTTTAAGTTGAGTGAGTGAGTGTGCGTGAGTGTTTTCCTAACTTGTACGAGTGGGTTAGGGTAGGGAGGTGGAGGTATGATTGTGTGTGTTGCCTGTGTGTGATTATTTTTTTCTTTACTGTTTTTGCGATCTCGGAGTTAGTATATATATAAGTAGGGGGTGTGGGGTGCAGGGGGGCTTGCCCCCTTGCATTTGTGTAGTGTAAGTGTGTGATTGTGTGGTCTTTTGTTGTATTTAATTGTTTTGTGGTGTGGGTGTTATGGTTTGTGTTTTGTGTGCTGTATTGTGTATGCTCGATGTTTTGGTTTCGGATTGTGAAGTGCCGGTGTTGTGATGGTTTCGGCTTTATACTGTTGAAATGCCGAATTTTGATATTTCAGCATTTCGGTAATATAAAGTAAAACCATATATATATATATATATATATATATATATATATATATATATATATATATATGGGTCTAGGCAACATGCTCGACTAGCATATGTCCGAATCACAAAACATCGAACACACATACACGAAAGCACTTAATATCAAAAAGCGCATCCGTATATGTATGTATAGTTAAAAAAAAAAAAAAATCTATGTTTCTGCAGGGGGGGCTTCACCCCCCCCTGCACCCCCCACACATCCCCTATTTTATTATTCTCACTCCGAGATCACACTACAGTGGGGAAAAGGGAATTTTCCCTTACCCGCACTGTAGTCCGATTTACAAAACAGGCACACATACATGGAAGCCCTTGTCGATGTTAAGCTCTTTCGTGTATGTGTGTTCGATGTTTTGTGATTCGGAGATGTACTAGTCGAGCATGTGTCCGGATCCCATATATATATAGATATATATATATATATATATATATATATATATATATATATATATATATATATATATATATATATATATATATATATATATATATTATATATATATATATATATGGGTCTACTTCTATTCGCTGACAGCCCATTTCACTGAAACCCATTTCGTTGACAGCTCATTTCATTGACAAACATTCTAGGTGGGGGTCTGCGCCCCCCACACCCCCCCAACTATATATAACAACTCCACAGTCGCACACCAGTGTGGAGGGGGGAAAATCCAGGTTTTTGCCTTGAATACTTTTGTCAATGAAATGAGCTGTCAAAGAAATGGGTTTCAGTGAAATGGGCTGTCAGCGAATAGAAGTAGACCCATATATATATATATATATATATATATATATATATATATATATATATATATATATATATATATGTATATATACACACATATATATATATATATATATATATATATATATATATATATATATATATATATATATATATATATATATATAAATGTATATATACATATATGTATATATAAAACAAAATCGCTAACCCTAGGAGTCCTTCTAAGTGTATGTCATACCATAATTCAAACATGTATACCAGAAACTTCTGGTCTTCAGTATTACAAACTCTCTGGATCAGCTATTGTACACCCCAGCAAGTGACGATCAAGTCCTGGACCCTGTTCTTATCTATACTAAATAGCTTTGCTTTTCATCAATAGTCACTTCCTCCTTGGACACACTGGACCACAAATCAGACACATTCACCATAAGACTGAAGCCAGAAGCAACTTTCAATGCATTTGTGTTCAGTTATTATGCAAAGGCTTATCTGCTGAAAATGAGTGATGACTTTACTAAATTCAAAATCCCCTTCCAAATTTATGACCTCATTGTGTATACAGAATCCTTTAATGGCAATTTTTTTTCATATGTAAACCACTTTATATATACATCTTTCCACCTTTGAAGTAAATATAATGCCAAATTTCTGAATAAATCTCAGTGGTGGAGCACAGATATAAAAGAAAAAATATGACAGCATGCAAAAATAAACTTAAATTTCAACATGCTAAAAATGTTCTTGTTAAACTTAACAAAAACAGTAGGCCCTGATCAAAACAACTAAGGTCAAATATGAAGTAAAAATAGCCACCCAGGAGAAAGATAAGTAACAATCTTTTTAACTGCATTAGAAAACCTAGAAACAACAATGCCCATTAATGCAGAGCAGTAAGAGTAGATGATATTGTGTGCTCGGAGCCAGAGGATATAGCCAAGCTTTTAGCAGATTCATTTAATTCTCCCTTTTCTCTCCGCTCCTATATTTCCATATCGCATATCATGTGCTCGGATCCTGAGGATATAGCCAAGCTTCTAACAGATTCATTTAATTTTCCCTTTTCTCTCCACTCCTATATTCCCATATCACATTTCTGCGTTTGCACCACCACCTCAAATCCCCCCAAAGCAAGTCTTCAGAACACTATCCAAGGCCACAGGCTATTCAGTATCAACTTTTTATTTCTTTATGTAATTATTTAGTTAACATTTGTTAATTGGGTAGGTGGACTGGTCCAAACACCCTTTTCAGTCACGACCCTTGCCAGAGAGGCCAGATAATACATCTAAACATACAACAGAATGTAGAATGATTTACAAAGAAATTTACATAAGCTTTGACAGTAACTTTGTCATTGCATATAGAACAGTACTAAATTTTCTTTAAAGAACAGATCATTTTGAATGTTTGCGCATGTACAGTTTTTTATTGACAGTGCAAATTAACTTGCAGTTTCATTCCAAAGAAACATTTCAATGACTATGATAAGAGCTGAACTAGTATTAACCCAGTAGATAGAATACATAACCATTCCTTGCGTAGAGGTGGGGAATCCATAAGACATCAACTTGTCTGAGTAATTATAGACCCATACATCTCTCCAGCCTCTTCAGTAAGGCTATGGAAAGGATTATTATGGAGTTAATAAATAATGACATAAGTAAAATTCAAACTCTTGACCCAAGGCAATTTAAATTAATTAAGGAGAGATCCTCCCTATTGAATCTGCTTGACTTCTTTATCAAAGTTGCTAAAGCAATAGATGAGGGAAAATTGGTATACCCTACATATCTAGACTTCATAGAGGCATTCAGTATCTTCCCACATTCAAGCATTGCAGATAAGCTCTCCCAGATAAATGTAAAACTTAATGTACTTCAGTGGATAGTAACTTGACTCACACATAGTACCTAGAAATAAGGGTGGATGGCTGTACCTACTCCAAAAGACCTGTCACTAGCAGTGTACCCCAGGATTCAGTCCTTGTTCCACTCCTTTGGTATTTACTTCCCAGAGGTCAAAGCAAATATTAAGGTTTTATGGCGAAGTTTGTAAACTTAATTCCATCATGAACTCCTCAGAGGATACTTAGAACCTTGAAAAAGGCCTTTCAGAAACACGTAGTCAGTGTCAAAACCATGGAGTAAAGCTAAATGTATAACAGTATCCTTTAACAAGCATGCCCAGGCTTGTAGTTATCACATTGCCAATACATTCCTGAAAGTGCATCCTGTAGTCAGGAACCCAAAAGCCTATGCTGACAATGAACTGTCTTTTGAAAATTATCTATCTACTGACAAAAGAAAGTGCTTTTTTATTGCTCAGCTTGTATCTAAAGGTATGGTATTCAGGTTAAGGGACATAGTCTGTCCACTGTATTTGGTTTTCATTAGGCCACTCATTGAGTATAGTGCTTTTTTTTCAGTGTGTACCTGCCCAAACACTTGGCACATCTTGAATGGCCACAACAATTTCTCACTAAAAAAATCAAAGGCCTATATCATAATAACTATGCAGATAATCTCCAGGCCTTGTCTGTATTCTCTGTATCATACAAGCTACTAAAAGGGGCCCTTTACCTTGTGGCTAGAGTCTCAACAGATCCTATCCTATCAGACCTACTACACATTTATAAGTCCAATTATAGCTGAGACACCTGCCAAGATAACTCAATCTTTTTTACAACATAACCAGGACTTGTTGGAAGGATATATATCACAGAAAATACAGATCCTATAGAACTATCTTCCACTCCAAAAAAGATAATACTTTTCTTACTGTTTTCAAATGAAATCTCGCTAACTCAATGAGAATTTGTAAATTCACCCTTTGTTTAGCACCAATACCCCTTATGGAAAGGGGCAACAAGTAAATGTCCCAAAAGTCCCTTGTTCTACCTACCTCTGGGTTAGTAATACACAAAATATAAAGGCTAAATAAATACCATGGGATTGTAAGGCTAGGCTTATTAAGATACTCATAGATTAATAGCCTAGTAAGTACCTTGGAAACTATAAGGGCTCCATCTCATATCTCATACCAGATAAGAGGGTATTTGCCTAGAATTTATCTGTTTCTTCATCTAATTTTTTTTTGCCACAAAAAATTGTGAAAACATTTGTTTTTTGAAATGTTGAATTGCAGTGACTGAATAAATGTTGTCATTGTTGAAAACAAATAATGTTTTCTGTGCTGAGCAGATACCATTTAGTAAAACGGGTACTTTCTGATGTAAAATGGATTTTATTTATAAGTGAATTCAGCTCCAAGCTTGTGGATTCACTCAACAGTAAAGTCTTTTTCTGTTTTCGTTCATCAAGAAGGTGCCATTTCTGACACCACGTCAGAGTATGCAGGAATGGCTACCCAGTAATACTCATTGGTTGGGTTAGTATTGTTAGTATGCATTATCTGTTTACTTAAACAGGTAACTTTTAGTTGTAACAGCATGGCAGATCAAAAGAAATAATATGGACACTTCAAACATCTTGCACCAGCTGACTAGAAAATGCAATGTGGTGTTGGTTATGTATTTCTTAAAGGATCAATGTCATATACTACTCTTAAAATGGTAAATGACTCTTTTATGTATGCACAATATAACATGTTCAATGTTATTATAACAAATTCATTGTCTGGAGAGGACTTCAAAGACTTTGCCACCAACATAACTAGAGTGAAATACTTGTTTTCCCTTCCAACTATTCAGGCACCTTTAAATGGTAGTAACTGTACCACATTTCTTATCCTGAATGAAATAAGGTTCCACTACTTCCCAACTCTACAGTGAATGCATTTCTCAAAACATTAGTTTTGCTTAATTTTACATCCACCAGTAGTTTATTTCTTGTCAGTAAATGCTGACCACTTCTATTAGTTCCAGCACACTCTCAGTATTTATCTTTGGACGTACTTAATAAATAGCAGTTAAATCTCCAATGAGCGGCATGCATTTTAATGTATAATGTGTCGGGTTTTTATATATTTTAGTCCCTTCAAACCTCTAATTTGCCTAGTAAAGTATCTCTGCACCCTTTCAGTTCTACCAAACTGTGATTTATGATACATACAAACAGCTGTCCAGTATTTCATAACTGGTCTAACAATGTATTTATAGAAATGAAGCAGAACCTTCTTATCTCTATTACTAACAGTTCTAAACATATTTCTAGACTCATAGTAACATTACTGAATTGCTTCCATAAGATTTACCTCCAAACAAATAATTTTGTCAGTCTTAGTGGATGCTGCTAGAATGTTTGACAGAGGATAACTGCTAACATTCTAGCAACATCAACTAGGGCCATTCTTCATTGCAAGCTGCTTAAGAAAAACTTAGGTAAACCTGCATTGATACACAAAAAAGATACAGTAGTGTGCGCAATGCAGAAATGTGCAAAGATCAGTAAAACAAAAAATGAACTCAGCTTTTTACATGCCAAAACTTAAAACTACTCATGCCATGTATGCAACCATAAATACACACTTGCAGATATAAAAAAAAAATCAGTAAGTAGATATTTGAATGACACTGCAGTTTGGTTTTAAAGGCAAAACACACTAGCTGAATGATGACAAATATCAGGAGGTATTATTAATTGTATACCTATGCTATCCACCTTATGTCCAACAGTACCACACAAACAAGAGAAATCAGTTATGTTTTTCTGTGCAAAAGAAATGCATATTAGGAACTTGACAAAGCAGAGCAGAACACTGACAGAGAGAACTGTCAGCTTTTCTGAAGGATAAATAAGGAACTTCTTGACAAAATTCAAGAAAGGAAGACATTAATATAAATAGGTGAGATTCACACTAACAAGTCATGTTATTTGTTTTAGAAAAGCTGCCTCCCCAGTGTGAAGGAAATTAAAGTAACTCATTTGAAAGCTATACTGCTGATCAAATATTATGCAGAGGCCACATGCGAATGAATTAGGTTGTCAGTACAGTATACAAGTTTCAGCTAATAATACTGGGAAGTGAAAGCTTATTAAGAGCTAGCTACAGTCATTCTAACATATCATTAACTGCTTTTATTTAGGGTAAAAAAGGACCAGTTTCCAGAGTAAAAACACATTCTCTATCTGAGAGTATCCACCAAATTTACTGTATGAAATAACTTGCATACCACTTTAGGAAACAGTACATACATTTGTTATTTTTGTACATTGTGGAAGTCCTAGCATAGTAGAAGAGAAGGTAAGTGTGTTATATATTTTCATATGCAGTAGTTTAATCAAGAAAAACTACTGATTTTCTACTGGCGTCAATCAAGTGAGGAAGTTCTTATCTGGTGTGAATCTTTGCTTGGAAATGTATGAAGAAATAATGATGGGGTTGAATAAAGAACCATATTTTACAAGAAAGTGCATGACTTAACAAATATTAAAATTGTTCAGATAGATAAATTTACCAGTTTGAGAGAGGATCATATTTTCACATCCAAAAAATGGGAGGTTTCCTGCTATGTCTGGCAGTTTAAGTAGCCCAGTAGAGAAAAATCCAGCCATTATTTCAATGGCTCAGTGTACAAAAAATCAAGTGTTGCCCACCCCAACCATATATTCAAGCAGTTCACAGATTTTTGTATTCTGACGCCTTTCCCTGTTCTCTAGGTCAAAGAATTCGCAAATTTATTATTAAACACTTTATGAAAAAGCACTTGAATTTTCCATGTATATTAACTTGGCTTTATAAAACTATTTGTAGTCTTTGGGTCAGTTATTTTAAGATTATGCTGGGAAGTAATTTATTTTAATTGTTCCAACCATTTTTAAAAGAAGATTAATTTTGATCATGAGAGAAAGCCAATATCTGTAAATACTTCTGCCCTTCTTTATCAGAGCAAACAACATATTTTGAGGTGAATCTCATGATAAGGAACTATACTTCACTGAATCTTTTTGCTTTTCATATCTGATGTTCAGACCTGACTAGCTCTATAGGTTGCTTTTGAACAGACATTATATTTAGTCCAGATTATCACAATTTGATGCAAAGTGATCAGGTTACATATGCCATTGTGCTGACAGCAACACCATCATTGTGACAAACAAATAAAATACATTAAACCCTTTGGAATAGAACAATTATGTAACTGGATTAGTATTTCCCTTAATTAACTTCATTCCAAGATTCAGACTAAGGTAACCTGAATACCTTAAGGATTTGACTTGTGAAAGTCATTTTTTTTTCTTTATTTGTAAGTTACCAACAATGTATTGCTCTGCCTCACATAGCCTCATAGGTTCATAGGTTAATAGGTTTTTACTAAGCTTCCGTCCAGTGGAGACCATTGAGAAGTTCAGGCATACCACTAAATCACCCAGTACTGGACTATCAATGTCCTTACCCATTAACTAGACTTTCTCCACATGTTCTGGGTGAGAATTTGAGATAAACCATCCAATCATCAAGATTTGTTTTAAAAGTTGTGAAATGCTCTATTTGGTATTTAAGGGCAGCGTATTTCAGCAATAGGTGACATATTGAGTAAGGTATCTGTTATGCTGTCAGATATTGCTGATGTCATAAATTTAGGTCAGCAGAGTGGATATTTGTTTTATCACTGGTTCTATTTAGGTGAATGAGCTTAAAGAGTTCTGTATCATTCATAGCAAGGACAGTTAAGAAGAGATCACCCATCAGGAATCTCTATGACTCTGAGCAGAGAGACGGGGACTATGGTCTTTCAAAGTAGTTAAGAGTAGTGACACCTGAAATGTTTTGGTGAGGCACTCCTCAGTATGGAGAACATTGATATCTGTGCAGTAACAGAAACCTGGTTTAAGGCTGCAGAGAGCACCCGAGCACTACCAGGCTATAACTCATACCTTACCTTTCAGCCACAGAACCCAGACCGAAACACAAAAGGCGGGCGTGTATCCATATTCATCAAGGATACTCACACCTCCAGGTTAGTGACACAGCACAATGCATCAAAGATCGTCCAAGTGCAATTACCTCATCAAGAAGATTACTGGCCTCAAAAGGATGACCTATACAGCCCGACTAAAGAAACTCCAGCTGTACTCGGTTTCATACCGCTTACTCAGAGGGGATCTCTGCTTGACATACAAGGCCATGTCCAACCCAGAATTGATGGATATGCACCACCGAAAAAAAAACAAATCCCCTGAGAGCCACACACTCTAGGGATATAAACCTTACTACAACAATAAATGCTGGAGAGATAGATTCCTGACCCAGAGACCCCCCATCCTTTGGAACAAGATTCCAATATACATCAGGCAGAGCCCCTCACTAGCACTTTTCAAGAGAAACCTTGACGGGTGGATGGGAAACAGAAAATTTACCCCGGGGATCACTCAGTGGCTCTGCTGGACAGAGGCACAGGGAACTAATGGCTCTGCTGGTCAGTGGCACAGGGAACTAATCTAAGGGGGTGGTGAAAGCCAACACACTCTGGCAAGGCTTATAAATGCCCTTGGGGAGATAGCCTAGTACTTACCTATGAACCTATGAACCTATGAGGAAACATTGAAGTATCTCAAGCTGGTTTAGTTGGTAAGTTAGGTAAATGCAAAATGGCACCATAGATTCAATAATAAGTCTTATAACAGATGAATAAAGTCAGATTATAACTTTGAGAAGATAACACAAAGCATAAATAATGCAAAATAAAAAGGATTTTCTAACCACCACAGCAGCATCTTGGACAAACGAGAGTCAGTTATTGATGTCTGTACTCTAGACCTTGATGAGGGTGTGAGCTTTAATTGAATTGTTATCTATATAGTAAGTAGTAGTGATACAAGATTTATGAAGAAAACTATGCCAAACTTCTTTGTGTTAAGAGTAAGCCCATGATTCATACACCAAGCATTTGATTAGTTCAGCCATCGCTGGAGCATGTGAGTTCCAGAAGGGGGTTCAAAAACAACCCCCAGTTTGCAATCATCAGCAAACTTGGTTAGCCATAAACAATTCATATCAGTTTTTATGTCACAGAAATATATATCAAAGAGAAGGGGACCCATGACAGAGGCTGGTGGGACAGCACTGGTGATATCTTTCAGACTGGAGCACAAACCCACAACCTTACCAGATTCAATTCTGTCAACTAGATAATTACCAATACAGAATACTATATATGGGTTAATGTTGAGTTAGAATAGTTTTTAAATAATACCAGCATGGAAGGTTGTGTCAAATCCTTGTTAAGGTCCAGATAAGTGGTGTGGACATATGTCCCTTATATGTAGCCTGAATAAGCCTTGCAAGGAAGTCAGACTAGACTATATGAAGAGAGATGTCTGGGAGCTCTCAGAATACGTGTCTCAGGCTGGTATGAGCCTTACATTGAGCAACATTTTACCTTCTCCAAGGATGATGCCATAATATGAGCAAAAGATGACTGACTTTAATAATTGGCTTAGTTTCTAGTGTTATTCTAAGGGGGTGCAATATTTGTCAGCATGGAAGGAGATGGTCAACAGACTATGCTGATTTACAAGGGATGGTCTCTGCCTCTCCCCTCTAGGCTTTCCAATATTAGCTAAAACATTGTCTTTCCCCATGGTGCCTTTTTTAGGCAATGCCAAACTGAAAGTATTTCCGACATAGCAAATCAAAACCAAAAAAAATCTAAAGGTATTACTGCTCAGTGCTTGGTGTCTAAACAAAAAACTCCACTCCCTAGAAGTTCTCTTTACCCTACAGAATGCTGATGCCTGTGCGGTCACTGAGACATGGTTTAAAACCACAGAGAGCACACCAACAGTGCAAGGCTGTAATGCCTTCAACACATTTAGGCTAGCTACTTCACAGGCAGGGACTAAAGGTGGAGGTGTCTCTATTTAGATCAAAAATAAACATACTTCAAGGCTTGTCAAACAAGAGAATGCACTTGAGCTGCTCCAGGTTCAAATCACCATAGGTAAAATCCAATACCACTTCCTTGTAAACTATAGGTCCACCTCTATGACCATGGAAGCCCTTACCATGTATTTAAACTTATTAGAAACACTCAATTATCCCACTATTAACAGGGAATCCTATAGAACACCAAACGCACAGGCACAGAAATTCCTGGATTTTGTAAACACACACTGCCTGGACCAGATAGTCAAAACATCAACCAAGGGTGCAGCCATACTGGATCTGGTCCTCACTAATATGGGAGACTGCTGTATACCTCCTACTGTAATGCCTTCCCTGGTAAGGTCAGACCACAAAATGATCTCCTTTGAAGTAAAGGTAAAACCTGGACCCTCGGCTAAACCTGGAATATTCAGGAACTATTCTACGGCTAACCTTGCCTCATGCACACAGACAACCCTCTCCTCCTACCACCCAACACTACAACCTGTAAGAGATGCACTTATATAGCCAAACTGGAAGCAAAGCTCTCTTCACCTAAGACTGGACTAGACAGTCAAGAGGAGAAGGTAAACACTTGCACCACACCACACTCAGCACATAGTCCATCAAAACCTACACCACCAAAACACACACATAGAAACACAAAACATACACCAACATGCTCTCAGTAAAAACCTGCCCAAGCAACAGGGACCTCCAAAGCAGGAACAAAAGCAAACTCCACCCCCAAACACAACCCAAATGACACATAGCCCACAAAATCAGTGTGCCACTCAACCACAGCCCATAAGGCATAACAACGTACCCAACACTCTAGTCATAGGTGACTCTATAGTCAGGCACACTGATGTTCCACTCATCAGGCTAAACAAGGAGAAAGTTACTGTCAGCTGCCTGTCAGGTGCCAGGATCCACCACATAACGCATGCACTCACGTCACTCCACAACAAGTAGATATGACTCTGTCATTGTCCATGTTGGTGTGAATGGCCTGAGACGTATCGCCCTGGACTACATGAAAAGGGACATGGAGGAGCTGTCCGATCTTGTAGCCCAGGCAGGTATGACCCTAGCCCTGAGTAGCATACTGCCATCACCCAGAATGATACCACAGTACAAGGACAAAATGATTGACTTCAGCACTTGGCTAAGCTTCTGGTGTCATTTTAAGGGGATCCAGTATCTGTCTGCCTGGGATGAGATGATCAACAAACCACGATGCTTTGCCAGAGATGGCCTGCACCTGTCGCCCCTGGGATTCCAGATACTGGCTAAGGCTCTAGCCACACCTATAGTGCCTTTTTTAGGCAAGGTTCAAATGACAAATTCCCCACCGTAACAGGTAAAAGCAAGAAGAATCTGAGGGTATTGCTACTCAATGCTAAAAGTCTAAACCTCAAAATGCACTCACTCGAGGCACTCCTTAAAATGGAGAACATCGACATCTGTGCAGTGACAGAGACCTGGTTCAAGGCTCCACAGAGTACCCCTGCATTATCAGGCTATTCTTCATACCACACCTTTCGGCCACCTAACCTGGACCAAAACACTAAAGGCTGAGGTATGTACATATTCATTAAGGATATCTACACCTCCAGGCTAGTTGCTCAGCATAATGCATCCGAGATTATCCAAGTGCAACTAACTCTGGGCAAGACCGCAATCCAAATTGTAGCTTGCTACAGATCCCCCACCATGCCCCAGGTTTCCCATTCCTCATTTCTTGATACACTGGAAAATATTAGGGTACAACCTAACACCCTAATAATGGGCAATTTCAACTACACCACCATTAACTGTGAAAACTACTCATGAACCAACTCTTGTGCTCAACATTTTCTGGAATTCAATAAATTCCAATTACTTGGATCAACATATCCACACCCCCACCAGGGGCAGCAATATCCTAGACCTGGTTATTACCAACATGGGCAACCGGTGCTCCACACCAGAGGTCAATTCCTCATTGGTCAGATCCAACCCCAAGCTAATCACCCTAGACATCCACATCCCTCCCCCACCCCCCATTAGGGAAACCACAGTAAAAAATTTCTCCAAAGCCAACTTCACACTTCTTAAGACAGAAGTAGCAAACTTCATGACACCCATGCTGACAGACATAGAACCTGACTGCAGAATCCTACACAAATTCATGTTATAAGCACTTACATGAGTGCATGGATCATGCAATCCCTAACAGAACCAAGATGCTATCCTCCAAAAAAAAAAGAAAGCCAATCTGGTGGTCCACTGCCATAAACAAACACTACAACAGAAGAAAGAAACTGTTGCAAAAACTAGTAAAATCTCATGATTGGAGAAACTCCCTGGTCAGCCTCAGTAAGAAGCTGAGATCCATCATAAAATCCTCCAAAGCTAGTTACAAAAACAAAATCACCACTGACTCTAAAGACAACCACAAAGCATTCTATAGCTATGTCAAGAATTTCAGTGGCAACACTCAGATCTGCTCTGAGTTACAGCACAATGGCACTAAATATACAGAACCAATTGATATTGCCAACATCCTGGCAGATAGGTTCAATGCTAACTTTACCCCCCTGTCATCCCCTAAAGGGCCCATCTCTATACCAGAAGAATGCAAAGTTCCTGTAATTACGGCTGCACAGGTAAAAAACACACTATCCAAAGCCAAGAACACAGCATCCATGGAACATGACAACATCCCAGGCTGTGTTCTACATGAACTACAGAACGAACTGGCACCCCACCTAAGTACCATGTTCAATCATAGCCTCACCTCAGGCTATGTGCCCACTGAATGGTGCACAGCGATGGTTATCCCACTCTACAAAGGGGGAGCCACCATGGACCCCCAGAAACTACCGCCCCATTAGCCTAATGAGCTTGGTCTGCAAGGCTATGGAACGTATCATCATGGAACTTATAAACAATGACATTGGTAATCTACAAACTCAGGACCCCACCCAGTTCGGGTTTGTAAAACGCAGATCATGTCTTCTAAACCTGATAGACTTCTTTGAAGCAGTCACCAAAGACGTAGATGAGGGTAAGGTGGTTCACACAGCCTATCTAGATCTCGCCAAGGCTTTCGCCACCATCTCCCACTCTGGAATTATAGATAAACTCACTAAACTAGGTATAAATCCCTATGTCACAGGATGGGTTGCCAACTGGCTCACTGACAGAATCCACACTGTGAAAGTAGCAGACTCCAAATCCAGCTTCAGACCAGTTACAAGTGGAGTACCACAGGGTTCAGTCCTGGATCCAGTCCTGTTTGGTATCTACTTCTATGAAGTACAAGCTAACAAAGAAGGTCTTTGGCTAATGAAGTTACCAGACAACTGCAAACTAGGAGCCATAATCAAAACTCCAGAAGATGTGGACATCCTACAAAAGGACCTCACTGAGGAAGTTGCCTGGTGTCAAAGCCATGGCCTCAAGCTCAATGCCAAAAAGTGCATTGTCATCCCTTTTAGTAAAAACTCTGTACCCATGAACTACCACATAGGCGGTAGTCTATTTAACACTGAAAGTGTGATAAGAGACCTTGGGACATAGGTGGACAGTAGTCTCTCCTTTGATAATCACATCGCCACAGTAGTCAGGAAATCCTTCTACGTGGCACACCTCATCACAAAAGGTTTCTCATCCAGGAAAAAAGAGATCATTGTTCCCCTCTACTCATCACTCATTAAACCCATTATAGAGTACAATGCCCCTTATGGTATGTACATCACAAGACATCTACAGCAACTCCACGTGGTCCTGTTGAGTCTTCCTGGCTACAGAGAACTGAAAAAAAGCAACTGCTTTCCTGATTAAGTATCCTGCTGTTTTTTATATTTGTTTTACCTTCTACTGCTTACCTAGAGCAAGCTTTAACTGTTTTCATAGTTATTTACTGCATTTTTTATTATCTGCACTTAAAAGTACATTTTAGTCGAAATTAGTCTAATTCAAGTCGAAAAGTGTTTGCTGTTTAATTTAATTGTTTGGCTGCCCACTAAAGTGTGCTAGCCTGTACTATTGACTTATTGCCTTTTCTGCATTTAGCGCGAAGTTGCCACTAGAGCACTATCGGGCAGCGCTGGTTAAACAAGGTTAAACTATTTCTGGCTCCGTAAAGTCTGCTCTTCATTTTTTCCCTTAGAACTGCTCTACTTGTAATCTAAACAGTCTATTCTCTATCTGTAAAGCTCAGCACTTGTTCCTAAAGCATTTTTTAGTCAGGTAAAGCACTTCTATATTATACAAAGTACTTCACTAGCTTAAAACCCCCTTGAGTACCCACTTCCCTGTAGGTCCTTTCTGACTCAGTTACACAGCAAACTTTTTCATTTCTTCTAGCATGTCAAAGGGTCAGTTGCTAGCGTCCTCTCCTGCTCAGCTGGTGAATCTGGGAATATTGAGGCAATGTTACAATTGTCTCATGTACAGAGACAACCCTCTCCTCCTCCCACAAAACACAAATACATGCGAGAGATGCAACTATATAGCCAAACTGGAGGCTGAGCTCTCTCAACTCAGGACTGGCAAAACCAGACAGGAGGAGAAGGTAACCACACACACCATAAACCCAGTCTCACATAGAACTATCACAACTACAAATCAAACACATAAACACACAAAGACATACTCGGAGGCACTGATCAAAAATCTACCAAAACAGCAGAGGCCTCCAAAGCAGACACCCAAACAACTGCCACCTCATGACATAACACAAGCAAAACATAGATCACAAAGTCAGTGTGCAAATCAGTCACAGCCCTTAAGGCCAAACACAATGCCAGACACACTTGTCATAGGTGACTCCATAGTCAGACACACTGACGTCCCACTCACCAGACTGAACAAGGAGAGGGTCACAGTAAGCTGCCTGTCGGGCGCTAGAATCCGCCACATAACACAAGCACTCAGGTCACTCCACAGCAAGTACAAGTATGACTCAGTCATTGTCCATGCCGGTGTGAATGACCTGAGACGTACCTCCCTAGACTACATGAAAAGAGACATAAAGGAGCTCTCAGATTATGTAGCCCAGTCTGGTATGACCCTGACCCTGAGCAGTATCCTACCTTCACCAAGAATGATGCCACAATACAGAGACAAAATGATCAGTTTTAATAATTGGCTTAATTTCTGGTGTCATTCTAAGGGGATCCAATGTCTGTCTGCCAGGAATGACATGCTTGACAAGCCACGCTGCTTCGCAAGGCACGGCTTGCACCTGTCACCCCTGGGTTTCCGGATATTGCAAAGGCTCTTGCCACCCCCATAGTGCCTTTTTTAGACAAGGCTCAAATTCTAAACCCACCGCCCTAGAAAACAATAATGGGAAAAAACTAAGGGTAATGCTGCTCAATGCCAGAAGCCTAAATCTCAAGATGCACTCCCTCGAAGCCCTCCTCAGTATGGAGAACATCGATGTCTGTGCTGTGACTGAAACCTGGTTCAAGGCTCCTGAGAGCACCCCGGCACTATCAGGTTTTACCTCATATCATGCTCCGCCCCAAAACCCGGACCGTACCACAAAAGGAGGGGGTGTATCCATATTCATCAAGGATACCCACACCTCCAGGCTGGTGGCAAATCACGAAGCATCAGAGACCATTCAGGTGCATTTAACCATAGGCAAAACTGCTCTACAGTTTGTAGCATGTTACAGGCCACCCTCTCAAACTCGGGAACCCCACACAGCCTTCCTGAAGACACTGGAGAGTATAAATGTCTCCCCAAACACCATCATATTGGGTGACTTCAACTACCCAAACATAGACTGGGAACATTACTCAAGCCCCAATACCCTAGCCCAAAGGTTCCTGGAGTTCATAAACTCAAATGCTATGGAACAACTTGTCACCATTCCCACAAGAGGTGAAAATATACTAGACCTGATCATCACAAACATGGGGACAAAATGCTCCACACCGGAAGTATATCCCTCATTGGTGAGATCAGACCATAAACTAATCTCACTGAAGATCCACATCCCGCCCCCACCCCCAACAAAAAAGACCACAGTGAAGAACTTCTCAAAAGCCAACTTCACACTTCTTAAGACTGGTGTGGTATCCTTCAAGGCCCCTGAGCCATTGGAAACCACAACCCACACTGCTGAATCCCTTACAAATGCTTTCTACGAGCACCTCCAGGATTGCATGGATCAAGCAATCCCAAATAAAATCAAGACCCTTTCCACCAAAGGCAAGCACCCGATCTGGTGGACCCCAGCCATAAACAAACTTTACAACAAGAGGAGAAAGCTACTACAAGATAGAGCAAAATCCCTAAAAGGGAAGACATCTCTGATCAATACTAGTAAAAAACTACGATCACTCATAAAATCATCCAAGGCCAACTTTGAGAGAAAAATCGCCAAGGACTCAAAAGACAATCATAAGGCCTTCTTTAGCTATGTTAGAAATCTGGGTGGAAACTCCCAGATATGCTCAGAATTAGTCCAAAATGATACAAAAATCACTGAACCAACAGACATTGCAAACATACTGGCAGACAGGTTCAGTGAAAATTTCTCCTTTCCCTCCCCCCCAAAAGAAGAAATATCTATCCCAGCAGAGTGTAGCCTCCCAATCATCTCAAATGCCCAGGTGAGAGCTGCTCACTCTAAAGCTAAAAACGCAGCATCAATGGGACCGGATGGTGTCCCTGGCTGTGTGCTACATGAACTCAATGTGGAACTAAACCCACACATAAGCTGCTGTTTAATCTTAGCCTTACCACAGGATACGTACCCAAAGAGTGGCGTACGGCAACTGTGGTCCCACTCCACAAAGGTGGTGCTTCTACGGACCCTGGTAATTACCACCCCATAAGCTTAACAAGCCTGGTCTGCAAAGCTATGGAGAGGATCATAATGGAACTCATAAATAAAGACATAGGGGACCTACAGACATTGGATCCTACCCAATTTGGCTTTGTCAAGGGCAGATCATGCCTCTTGAACTTGGTCGACTTTTTTGAAACAATCACCAAGGCCATTGATGAGGGTAAGGCAGTTCACACAGCCTACCTTGACCTTGCAAAAGCTTTCGACACAATACCCCACTCGGGTATCCTAGAAAAGCTCACCAGCTTAAATGTAAACCCATATGTCACAAGATGGGTTGCAAACTGGCTCAAGGACAGAACCCACAGGGTTAGAGTTGCTGGTGCCATGTCAGACTCCAAGCCGGTCACAAGCGGTGTCCCACAGGGCTCAGTCCTGGGCCCCTCTTGTTCGGCATCTACTTTTCAGAAGTGCAGGCAAACATAGGAGGATTGTGGCTGACAAAGTTTGCAGATGACTGCAAACTGGGTGCCATAGTTGAAAATCCATCAGACACAGATATCCTTCAGAGAGGTCTCATAGAAATGGATAACTGGTGCCAGAGCCATGGCCTTAAGCTAAACGCCAAAAATGTATAGTCATACCCTTTGGTAAAAACAAGGTAACCCCAAGTTACCACATAGGTGGCAATCCATTAAGCACAGAAGAGGTTATCAGGGACCTGGGGACCCAAGTTGACAGTAACCTTTCTTTTGACACTCACATTGCCAAAGTGGTTAGGAGGACCTTCTACATTGCCCACCTGATTATGAAGGATTCACATCCAGATCAAGGGAGGTCATTGTTCCCCTGTACTCTTCACTTATCAGACCAGTGATTGAGTACAATGCCCCATTCGGAATGTATCTTACCCGACACCTGCAGCAATTGGAAAGACCCCAAAAGTTCCTCACCAAAGGGATAAAGGGGCTCAAAAATATGCCATATGCTGCCCGACTGAAGAAACTCCAGCTCTATTCAGTCGCATACCGTCTGCTCAGAGGTGACCTGTGCCTGACATACAAGGCCATGTCCAACCCGGAATTAATGGACATGCTCCACCTAAACAAAATCCAAATCCCCCAGACCTACAAGAGCAAGAAACTTAAACCTCAACACGGATATAAATAGGACGTGCTGGAGGGACAGATTCATCACCCAGAGGCTCCCTATGCTGTGGAACAGAATCCCGGTCCATGTGAGACAGAGCACCTCGCTGGCTCTGTTCAAGAGGAATCTTGACCAGTGGATGGGAGATCGTAGCTTTACCCCGGGGATCATCTCTGTATCACTGCTGGACAGAGGCACGGCAAACTAATGGGTATAGTATTCTTCAACCTAACGGGTGGTGAAAGCCACACAACTCTGGCTAGGTTTATAAATTCCCTAGGGCAGATAGCCTAGTATGAACCTATGAACCTATGAAAAGCCGCAGAAATACCTCACAAAGAGGATTACTGGCCTCAAACAGATGCCCTATGCAGACCGTCTCAAAAAACTGCAGCTTTACTCCGTCGCATATCGCCTACTCAGAGGCAATCTCTGCCTAACACACAAAGCTATGTCAAACCCAGAGCTTTTAGACATGCTCCACTTAAAGAAATCCCAATCCCTATGAGCTACACGCTCTAGGGATCTAAACCTTGTCACCACAATAAACAGAACATGCTGGAGGGATAGATTCCTGTCCCAGAGACTTCCCATACTCTGGAACAAACTACCTATCTATATCAAACAAAGCTCCTCATTAGCACTTTTCAAGAAAAATCTTGATGATTGGATGTGAGATAGTAAATTCACCCCGGGGATCACTTCTGTGGCTCTGCTCGACAGTGGCACAGGAAAATAATTTTCTTGGGTGGCGAAAGCCAGGGTACCTTTTGGCTAGGCTTATATAGGCCCTAGGGCCAATAGCCTAGTACCTACCTATGAACCTATGAACCTATTAAGTGAGAACCTGGCAACATTTCAAGCCCTTGTAAATCCTGGGAACACTTCTTCCTATGCAGAACTGTTCACAGAAACCCTATACAAGCATGTTAAAAGCTGCATAGAGGCAGCTGTACCCACCATGAAAAATTACAGAACTAACTCAAAAAACAAGCCACCCTGGTGGAATCAGAAAATCAATTGGGTGTATAACAGGAGGATGAAAATCATGGCAAAAGTTAGGAGGTGCAGCACCCAGCAGGATAAAAACACTCTCATCAAACTTAATAAACAACTCAGAGGATGAATAAAGTCTACCAAAGCCAAATTTGAGGTAGGTTTGGCCTCCCAAGCCAAGGACAACCACAAAGCATTCTTTAGCTATGTCAGCAACTTCAAAGGCAATACACAATTATGTGCAGAGCTCATTGTAAATTGAGCCACCTATAATGAGCCAGAAGATATAGCAAACTTCCTGGCTGATAAATTTAGCTCCAACTTTAATCCTCTCTCCCTATCAATCTTCCATCAGGAAACATCATTAAATTTAACTCTCCCTTACTATCACTAGGGAACAGGTCCATAATGCTCTCTCTAAACCCAAGAACACTGCATCAGTGGGCCCAGACAACATCCCAGGATGCCTTCTAAATAGCATGAAACATGACTATCATAGCCTCTGGAATTACTATTTAACTGTAGCCTTGAAACAGGCTTCGTACCTCATGAATGGAGAAAGGCAACAGTCATCCCTCTGCACAAAGGTGGGCCATCTACATCCCCTGGAAACTACAGACCCATAAGTCTCACTAGTCTTATATGTAAAGCCATGGAAAGAATTATCATGGAGATGATCAACAGAGAGATATAGTAAACCAACAGACAATGGACCCAACCCAGTTTGGTTTCGTCAAGGGCAGATCATGCCTACTTAACCTGGTGGACTACTTTGAGAAGGTCACCAAAGCAATGGATGAGGACAAAATCATTCACACTGCCTACTACCTTGACCTGGCAAAGGCATTTAACACAATACCCAACTCATGCATTGTTGACAAACTTGAGAGGTTAGGTACAAACATGTATGTCACCTGGTGGATAGCCAACTGGCTCCCTGACAGGACCCAGCAAGTTAGAATTGGGGACTCTAATTTGCAAAGAGGCCAGTCACAAGTAGAGTCCCTCAGAGATCAGTCCTTGGACATTTACTTCTCAGAAGTCAAGTCCAGTGTCACTGGTCTCTAGCTGACTAAATTTGCAGATGATTGCAAATTAGGAGCTGTTATCGAATCTCACACTGACACAAATATTCTCCAGGAGGGGCTGACACAGGCAAAAAACTGGTCTCAGAGTCATGGACTAAAACTAAATGCCAAGAAAGGTATAATAGTATCCTTTGGGAGTTCATCCATCCCTGGTAACTGTCATATTGACAACACACCCTTAGAGTTGACCCAGTAGTCAGGGACTTAGGAAGACACATAGATAGTAACTTAGCCTTTGACCATCATATGTCTGCAGGGGTGAGGAAATCATTCTATGATGCACAACTTATAAACAAAGGTATGACATCTAAGTCCAAGGAAGTCATTGTTCTACTGTATTTGGCATTCATCAGACCTATCATTGAGTACAGTGCCCCATTTGGTATGTACTTAACCAGGCATGATCAAGAATTGGAACATCCACAGAGGTTCCTCACTAAAAGAATACAGGGCATAAATAATATGTCCTATGCAGACTGCCTCAAGGTCCTATCCCTGTATTCTGTCTCCTACAGGCTTTTGAGGGGAGATCTATGCCTGGCATACAGGGCATTGTCAGACCCCCCTCTGATGGACCTCTTGCATATCCACAAAGCAAGCCACACCACAATTACCCATTCTAAAGACTTAAACCTTGCCTGTGATATAAAAAGGACCTGCTGGAGAGATAGGCATGTATCCCAGGGACTACCCCATGTATGAAATAGGCTCTCCAACCATGTGAAGCAGAGTTCCTCCCTAACCCAACTCAAGTGCAACTTGGACAATTGGATGGGAAACCAGAAATTCATCCCTGGTTTGGTACCTATGTCTATAATGCAAACAGGTAACCTGTAAATGGTTCATCTCCCAGACCCATGTTTACATTTAAGAGTTTCTGAACTTGTCAGAGAATTGGGATGCATGGCTAGGCTTAAAAAGGCCCTTGTGGTCGTCAGTATAGTAAACACATATGAACCTATGAGCAGTCCAAAATGTATGCCCATTAGGAAGTAATTGCTGAAAACATTTGCTTGTCAGCTGGAATTATTCATTTACAGAATTTTCCCACTAGCAGTTTGTTTTAGATATGAATTAAGAACATTTAATGTGTTTCTAGCCATAATGAAATGTTAAAAAAATTGCTAATTTCCCAAAGTGCTCAAGGCAACAGGTATTAAAGAACTTTGAATGCATTTATTTGAGGAAAGCCTTATACACGCATACTACAATTTCTGAGAAGAAAGCTTTATATAGTCAGAAAAAGACAGTTTAAACAGTACAGTTATCAACAATTTATGGCCACAGACAAATCTAAAAAAGATGAAGTCAATGTGAAAATCTAGACATTTTAAGTGGAAGGCCTCTCTAAATACTTGAAAGTCAGTCTCTCAGGTGACATTACCATTGGGAAGGAATCGAGGAGTTCCTACATATTTTATTTAGAAAACACTGCATTTTGCATTTGCGTTTGCTTGATCTTCATATATTCTAGAATATTCTATTGCTAAAACATATGGTATCTGTTGGCTAATAAAATATCACAAGTAATTTGTTTTACAGTGCAGGAAAATGAGTTGCAAAGACACAGCTAGGGTGGTTCGAAGAGGGCAGCCGCCATGAATGCATGATGTCAGGAAGCATTAGCCTTACTACTTGCAATCAGTTTTAGTAAGCTGATATTGTATTTGCCAAACCACTTCTTTACTTGATTTCAGAATGCTTATAGTTCATTTGCTGAATCGCTACTGCGCTACATTTCAGAATGCTGCTACTACATTTGCTGGGTCACTACTGTGCTGCATTTCGGAATGCTGATACTTCATTTGCAGAATCACTACTGCGCTACATTTCAGAATGCTGCTACTACATTTGCTGGGTCACTAGTGTGCTTCATTTCGGAATGCTGATACTTCGTTTGCAGAATCACTACTATGCTACATTTCAGAATGCTGATACTGCTTTTGCTGAGTCACTACTCTGCTCTTTGAGAGGTCTGACACAGTATGCTGATAATGCATTTTCTGTCAGTACCTGGAGCTTCAATATTAGTCATCTCTAGTGAGTTGCTACATATGCAGTAGTTTAAAGAAGAAAAAGGACCTTTTTAACTTATTTTTAATTTGCATTTGTTCCTCATTGTAGAGTTGGGGGTGTGCCAGGCCAAGGTATAGCACCACTGCTGGATGACTGAGATATACTGTAGCTCTGATGACTTATGTATCAGCAGCTTTGACATATCTGCTCATAATGTCTGTGAAGTTGAGATCTGTTAACTTCTGTAATCAAAATGTTAAAATATAATCTTGTTTCACATTTCCTCAATAAAAGAAACAACAAAAAAGTGTACTGTAAATGGTATTGACAACTTTGGTAATTTAAAATGCCACAAATACTCATCTTGCCCAAGAAGCTTAATGGACAACAAAATCATGCCCATGACAACATCTTTCTCAGGCATTAAGGGAAACCGTTAGTACAATTCTGGAGAATTGAGGCAAAACAGTTTGATAACAACCTCCAGGTAAGTAATATGCAATGTTTTTAGCTAATGTAGTTGAGACAAGTGATAGCCAAGTATCCTAACGATGTGGATTCAGTGATAGTCAAAGAACTTCTGGAGGAAGAAATGAGTCAGCCTTTTTTTTAGAAATATAAAATGTAGAGACATTTGACAGTGCAATAAAATGACTGTGAAAAGACGACGTTATAAAGTCATGAAAATAGAAATATTTCTTTCTGCTGTTTGGGTTTATCAGCATTGTAAATCCCTGCATCATCACATAACAGAAGTGAAATGATTTTGACAGCTAGACAGCATTATTTCTGTTTCTTCATAAAGTATAGCTATTTATTTTTAAAAACTGCAACAACTTTATCCTGAGTAAAGAATCAAGATTTGAAAATATACCAACTAGACCTAAAGAAGAAACATTCAAGATACAGATGACATACAGAAAAAAATATGTGTTGCATTATTATTTCAGTGCAACAATTTATGAGTTAAAAAATTACTTGTTTGTATTATTATTTCAATGTAACAATTTATGAGATGTTATGCCAATAGTGCACAGCCTGCATGGAATCTGCATCCTTAGAGATGGGGATATGTAAAAGTGCTATCATGCTATTTTTTTTTTCTGCACCCTTTTTCAGTCATTAATGAATGTCGTTAGGATTTTTATCAGGCCATAAAATCTTTGCTATGTTGGACATTTCTGCTTCCTGTTTTATGTTAGGGGTAACTTTAGCTAGCCATGAGCATGTAGGCTAGCCAAACAGCACACACCATTTTGCTTTCTGTAGTTGTCTTTTCCTAGATTCAATATTTAAGTAATTGTGATAATTTACTGTATTAGCTGATTATTAGCTGATGAGTGAATAACAGCACAATAGCTGCAAGATGGATTATCTAAATAGGATATTTACTGGAAGTAGATGTTGGTCCCCAGTAAGGATTTAAGCAGTCACATGCTCAATTGTTTACAAAAATTGTATTAAAGAAATGCACCAGATAAGGGAGCAGCTCAGTTACAAAGGAAAGCGATTTGCATGGTACTTGCCTTTCTTTGCAGTTGTTCACTAAGAAGAAAACAAAAAGACTGCACCAGCAAATGCCATAATGACAGTTGGAACACTGAAGAAGAAAAGGGGATACACAATCACAAAAAGAGTACACAATAATTCAAATACATGATTATGGGAATCTTTAAAAAAAATGAATCAAACTGTTCTATGTATTTTATTTAATTTGTTTTATTTTACATTTTAGTTTACCAGTGTAGTACATGAATCACAAATGAGCAATGGAGGGTACTGCCCAGGTAAAATAATTCACAATGGAAAAAAATCAGTATTAAGCAAAGATTAAAAGGGATCAGAAAACTATACATATCAAAGACAGAAGAGACAGTAACAATAGAAAACAAAAAGTTAACAGTAACAGTTATTATACGTTGCAAAAATTATGAGAGAAATGTGTATCCTGCATGATTACATTACAGATTTAGATTATGGTGCAAATATTGTGCACTAAAGAGAGTCAAGGTGGGGTCTGTTGGGGGGTAGAGTTGAGAGGTGCTAGTAACTGTGTGACAGTAAGAATAGAGGATAAGAAGGCCCCTATATGACCTGACCTAACTTTGTGGCAAGTGCATTTTATAGGTTCATAGGTGTGTACTAGGCTAATGGCCCTGCACCCTTTACAAGCCTAGCACATAGGATTACCCTGGCATTGTGCCACCCGACCTTAGTTCCCAGTGCCTCTGTCGAGTAGAGCCACTGGAGTGATCCCCGGGGTGAATTTTCTATTTCCCATCTGCTCATCAAGATTTCTCTTGAAGAGGGCCAGTGAGGTGCTCTGTTTGACATGTATGGGAAGTCTATTCCATAGAATGGGTAGTCTCTGGGTTATGAACCTGTCCTTCCAGCATGTTCTGTTGATTGTGGTAATGAGGTTGAGGTCTCTGGAGCATGTGGTGTGCAGCGATTGGGATTTCTTTAGATGTAGCATTTCTAACAGAGCTGGGTCAGACATGACTTTGTAAGTCAAGCAGAGATCACCTCTAAGTAGACGATATGAGACAGAGAATAGTTGTTTTTTTTTGAGTCTGTCCATATAGGACAAGTGTTTAAGGCCTAGGATCCTCTTTGTGAGGTACTTTTATGGCCTCTCCAGTTGTTGCAGGTGTCTAGTGAGGTATATGCCAAATGGAGCATTGTATTCAATGACTGGCCTAATGAGGAAAGAGTAGAGGGAGACAATGACCTTCCTGGATGCAAAACCCTTAGTAATGAGATGTGCCACATAGAATATCTTTCTGACCACAATGGCAATGCGGTGGTCAAAAGAGAGGTTGCTATCAACCTGTATTCCCAGATCTGTTATAACACCTTCTGTGTTCAGTGGACTACCATCAATGTGGTAATTCATGGGAACTGGGTTTTTCCCAAATGGGATGAAGACCCATTTTTTGGCATTGAGCTTAAGGTCATGGTTCTGACACCAGTCATTGGTCTCAGTGAGTCCTTTCTATAGGATGTCAGCATCACTTGTGGAGTTAATAATAGCTCCCAACATGCAATTGTCTGTGAACTTTGTCTGCTAGATTCTCTTTGTGTTGGCCTGGACTTCAGAGAAGTAGATACCTAACAGGAGAGGACCCAGGACCAAACCCTGTGGGACTCCACACATGACTGGTTGGCAGTCTGACTTGGAGTCAGCTACTTTCACACTGTGGGCTCTGTCTGTGAGCCAGTTTGCAACCCACCTAGTGATATAGGGGTTGATGCCTAGCTTAGTGAGTTTTTCTATGTTTCCTGAGTGGGGAATGGTATCAAAGGCCTTGGCCAGATCAAGGTAGGCTCTATGAACCACCTTGCCTTCATCCACTCAAACAAATCAAACAAGTTAAGCAGTCAAGATCTACCCTTCACAAAAAAAAGCTGTGTGGGATCCAGAGTTTGAAGATTCCTTATATCCTTGTTTATTAGGTCCATGATGATGCGTTCCATAGCTTTGCAAATCAGACTCGTCAAGCTAATGTGGCAATAGTTCCCAGGGTCTGTAGTCGCTCCTCCTTTGTGGAGAGGGATGACTGTAGTAATGCACCATTCAGTAGGGACAAAGCCTGAGGTGAGGCTGTGATTGAACAGGGCACACAGGTGAGGTGCCAGTTCACTCTGTAGTTCATGTAGAACACAGCCAGGGATATTGTCAGGTCCCATACAAGCTGTATTCTTCACCTTGGACAGTGCTGTTTTAACCTGTGCACCAGTAATACTGGGTGCCTGGCAATCTACTGTTACTGTGATTGGTCCTTTGGGGGGGATGAGAGGAGTAAAGTTGGCACTGAATCTATTGGCCAGTATATTGGTAATATCTGTTGGCTTGGTATAAGAGATACCATTCTGCAGTAGCTCAGAGTAAATCTGGGTATTGCCGTGGAGATTCTTTACATACCTATAGATGGCCTTGTGGTTGTCTTTACTATCTGCTACAATTCTGTTTTCATATTGATTTGATGTTGAGGATTTTTTCAGGTTTGGTTATGCAGAAGGGAAATGGGAACTTTAGTTCCTTTAGCCTGGGGGTGGGGAGTACTATAGTACTGGAGCAAGAATACACAATGAGTAGTCAAAGCAATGTAGCATTATTTCTTGTTTTTGAAGTGGGAGGGCTGTTTGTAGTGTATGTATTTGGTATAAAGTTTAGTAAGTAGTGGTGGGAATGAGTTATGTTGGAGGAGTTTGAAGATGAGAAAGCCTAGAAACAGGTCTTCCTTGTGTTGCACTTGGAGTCATTTGGCTTTTCCCCTAGAGTGATGCAGTGTTACTAACGAAGAGGTGAGTTAGTGATGAAATGACAGGTTTTGTTTTTGATAGTCTGCTGTGTGGTGGAGTTTTTCCTAGAGGCTGTGGCTTTTATGTTTGGTCCATATTCGAGCTGTGCCAGAAAGAGTACTTTCCCTACAGCTTTGTTGGCTGGGTTGGATTAGATGTTTGACTTGTGGATGAAATGTCCTTGTAGCCCTGCCTAAAATTTACATCCCCTTTCCACAGAAAGATCAAGCTTCTCTGAGAAACATTATCAAGTGTTTATCAGCATTCGTGCTAGCCTGTTCTTTCATTCTTCCCACTGAAAGTTAGCAGTCATGACTATTTTTGAAGCTACTTCATAAATTTATAGAAACACAGCTTGAAATGTTACATCTATATTCTACTGACTGTTATAAATTCTGTATGCCATTTGAAATAATAATGTCTCTTTGTTTACCAGGTATTCTCACTAGACAAACAACCCCTTTTCAGAGGTGAATTACTTACACAGAAGGCAAACTGAAGCTCTGGGAATCAAACCTAGCACAACTGCTTAAAAGTACATTGTCTTAAACCACTGCACCAAATTCCAGAAACAAAGCAGGTTGAATATGTTACTGCCTAATTTCTGAATGTTTGTTGCTTGTGGACAGTAAGCACGTTGAATTTTTGCATCACTAAAATTGCATAATTTCTTTGCTCCAAAAATTAAGGTACAAGCTTCCTTCCTGGGGTAAAATCTTTGGAACATAATCAACTAGTTGATACATAGCCAACTGGTCATTCATCTCTTGAAAGTCTGATGTGTTGAATCACTGCATATATGCCATATGGTAAGCAACAGAAACAAGAGATATATGTTTCTTTTTTTCTTCACCCTGGGATTGGTGAGAAATGATGGTGAGTACCTTCCTGCTGCTGTGAAGTAAGCTCTAACTCTTGGTATTTTGAGGTATCCTTGAAGCTCTGCTACCACTGTCCTTGGGAAGTGCATGCACGTGTCCATGCATGTGCAACTTCCTAACTAATCAGCTCTCTACCTATGCAGCACAGAGTATGAGAGGCACATATGTGTCCTACTGCAGCAGATATAGGTTGCATCTCTCCTCCCTTACTGCAGCAAATACAGGCTGCACCCCTCTGCCCTTACTGCAGCAAACAGTCTGTACCCCTCTGCCCTTACTGCAGCAAGCACTGGCTCCATCCCTCTGCCCATTACTGCAGCAAACATAGGCTCCATCCCTCTGCCTATTACAGCAGCAAACAGTCTGCACACCTCTACCCTTACTGTAGCAAACATAGGCTGCATCCCTCTGCCCTTACTGTAGCAAACATAGGCTCCATCCCTCTGCCCGTTACTGCAGCAAACATAGGCTGCACCCCTCTGCCCTTACTACAGCAAACAGTCTGCACCCCTCTGCCCTTACTGCAGCAAACATAGACTGCATACCTCTCATTACTGCAGCAGACAAAGGCTGCATCCCTTTACCCATTACTGCATCAAACATAAGCTGCATCCCTTTGCCGTTACTGCAGCAAATACAGGCTGCACCCTTCTGCCCTTAGTGTCCATTACTGCAGCAGATACAGGCTCCAACCCTCTGCCCATTACTGCAGCAAACATAGGCTGCATCCCTCTGCCCTTACTGCAGCAAACATAGGATGCATACCCCTCATTACTGCAGCAGACATAAGCTGCATCCCTTTACCCATTACTGCATCAAACATAAGCTGCATCCCTTTGCCGATACTGCAGCAAATACAGGCTGCACCCTTCTGCCCTTAGTGCCCATTACTGCAGCAGATACAGGCTCCATCCCTCTGCCCATTACTGCAGCAAACATAGGCTGCATCCCTCTGCCCTTACTGCAGAAAACATAGGCTGCATCCCTCTGCCCTTACTGCAGCAAACATAGGCTGCATCCCTCTGCCCTTACTGCAGCAAACATAGGCTGCATCCCTCTGCCCTTACTACAGCAAACAGTCTGCACCCCTCTGCCCTTACAAACACAAATGCTTGATGCTGATGTCTCAACCAGATGACACAAATGGAGAACCACAAAATCAAAAGAAGTCTCTGGAAGAGTGCTGTTACGTATCCAAAAAAATTATTTAAAATCAAGTAAAAATCACACAGAATTGCAGAGAGATTAGCGCTTTCGGGTGTTAACCCTTCATCAGATAGAGAACAAATGTTACAAAGCACTATTTAAAACAATGAACAACCAATCAAAAACTAGTAAACGACCCGCCTATTTTTCAAGGTGGGTTTTATAGGAACAACATCATTTAGCCCTGGGTTCCTATGTGCCATAAATTCTATAATCTTTCTGGACTCAATTAATTCAGTATACTGCTTGATGTCACCACCTCTCTTATTTAACCTCACATTGACTATGGCCCTAAATCCAAAGCAGTGAGTAGGATTGTCTTTTATGTGTCTGAAAAGGGCATTAAGTATGTCATTGTTTCTAATGCTGGATAAATGTTGTAAAATCCTGACTTTGAACATATTATTAGTCTTGCCCACGTAAAAACATGGGCAGGACTTGCAGTTCGCTAGATATACAATATCTTTGGTCCTACAAGTAGCCCTAGCTCTTAATAAGAATGTTTTATTGTTAGTGGGATGTACAAAGGAGGTGTCCTGAAGGATATGGGGGCAAGCCTTACACATACCACATGGCTTGCTGCCTATGGATAAAATGGGGGTAACACAATCATTAATGTGTTCCCCACATAAAATGTCTTTTAAATTCTTATTTTTCCTATATCCAAACATGGGAGAAGGACCAACAATATTGCTGATCCTATCGTCACTAGTAAGAATGTTCCAATTTTTCTTTATAATTCCACTAATTTCTCCAATATTGCTACTGTATGTATCCCCACATGAAACAGCACTTAACTTTAGACCCAAGGTTATGTTTACATACAGTAACACTAACAATAAAACATTCTTATTAAGAGCTAGGGCTACTTGTAGGACCAAAGATATTGTATATCTAGCGAACTGCAAGTCCTGCCCATGTTTTTACGTGGGCAAGACTAATAATATGTTCAAAGTCAGGATTTTACAACATTTATCCAGCATTAGAAACAATGACATACATAATGCCCTTTTCAGACACATAAAAGACAATCCTACTCATTGCTTTGGATTTAGGGCCATAGTCAATGTGAGGTTAAATAAGAGAGGTGGTGACATCAAACAGTATACTGAATTAATTGAGTCCAGAAAGATTATAGAATTTATGGCACATAGGAACCCAGGGCTAAATGATGTTGTTCCTATAAAACCCACCTTGAAAAATAGGCGGGTCGTTTACTAGTTTTTGCTTGGTTGTTCATTGTTTTAAATAGTGCTTTGTAACATTTGTTCTCTATCTGATGAAGGGTTAACACCCGAAAGCGCTAATCTCTCTGCAATTCTGTGTGATTTTTACTTGATTTTAAATAAATTTTTTGGATACATAACAGCACTCTTCCAGAGACTTCTTTTGATTTTGTGCCCCTCTACCCTTACTGTAGCAAACATAGGCTGCATCCCTCTGCCCTTACTACAGCAAACAGTCTGAACCCCTCTGCCCTTACTGCAGCAAACATAAGGCTGCATACCTCTGCCCATTACTGCAGCAAATAATCTCCACCCCTCTGCCCTTACTGTAGCAAACACAGGCTGTATCCCTCTGCCCTTACTGCAGCAAACATAGGCTACATCCCTCTGCCCATAATGAATGAGCAGACATTGGCCACTCAGTCCCATTCTCTGACTGCAGCCCATCCAGAACTAGTATCACTAATCGAAAAGGAGTTATCTGGTGTGCAGCAAGGGATTTACCCCTTTTTGCCATGAGGCTGTTCATCTTATAGGTACATCTTGGTAATGGTGTAAAAGCTTGTACAGTGGACTTAGCATTGTATCTTATACTTGGATTAGGCATAACCATCCATAATAAGTAATTATAGCAAGAATGACAGATAACTCTTTTATATTATTGTCAGTAGGATGCCTTGTGGAAGGCTTCTACATCACTTGTGGAAAGGGGTATCCCTTTCTTGTCCTAAGTATGTGAGAAATATTCAGTTAGTTATCTCTTAAAAATCCCATTTTGATTTTTCTTATTTTTTAACTGTCGTCCATAATCACACAATCTTTGCAGCACTTGTTGTTGCAGTGAATTTTCACTGTATTTCCAGTATCAGCTACACATCCAAATACACAACTACTTTCAGATCTTTGAAAAACACAAAAACAAGTATTTCCATTAGTCTACATAAAATAGTTAGTCGCATGGCTGAAAACACTCCTTATTTTAATCATCACATGCTTCCCTAATCTATTACATTAAAGAAACTCGACTTTCTGTAAACTGACACAAACTTTTTAAAGTCAGTGTCACATAATACTTATTGGGAAGTATTTGTTAAATCTATTTTAGCAAGCAAACTTGTGCCACTCCATGTGACCATCAATTATTGCACACAGCGGAAAAGATATACCTCAGTGCCTTTAGCCGAATGACAGTCAATTTATAATCACAAAAAATACATATGACAGAACTACCTGATATACTCACTCACTATGCTTCACTACCCCAAAAATAACATTTTAATACCTTTCCTTCATTATAAATTGTAAATGTCTACTTTTGCAAAACGTCAGCGCTACATCCTTCCTCAGTGAAATTGCAAATTTAACACCTGACAATATTCACAGCTTCTCAACAAGCACTTCCTTATGCAAACATAGCATTTCTTGCTTTAGTTTAAATTTATGCAACATATTTTCGCACGCATGCGCATGCGCGTACACACACACACACACACACACACACACACACATATATATATAGATACATGTACAGATACGTTTATATATAATCTATAAGTATATATATGTGTGTGTGTGTGTGTGTGTACATATATATATATATATATATATATATATATATATATATATATATATATACATATATATTGCTTTTAGTTTAAATTAATTTCTACAACTGGTTTCTCCCGCACAGAGATGGTCCTTCAATTTGCATTACCAGAACTATAGGCAAACTAATACTTTGCTAATACCTCTTTATACATCAGGGAATGCTCTTTAGTTCCTGATGCCTCCTTTCTGCAGTCTTGGACATCTGTGTCAGTGGTGTTGGAAATTACATTGGGATTCGCTATTCACTTACATTTACATTTTTTTTTTTAAATCTTTGCAGTTTCTCAGTCTTTTTCTTAACATATAAACATTTTCTATTTTTAGCAGAGGCAGGTAATGTTAATAGTACATCATCTCCCACAGGCTTCCTTCAACAATATGGCTGGTAAGGAGAGTGGTGGAACACGAGTAGGCATCACCTTCAGGATAGGCTGGAATAACTCCCACAGTCCATCAGAGACTGGTGCTTCTTGAGACAATACACCCAGAGGTATCTGTCTCCTGCCCCTTGACAGAATGAAATGGCTGGCATAGATGTAAATTCCTAGGTTTTCATACTTTGAAAGCTCCTAGACTTTTCTGTTTGTATTTTATTCATATCAACAGGTTTGATACCAGTACAGTCAGAAAGAGAAATAGAAGAAACAATATTTTGTACAATTTTATACCCGATAAATGTTATTAGATTTGTTGTCCTTTTTAATGTGGCGTGGTATACACAAGGTTTAGGACTGTGTTGCTTTCAACAGAAAATCACCACCTATGGATATATTTAGGAAGGATTTGATAAAATTAAGATCTGTTGCCTTTCTTAAGAGATGACATTTATATTATATCAATTAGAAAATGTGCATATAGTTATGAAGAAAATTATTAGGATTTTGTTTTAACCAGAACTGTTGAGAAAAAAATGAGTGAACCCTACATGATACAACACAACAACTGCACACAGCTTATAAAGTGATCATATACTTTCGGGAGCAAAATAAATAAAGACAGATTATTTTTAAAGTCAGACTGCAGTCTCAATAAATACTGTTGCATTCTATGGGAGATCTGAGTGTGAAAAATCTGGCAAAGCAATGATTCATTGCTCTGGCTGATACCCCAATCATATAACAAATCCTGCAGCAAAATACCTTATGATATGCATTCTCTAGCTATGCATTAAAGCATAAGGCATACATCTCTCATATATGTGATTTTAAGTGGTTACTTGTCACCTGAAGCTAAATTACCTTAAATGGCCTAAGCAAACTGCAAATAAAACAACTTCACTCATCCAATGATTTATGAACCATGCATCCATCCACATATCCATTCATCCTTCCCTGCATGCATCCATTCATTTATCCATGCCTGCATGCATCTATCCATCCATCCACAAACTCTTTTTTTGACCATTTTTTACACATGGGGTCAATGTGTCACTTTAGCAGTGATGATCATCTACAGCCAATGACCAAACTGTTGGGTGTAATCGTATACATAACAAGAAATAAAAGGGACAAGAGCTTAATTTCTCTGTTTTTCTGCCTTTCCTTTAAAAATGCTATCACTGCCATTACAACTCATATTCTATTCATAGTTTCATAGGTTTGCACTAGGCTAATGGCCCTAGAGCCTATATAAGCCTAGCCCAAGATGATTCCCTGGCACCATGCCACCCAAAGTTAGTTCCCAGTGCCCGTGAATAATCAACCCTTGAACGCAGGATCCTGTACACAATAGCAACAGCAATTCACCACTAAGCCATCTGAGCTATTATTTTTCTGTTTTATACCAAGAAGACTGTATTATATCTGCAAGCTTCATCTTACCCTGCATATGAAGGGTCTACCATAAATCTTGGATAATTTAATATATATGTATAAGGAACCATAAGTGAATTTGAATTTATTTATTTAATCAGTTATTTTTTAGTCTGCAAGTTAGTATGGCAGTGCATTCCATGAACATACCAGTCTATCTGCTTAAAAGCCTCATATTTACAATTTATGTATAAATACAATATTAGTTCCACATATGCATTGTTTACTTATGTGTGCATTTTTGTTTAAGTCCTTTAACTTGTTCTCCTGTCCTGGACACAAATTGGATATTTACGATATAGTGAAAGATCTGTAATATATTAGTCTCTCCCTTTCTTCCAATGAATACGGTCGTCTGGAAGATTACTGAAAAAAATTGCTGAATGTGTTATGACAAAAATCTGTCTGATAGGCCAGCTATCACTCATTTCAAATACAAAATATTAGAAAATATTTTGTTTTGGGGTACATTTGCTCTAGGAATAAAGGTATAATTTTCAAAATATTTTTTGAAGGACAATATCCTGATATACAGCATTTAGAACATATGTACAATCTATCTTGCAGAGCAGAAATATTCTGCTGTAAAACAAATCAAAATTTTCAGCTGCTGGAAAAGAAATAGGTCCAGTGCTAAAGTCTGAAATGTAATTTTCTATACTGTTCAGTGGCGGCTGGTGACTTCAAATCAAAGGGGGGCTGCAGGAGACAGCTGAATGGGTGGGGTCAAGGGGAAGGGGTGTGGCCAACCAGAAAGGGGAGGAGCCAACTGTGTTGCCTGTCATTCTTTTTATGTAGGCAAAACTACTCGTAAGTTAAGAGAACGCATCATTGAACACAAGTCCGAGATTAGGAGGTGCTGTGAAAGAAATGCATTGTATAAGCACGTAGCTGAGTTTGGGCAACAGCATTTCTTTAAATTTAGGGCTATTGACTCAGTCCAGCCTACGCTTAGAGGTGGGGATATGAATAACCACCTGGAAAATAAAGAATATGAGTGGATTTTGATACTGGCAAGTGATTCAGCACCTGGCTTGAACAGTATGGTCAGCCTCAAACCAGTTTTGGTTAGGTTGAGTAGAACTAGGCTGTGATTACTCTATATTTTATATTTTATATTTTCACGTCCTCAATATAAGTTTTTAATATATATTTTAACTTATGTGTTTTATTATATGTGCTTTATACTGTTTATTTAGCATTTATTATGTTTTGAATTTTAACTTCGTTATGTTATATGGATTTTGTCATGTCACATGATTCTTTGGGCTGCTGGTCATGTGACTGTTTTGGACCTGTATTTTAACAGTGATTATCCTTGTATGTATTAGTATTGATGAAGGATTGTATCCGAAAGCTCTGCTGTTTTTCATAAAGTGTTTTTCCTATTAAGTGTCAAAAGCCCAAAAATCAGGGACACAAACATTGCTTGTATAATCTTGGAAAGTTGCTAGAACCATACATTTTACTGCCAAGCTCCCTGTGCAAAACAGAGCAACATACCACTACGCCAAATCAGCTGCTTTGTAAAAGAGGAAGACTGAAACTTAAATGGCTATCATTTAGTGAATTCAGTTCTCCCCATAGCTGTCAACCTCTTAGTACAAAACACCTGGACAAACCCAGTAATGAGGCAATACAGCCCTCAAACATTCAGTGAATTCAGTTCTTGCCATAGCTGTCAACCTTAGCACAAAAAACCTGGACGAAGCCAATAATGAGAGAATACAGTCCCAAAAATAGGGACAAATTTCAAATATTCATCTTATAAACTTAGAAAATTGCTAGAATAAAAGGTTGTGTTACGGTTGTGTTACTATGTATTTTCTGAAGAACATGAAGTCTGAAATTCAAATGCCTGTCAATTTTACTGCTGACAGACTAAAAACAATTTTCAGCAGAGACCCAGGGAGAAATACTGCAGACACATCTTTGTAAAATGACAGGGCACCAGAGCAAATCCACACAAACACAGGGAGGAGATGCAGACTCCACACAGAAGGCACCCCAGCCAAGAATCAAACCAGAAAACCTATAGCTGTGAGACAACAATACTACCACTGCACCATCAAATATGCAAGGACTTAAACATTCAGAAACCTGAAGTCTGAAATTCAAATGCCTGTCAATTTTATTTAACATTTGTTAATCAGGACAGTCTGACTTGGAACAAAAAAAATTCAGAGGCCCAGGAAGAAATAATGCAGACATGTCTTTGTAACATGGGAGGACACAAAAGCAAACCCACACAAACACAGGGAGAAGATAAAGACCCCACAAAGAAGGCACCCCAGCCAAGAAGCAAACCTGATAACCTGCAGTTGTGAGGCAACAATGCTACAACTGCCCCATCAAATATCAAGCATTGCAACATTTACAAACCACAGATATTATGAGGAACAGATCAGATCAAACATGAGGCAAAAATCTGCAGTTTTTTTCACAAATGGTGGTGGGTAGGGAATTAAGGTCTTTAACACCTGCATACAAGATACAGGGTTCAAGCCTGAGGTATTCCCGTACCACACACACAAACACCTGTAGTAGCAAACCACAAAAGCTAAATATACTGCACTGGGTGCCAAACAGTTGTCATGAGAGTCCAATCAAGACAAAATGAAGTGTAGAAGAATAAAAATATTTCAATGCTTTGGCTGCATGACAGCTTAATATCTAGATGGAAACAAAAAAGGTTGTGAGGCATGAAAAAATAAATTACTTTTTTTAAATGCATTAATGGAATGCCAGTCAAAATCAAGTATAAGAAAAACAAGCAGCACTCAACTCAAACCACTTCTTGCACTGCAGTTCTAATTATAATTTATATTCAGCTTTATTAAAGTAACAAGTAACATGCTGAAAGTAGAAATCTCTGATGCCCCCACTTGTAAAAATGTTTCTTATCCAAAAAAAGACCTGCTGCCTGACATCTACTTGTTTCATGGGGAAAACATGATCAAAGTAAAAAATGAAAAGCAAACAAGAAATAAGCTCAAGATACATTGCTTAAAAGGATTACTGTACAGGTTATAGACCACGCGATTGGCATTCGGTTTATGGTTAAAGCCTGCAGAGATGTCTGTAAGTCTCCAAATGTAATGAGACTCCTAAAATAATGTAATTCAGTCCTTTATTACAAATACTGGCATATGCATTTCAATGCCCAAGGCTTATACATTATCTAGTTAAGTATTCTCTACATGGCAACAGAAAGGCTTTCAATGTTGGCAGTTCTTTAACAGTATGCTTATTAAAGCTTACTTGCATCTTGCAATCTCAGCCAAGCTTACCTAATGGTCATTAAAGTATTGCTACTTAAACACAGAGCAACAGGCACTTTGAGTAATAAGCATAAATCAACAGTACAAAAAATATGACAGAAACCAGACCATTCTGCAAAAATCAAGGACAGATGAAAAGCCACTCTAGTACTTGTGTCTACCTTGGATGGGTGGGATTCTCTGCACATTTACACTGCATAACTACTCCTTGCCTTGCTTCGACACATCCAGAGTCACTACATGGGGGAGTGGGGTGTAACAAGTACGTGACAGTTTGAAATGTCTCTGGCTGACTTGTGATGGCCCTGACACCTATCAACCTCAGACAAGAAATCTGGACAAAGCCATACAAAGAAATGGGACAAAGGCCCAAAAATAAGGACAATTTTTAAAGTATCGCTCTTATAACCTTAGAAAGCTAATAGAGGTATTGCATTAGTATGACTTTTCTGAATGGTATGAAATCTGAAACTCAAATGTCTGTCATTATTTTCTAAGTTTAGTCTTTAATTATTTGTCACTAATTTGCCAAAAAAACACAATTTTATGAAAAATGGACCAAAAAATTTGATGTAAAAATATAAAATAGCAACACAATACAGCTGGGAACCTGTCAAAGAAGGGACACTTTAATATTAGTACTGCTAACTTGAGCAGCTGACAAAAAAAAATAATCTACATGCATTTCTGAAATAAAAGTAATCTGATTATTACAGTTATTTCTTAATTATAAACCCTCCATGTTTTCTTCCAAAATTGCTATTTTGCGGAGGGATCATTAGGGGAAGAGCAACATTTTGAGTCAAAATCAGGGATAGTTCAGAGGTATGGCTATGCCTAATTCTATAAAGCAATTTATTTGCATGTACCTCTCAACCTGTTAATGCAATAAATCTGGACAAAGCCAGATATATTGGGGGAACATATAAACAGTACTAAAAATTGCTCTTGTATAAACTGGGACATAAATCTGGACAAGGCCAAATATATTGGGGGGAACATATAAACAGTACTAAAAAATGCTCTTCTATAAACTGGGACAGTTGATAGAACAGGTCTTACTTTAGCATGCATTTTTCTGAAGGTTATGAAGTCTGAAACTAGGTGTGTCATTATTTAGTGACTTAATTCCTAAATGATTTGCCAGAAAACCACAAATTTGTATGAGGAACAAATCAAAAATAAGAAGCAAAACATCTATTCATTCTTTGAAAATCTGGACAGTTGGGAGGTATGGTTCAGCTGGGGCTGTCTAAGTTTGCTGCCCTTCCCCCTCACAAAACCCTGGTCGAATGGAGCCTCCCTGCAGCCATTCCAATAATCCATTCATTTGCTATTTCACTCCATTTACCATAAACACTAATGTGCATACTGATTTACTTCTATGATGATTAACTAAGACATAACAAACTTGGCATTAAACCTTTTCTGCCCTTGAAACTCACATTCACTGAAACAACATTAAAATCCACATTCAAAGAAAATACATTTTACTCGTGGCAGATAAAAATTAATTCTGGGCTGTTTTCAAATTATAGGCCCCTTGCATATGAAACATACATGTGCTCTTTGATACACCTTCCTATTGCTTTGAACATTTTTCCAGTAAACAATGAAACAAAACTGTCCAATTCAGAACATTTCCATCATAAAAGTCTACTCAAACTTCTACAGTCCACTATTATCAGTAAATATGCACAATTCTACAGTCCACCATTATCAGTAAATATGCACAATCTCTGAAGTAGTAAAAAAGTCATCTAAATAATTCCACGTTAAATAAATCTGTAATGAAGAGGTTGGTGCTAGCAATCACCTTTATATTTCATGGTTTCATCGAACAATAAAGCGTCTGATGCCCCTGTGGAATAAATTTCCTAAATTACATTAAAAATAAGCTGGTAATATTGCAATAGGAAATGGATGGCAAACTGATAACAGGCTCATAATTAGTATCTTAACTTTCAGCACTCACCCCTTATGGGAGTAGAACCAACAACCTTCTGCATCAAAAGCAAGCACATAGCCTGTTGTGCTATTAGCACTAAACTTCTCTTCCCCTGCAGCTCTCAGCTCCTTGTAAAATCTGCTCAATACTCAACTGCATCTCAACTTCGCAGCACAAGAAGTCTGGAAAAAGCCAAATTTATTGGGGTGGGTCAAAAGGGCAAAAACCATGGACACATTAAACATTGCTTGTATAATCTTGGAAAGCTGCTAGAATAAAATGCTGTGTTACCACGGTACCACTATACATTTTACTGCCAAAGTCCCTGTGCAAAAAATAGTCAGAACATACCACTATGCCAAATCACCTGCTTTGTGAAAGAAAAATGCTGTGTTACCACCGTACATTTTACAGACAAGGTCCCTGTGCAAAACAGTCAAGAGCAACATACCACTACGCCAAATCTTACTGTTTTTCTTTTATCAAGAATTTTCTTTTATCAAGTCAGCAGTAACACGGATAGTGACATTTTCTGCAGGAATTGAATGAAATGTTCACATCTCCCTACACCCCTATTAACACAATAGTACCCCATTTGATTCAAGAGTACTGGAAGGCCTGATATGTAATAGTTGCATAACAAAAAAAAAAGATATGCCATTGCTTTTGTGTTCTTTACATAATAGCCTATATCCTTCTAGATAAGTTAATGTCCTACATCTCAACTCTGTCACGTTCAGCTTTTCCAGTACAAAGTATCCAGTTCTTATCCCACCCATTAATTACCGCTAAACAGATATTAAAAATACTTCTTAAAACCAAAAGCACCAGCCATGTGTTTCCCGATAATGCACCAGACAGTACTTTATCAGTATAAAACTATTCAAAATAGCATCTCCATTGGATAAGTACCAGAACCTTGTGGAACAACTTTATTTGTTCAACTGTATAAGGGAGAGCCTGCCAAAGACCCTGGCAACTATAGCATTATCCACCTCACCAGCATAATTTGCAAGCTGATAGAATGCATCATTGTAGACCACATTAACAGGAACACAGGGAACCTTCAATCATACACTCTAACCAATTTAGGTTTTAAAAGGTAGATCACACCTATAAAAACTAGTTAGCATGTTTGAAAGAATGAGACAAGCACTAGATAAAAGTAACTTCATTCACACAGATAACTTCATTTTAGCAAAGGCTTATGACACTATACCCCACCCTGGAATCATCAGCAAACAGGTCCAGCTTAATATAAATCCTTATGTTACTGGCTGGCTTGTCAAGTCTCTAACTGATAGACACTCTTCTGTTAGAGTTACTGGCACTCATCTGTCATTACACACTACTCACAAATGTGTAATCTGTGTACAATATCACTCATCTGTCATTACACATTTACAGTATGTGTGTGATTTATGTACAAAATCAGTCATCGATCACTACTGTTCAATACAGACAAGAGTGTGATTCATGTACACTATCACCACCTTGTGACAGCTGTGTAATTCATGCACGGCATTACCCATCTGTCATTACACACTGTTGACGGGTGTGTGATTCATGAAGACCTTCACTCATCAGTCATTGCACATTACCTACAGGTATAAGATTCAGGTATAGAGTCACTCATCTGTACAGACAGGTATGAGATTCATGTACAAAAACATTCATCTGTCATACATACTAGTGATGATTGTGTTACACATGTACCAATTTGCCATTACACAGGTATGTGATTCATGTACAGTATAACCTACTTGTTATACTCACTGCAGACAGGTGTAAAATTTGAGTGCAACATCAACCATCTGTCATAACAAACTGCAGATAGGTGTGAGATTCATGTACAATATCAAGATCTGCCATGTACACTAGTGACATTTATGTGAGTCGTGTACAGAATCACCCATCTTTCACACACTAGGACAGGTGTGTGACATGTACAGCATCATGATCTGTCATACACATTAGTGACTGCTGTCTGTACAGCATTACCCATCTGTCATTACACAGTACTGCCAGGTGTGGGATTCATGTTTAGTATCATGATTGGTCATACACAGTAGTGACAGTGGTGTGATGCATGTACAGCATTACTCATCTATCATTGCACATTGCTGACAGGTGAGTGAGTCTTGTTGATCTTCACTCAGTCATTGCACATCATTTTAAGGTGCAAGATTCACGTATAGTATCATTCTTCTCCAGTTAGACACTACAGCCAGGTGTGAGATTCATGTACAAATCACTAATCTGTCATTACACATTACTGTCAGGTGTATGAATCATGTGCAGTATCACTCATCTGTTTAGCACACTACAGACAGGTGTGCCATTCATGTACAGCATCACCCATCTGTCATTAAACAATACTGGCAGGTGTGATATTCATATGCAAATCACTTATCTGCCATTACATATTACTAGCAGGTGTATGATTCAGGTACTGTATCACTCATCTGTCATTACACACTACTAAGTGTGTAATTCATGCACTGTATTACCCATTCTTTATTAAACATTACTGACAGGTATGTTACTCATCTGACATTACTCACTTCAGACAGGTGTGTGATTCGTACACAAAGTCCCTCATACATCATCATACTGCACTAACACACGTGATTCATTTAAAGTATCACTCTGCTGTCATGACTTGCTGCTGCAGGTATGTTAATAATGTATGGAATAACTGATCTGATATTACAGACTTCTGACGTGGGATTTCTGTACATTATTCTTCATCTACCTTTAATCTCTGTTGAAAGCATGTGTAGTTTATGTACAGAATCATTCATTTGTCACTACACACCAGTGACAGTATATTATTTGTGGGCAAAATCACTGTAACATTATCATCTCCTACTGACATCTTACAATTTCATGTACAGAACTGCTCATTTGTTTCATTGCATATGAATGATAAAGGTGTTACATGCATTCATATTCACTTGTGTGTCATGACACACTGCTGATGTGTTTGATTCTTGTAAATAATCACGGTTCTTTCATTTTAAACAACTGTATAATGTATGATTGATATATATATATTCATTCACCTGCTTGGTATCACACACTAATGGCATTTGTCTGATCTGTGTATAGTCATTTGTGGATTATAATAGGGATGAAATGGGTGGCTGACCTAAGCCAACAGCTTCAGAGGGTCCGTAGCTATCCAACAAAACAATTTAATTTTAACTATTTTGGACCTGTAATAGCATGACTTGCAGAGTAAAAATTAAATCACGATAAAAAATTTTAAAGAGTCCCTCTCATAGACCCCTTTACAGGTAGTAGTTTCACCACTAAAGTACAGCCAGTAACAGTTAGTAGCCATGAAAAGGAGCAGTGTGCTTTGGGACACTTTGAATGAAACAGCAATAGACGCTTATCTGGCACAGCTGTGCAGGAGTGAGGCTGAGCTACATGCAGTCATAGTCATAGAATGTTAGCAAGCACACGCAGTGGAATTTCAAGTGGAATGAAGCGATTTTCAATCATTCCTGGAGAAACAAGCAGGAGTGGGAGTATATGTGTGGGCTCGTGTGTGTGTGTGTGTGTGTGTGTGTGTGTGTGTGTGTGTGTGTGTGTGTGTGTGTGTGTGTTGTGCATGTGCATTTGTGCCCTGTACTCCATTCCACAACCAATCAAACAGTAAGTCACCAGAACAGATTATAATTATAGTTTGAGAATACTTAGTATTTCAGAAAAAGCAGCACTTTTTAAGAGCACTCACTATCTGATTTAAGTGACTTGCTCAAAGTCACCCAGTAGGCAAATGGAAGCTGAATGAATCAAACCACATTTCAATGACAACAGAAACCTTGGAGCCTTAATCCTGTGCCCAACTGTTAGTGTATCATTAACCAATTCAGTTTTTAATAAATCTCTAAGGATTACAGTCAGTCAGTAATGCAGTTGTTAGAGTCTGATAGTTTTGTTAGTTAGAAAATGAATACTGCTGCAATCAGAGACAGATTGTGGTTGAGTGGGGCTCAAGGCGAGGCAATAGATTAGAGACCACCCACAGTCATTCCAGTGTTCTATTACTTGGCTAACTTAGCTATTTCTCCTCAGTTACCATAAAAACTGTTCAAACCTCTCAGTGTACATACTGTTTTCTTATTTACTTCTAAAACCTCGCAAAGCCTTCGACACAATACCCCACTCGGGCATCATAAATAAGCTCACCAGCTCAAATATCAACCCCTATGTCACAAGATGGGTTGCAAACTGGCTCAGGGATAGAACCCACATGGTCAGAATTGCAGGTGCCATGTCAGACTCTAAACTAGTTACAAGTGGCGTCCCACAAGGCTCAGTCCTGGGACCTCTCTTGTTCGGTATATATTTCTCTCAGGTACAGGCTAACACGGGAGGACTATGGCTGACCAAGTTTGCAGATGACTGCAAACTGGGTGCCATAATTGACTTGCCAACTGACACAAGCATCCTCCAAAAGGGTCTCACAGAGACGGATAACTGGTGCCAGAGCCATGGCCTAAAGCTAAATGCCAAAAAGTGCATAGTCATCCCCTTTGGGAAAAACAAAGTGCCCACAAATTACCACATAGGTGGTAATCCATTAATCTGGAAGAAGTAATTAGGGATTTGGGGACCCAAGTAGATAGCAATCTCTCCTTTGACAATCACGTTGCCAAAGTGGTTAGAAAGACTTTCTATATAACCCACCTTATCACAAAAGGGTTCACATCTAGAGCAAGAGAGGTCATTGTGCTCCTCTACTCATCACTCATCAGGCCCATAACTGAATACAATGCCCCATTTGGGATGTACCTTACCCGACACCTGCAGCAACTGGAAAGACCCCAAACGTACCTCACCAAGAGGATCAAGGGACTCAAACAGATGCCCTACGCAGTTAGGCTAAAGAAACTCCAGCTCTACTCAGTTGCTTACCGCCTACTCAGAGGTGATCTGTGCCTGACATATAAAGCCATGTCCAAACCAGAATTAATGGACATGCTCCATCTCAGGAAATCCAAATCCCTTAGAGCTACACGCTCCAGGGACTTAAACCTCAGCACAGAAATAAATAGGACATGCTGGATGGACAGATTCATATCCCAGAGGCTCCGCTCACTCTTGAACAAAATCCCAATCCATGTTAGGCAGAGCCCCTCAATGACCCTCTTTAAGAGAAATCTTGACGAGTGGATGGGAGATCATAGGTTTACCCCTGGGATCTCTTCTGTGTCCCTACTAGACAGAGGCACAGTAAACTAACCTTAAAAGGGCTATCTTCTGTGACCTACTGTACAGAGGCACAGTCAACTAATCTAAAAGGGTGGCGAAAGCCAAACACACTCTGGCTAGGCTTATAAATGCCCTAAGGCAGATAGCCTAGTATCAACCTATGAACCTATGATTACAGATATTGAAATAAAAGTTCTAAATTTAACATTTTATTGCTGAAACACTGATATCCATTTACTAAACAAACAAACAATACAGTCTCACAATGACAACAGACTTAACATGAGCAGTAAACTTCTTTGCCCTTAAACTCACATTTATTGAAACAACATTGAAACACGCTTTCAAAGAAAATGCATCTGGCCAATGGCAGATTATGTTTACCTTTGGCTAGTTTTTAAAAAATTGGCTCCTTGCAGACATTTTTAGGGCCATGCATACATGCATGTGTTCTTTTGATTCACCTCCCTAATTGTATTAAATGATATTTGTTGTAGTACAGCACCACTTGTTAGAATGTATTTTAAATTTGTAGTTTTCAGCATTCTTCTACTAAGCAATGAAACAAAATGTATGAGCCAATAATGACAAAACTACCCATTCCATGGGCCAATCATGGCAAAACTATCAATTTCGTAAACATTTAACCAATAAAGGCCATTCAAACGTCTGTCATTATATTCTACCAATATCAGTTAATATGCCCAATCTCTGAAGAAATAAAAGTCACCCAAATAGTTTCACATTAAAGATATCTGTAACTAATGCAGAGGTTGCTACTGGGAAACAACTTTACATTTCAGTGTTTCCTCTGCAAATGCAGTGCCTGCTACCTTGAAGAATTAATTTGCTATGTTTCATTAAACAGGTTGGTAATCTGGTAATATTGCAATAGGGAATGGCTGACAAACCAACAACATGTTCATGGTTACTAGGCATCTCATACAAAGGAGGACACACTCATAAGTGCAGCACCCCCATTCCCCCTTAAAATGCACCATAGTATCAGCAGTCAAAAGGGCACTGCAGTATCGGCACCCCATCTACATGGTGTTTAAGTAGAATGCACAGCCTTCTGCACCAAAGGCTATTATGCTATTAACACTGTTTTCAAAATCTACAGCCCAAACAGTGACTGCCATTTGCTAAACAAAACAATTAGTTGCACATTGAAAATGGATGCATGAGAAACAGTAAACTTCTCTTCCCTTGAAACTTGAATTCCTTATAAAAACATTGACCCTCATAATACCTTGAAAATGCACTGAAACTCAGTTCTCTGAATTGCCTGATAATGTACTGAAACTCAAACTCATAATTCCTTCAGTAGTCTGGCAGTTTGTATAGTGGATTCAGACTCTTGTCTCCAAGGAAGCTCACTTTTCCTTCAGCAGTCTGGTAGTTGGTGTAGAGAATTCTGGGTCTTGCCTCCTGTAACCAAGGTACAGAGTTTGAGTCTGATAAAACTAATTGACTAATCTGCACCCCCACTTAAACAGAGCAACATTCAACATACCTCTCAACTTCTTAGTGTAAGAAATCTGGACAAAGCTTAAAATAATGTGGGTACAAAGGCCCAAGAATAGGGACAGATTTTAACTATTGCTTTTTTTAATTTAGAAAGTTAATAGAATAATAGGATTTGTGTTAGCATGCATTTTCTGTAGGATATGAAGTCTAAAACTCATACATATGTCATTATTTAGTGACTTCAATCCTTAGTGATATGCCAGAAAACCAGAAATTTTATGAGAAACAGACCAAAAATATGAGGCTAAATCTGGACATTCTGCCAAAATCTGGACAATTGAGAGGTATGTTACACAAATAAACACACACACTTACTTTCTGTCTCATACAGCAGCACACACATACACACAAACATGCACACACATTTTTCTCCTCATAGGGCAACAAAAGGAAAGGCTATTTTAAATTTCAAGCGTATCTCTCTTACACAAGTGTGGAACGTGTTTGCTCGTGTTGATGGACAAGTGATGCACCCATGGTCCTCCATAAAGGAGAAGACGCCACTACTTCAGTGTGAAAGAAGTGTCTTATTTTTTTAATTAATTAACTAAAAAGTTAATGTGAAAACCCCCTGACCAGTGAGCCCCTCCCCAGCCATGGGGCCCTAGGTGACTGCCTAGGTTGCCTAGTCCTGGATCTAATATTGGCTGCAATAACTATTGTTCTGTTAACCTTTTAGAGATGTCTGAAGTTCAGGCACTGAGATTTTAAAGAATGGCCACACAGGTAAAAAACGCACACTCCAAAGCTAAGAATACAGCATCCATGTGACCAGACGACATCCCAGACTGTGTACTACATGAACTACAAAATGAACTGGCACCTTACCTAAGTGTCATGTTTAATCATAGCCTCACCTCAGGCTTTGGGCACACTGAGTAGAGCACAGCTACAGTTATCCCACTCCACAAGGGGGGATCCACCTTGGATCCCGGGAACTACCACTCCATCAGTCTGATGAGCCTGGCTGCAAGGCCATGGAACGTATTATCATGGAACTTATAAACAAAGACATTGGCAACCTTCAAACACTGGACCCCATGCAGTTTGGATTTGTGAATGGCCAATCTTGTCTCCTGAACCTGATTGACTTCTTTGAATCAGTCTCCAGAGCTGTGGACAAGGCCTACCTGGACATCGCCAAGGCCTTCGACACCATCCCCCACTCTGGAATCATAGATAAGCTTACTAAGCTGGGAATTAATCCCTACATCATTCGATGGGTTGCTAACTGGCTTACTGATAGAACCCACACTGTAAAAGTAGCCGACTCTAAATCTAGCTCTAGAGAAGTGACAAGTGGAGTACCTCAGGGTTCAGTCTTGGGACCGCTGTTGTTTGGCATCTACTTCTTTGAAGTACAGGCCAACACTAAGGGACTCTGGCTAACAAAGTTTGCAGATGACAGCAAACTGGGAGCCATTATTGAATTCCCAAATTATGTGGATATTCTACAAAAGGGTCTTACAGAAACAGATGCTTGGTACCAGAGCCATGGGCTCAAGCTCAATGCCAAGAAATGTATAGTTATCCCCTTTGGGAAAAAACATGCACCAGTGACTTACCACATAGGTGGCAACACACTAAACACTGAAAGTGTGATAAGAGACTTAGGGACACAGGTGGGTGGTCTCACCTTCGATAACCACATCGCCACAATGGTCAGAAAATCCTTCTATGTGGCACACCTCATCACTAAGGGCTTTTCATCCAGAAAAAAGGAGGTCATTGCCCCACTGTACTCATCCCTCATTAGACCCATTATAGAATACAATGCCCAGTTTAGTATGTACCTCTCAAGACATCTGCAACAACTGGAAAGGCCACAGAAATACCTCACTAAAAGAATCACAGACCTAAGGCAGATGCCCTATGCTGACCGACCAAAAAACTCCAACTATACTCTGTCACATATCGTCTACTCAGAGGCAATCTCTGCTTAACATACAAGGCCATGTCAAACCCAGAGCTGTTGGACATGCTACACTTAAAGAAATCCCAATCCTTCAGAGACACACACTCCAGTGATCTAAACCTTGTCATCACAATGAACAAAACATGCTGGAGGGATAGGTTCCTGACCCAGAGACTCCGCAGACTCTGGAATAGACTGCCCATACATGTCAAGCAGAGTGCCTCTTTGGCCTTCTTCAAAAGGAAGCTAGATGATTGGATGGGAGATAGGAAATTCACCCCGGGGATCATGTCACTCACCCTGCTAGACAGGGGTCCAGGTAAGTAAATACTGTGGGAAGAAATAGCCAGGGAATTGTTATGGCTAGGCTTGTTGATGTTCAGAGAGGTAGCTTGAGAACCAAGCTAAGGTGGAGGAGGAGAGGCTGAGGGATGACAGTTGAGTTAACAGTAGAGGGTGAGTGATGATATTGAATGATTTGGACAGGTCAAGGAACAGTGAAGATACAAGTTTGCCAGAGTTGCGCACTTTATTTATAGTTTCCAGAAAGGACAGGAGGGCAGTCATAGTACTGCAGCTAGGGCAGAAGCCATGTTGCGTGGGGATAAGAAGGCTGTTTAGAGTAAGATTTGACATGAGCTGAGAATGAATATATTTCTCCAGGAATTTTGAAACAAGGGAAAGGAGGGCTTTAGATCTGAAGTTGGAGGTGTCGCTGTTTTTTCCTCCTTTGTGTAGTGGGATAATCAGATCATATTCCTATGTATACCCAGTTCCCATGAATTACCACATTGATGGTTGTCCGCTGAACACAAAAGGCGTTATAAGAGATCTGAGAAAACTGGTTGACAGCAAGCTCTCCTTTAACCACCACATTGCCACTATGGTCAGATAGTCTTTCTATGTGGCACATCTCATTACTAAGGGCTTTACATCCAGGAAGAAAGAGGTCATTGTCTCCCTCTACTCTTCCCTCATTGGGCCAGTCATCGAGTACAATGCCCCATTTGGCATGTACCTCACTAGACACCTGCAACAACTGGAGAGGCCATAAAAGTATCTCACAAAGAGGATCCTAGGCCTTAAACACTTGTCCTATATGGACAGACTCAAAAAACTCCAACTATTCTCTGTCTTATATCGCCTATTTAGAGGCTATCTCTGCTTGACTTAAAAAGCCATGTCTGACCCAGCTCTGTTAGAAATGCTACATCTAAAGAAATCCCAATCCCTCCACTCCACATGCTCCAGAGACCTCACCGTCATTACCACAATTAACAGAACATGCCGGAGGGACAGGTTCATAAGACAGAGACTGCCCATGCTATGGAATAGACTTCCCATACATGTCAAACAGAGCACCTCACTGGCCCTCTTGAAGTGAAATCTGGATGAGTGGATGGGAAACAGAAATTTCACCCTGGGGATAACACCAGTGGCTATACTGAACAGAGGCACTGGGAATTAAGTTGGGTGGCACTATGCCAGGGTAATCCTATGGCTAGGCCTGCAAAGGCCCCAGGGCCATTAGCCTAGTACACACCTATGAACCTATGAACCTATTGAGAAAACACTGAAGAGAAATGGTCCTAGGACCAATCCGTAGGAAACACTGCTAATAACTATATTTTCAAGGAAAGCATACTTCTCAGACTAGTAGATTAGGTTCTGTCCATTATCCAGTTGCTATCCAATGTATAACATAGGGGGTTGTATTTAGTTTGGTTAGCTTATCAATAATTCTAGAATATGGCACGGCATGAAAGTCCTTATCTAAGTAAGCAGTGTGAATTGATTTGCCTGAATGTAATATATGAGTGATGTGTTCAAAGAAGCCCACCAGGTTTAGGAGGTAGGATCTGCCATTAAAAGCCCAAACTGTCTTGGATTCAGGGCATGTAGACTGCGTATGTCCTTGTTAATAACGTTCTATAATAATGCATTCCATTGGTTTGCAGCTAAGCCTGGTGAGGCATATAGGTCTTAGTTTCTTGATTGGTAGTGGATCCCCCTTGGGGATTGGGATGAATATTACAGTTCTTCATTCCTCTGGCACAGACACAGTGGAGAAGCTGAGGTTAAATAAGCTTATAATGAGCCTACCAGACAGTATATGATACTAACAAGAAGGCAGCCTGGCGCATTATCAGAACCCATGGAGTAGGTGTTGTTCTCCTTAGAGAGAGCATTCAGGACTAACTCTGAGGTGATCAGAGTGGATGGGATGGGCATGCTAATACGATGGGGAGAAATGAGAGATAGTGGAGCAATTTTAGAGCTGAATATATCCGATAATATGTTGTCTATGTCTCAAGGGGACATGTAGGTGTTGTTATATATTTTAGCTTTAAGAACTGCTTAGATTTACCTCTAAAGTTTCTGACATACCTTTGTGACTGTCTTTAGCATAGGTGGAAATTCATAATTCATATTTTTGAAGGATTTGGTTTTGTTTTTGAGTTTATTATTTATCATTTTGAATTCAACTCCAGATGATGGGATATTACATTTTTCACTATGTGCCATGAGATTCTTCCTCCCACTGTATAGCTTGTTTATACTAAAGGTAAAAAACATAGGGGTCTATTTCCAAATTTGTAATTGTATTTATTTACGTTTTAGGGGAACAGATCCCTCAGTGCATTCCTTGCTGTGGGCATATCCAAAACATGTGGTAGCATGAGAACTTGGGTCATCAGCTGGATTAACTTTGCATTACAATAGTGTCTAAAGCTGAATGTTTTTGTGTTACTTCAGTTTTTTCCCTTATAGTGAGTCAGATTTGACCAGTGACATGGTAATTGTATGTGTTGAGCAAAGGGTGGCTATACTGGTGAGATCAAGCTCAAAAGTTTTGAACCACTAGTTGGTACTTGAGTGGTTTCATCTAGGGAGCTTGCATTAATGAAGTCCTAGAATGTATGTGCATATTTATTGAGTTGGTATAGATTTATCAGTTAAATGAGAAAAAGTTAAAAATCTTCCAAGAGAATAGAGTTAGTCTCAATAGCGAGGGATATCAGTTTATTTAGAAATGCCTCATGAGCATGCTTATTATTAATCTATGAATATAGTAAGGAGTTTTACTTACCACAAAAAAGATATGGAGGACTTCATGGTCATTGTCATGGAGGTGAGATGGCTTATTAGGAGTGTAGATACACCCCTCCAATTACAACCTAAGTTTCTACATTTGCTCTGAAAGTCTGGTAGATATTGAAACCCTGTCCTGTGGGGGTGCTTGTACTGTTCTGAACCCATGTTTCAAATACTACACAGATGTTTCCTCTGAAAACAGGCCACTCACCTAGTGGGACTAACCCAGTACTCAAAAGAAAGATAGATGAATTGATAGATAGATAGATAGATAGATAGATAGATAGATAGATAGATAGATAGATAGATAGATAGATAAAGTTAGAAATATCTATAAAGCGTGCAACATCCTGTTTCAGATTCCATCATTGAACAGTGCTACCTTTTTATAGTTTTAATTGGCTATGAAGGTAATTTGAGAATAATAATCTTGCTTAAAGCAGGATCTTTTGGTGAGAAAAAGGTCCTGTCAAATATATGCAAGCCATAATATGAATGGAGCAGGACATTCCTAGAAAAGCAGTCGGGGATTTGGATAATCTTTTCTCAGACTGATATATTTTTGGATCACTTAGAATGACACTAATTGCTAAGTCAACAATTGAAGTCATTTTTTTTTTTAATTGTATTGTAGCATTATTCTTGATGATGCTAAGGATACTGTTCAAAACTAGTTTCATACCAAATTTTGATGTTTATTCTGACACCTGTACCATGTCCCTTGTCAAATGATCCAAGGAGTTATGTCTCAAGTTCTTCACTTCCACATATGCGATGACCATGTCATAGATGTATTTATGGTGAAAGTACTTAATTGCCCAAGTGACACCATGGATCCTGCCACCTGAGAGGCAGAAAGCTATTGCTCTACATTTGTTTAGCCTAGTGAGTACTGCATCTGAATGTATGGAGTCACCTATGACTAAGACATCACCAAATGTACAGACTCAGCCTTGCAGCCTTAAGCTGAGGTGTTGCTGGGTCAATCAGTGTCCTATGCTTATACAAGTCAGCACCCCACCCCAGGAAGCTCTTCAACTGAACAGAAACGCAATAAGAAAAAAGCACTTCCCTGTAGTAACCTGATTGCTGCATTGTAGTATCAGATTATTACAATTGAATCCAATCAACCCCACCCCCAGCTAGCTCTTCCATTGAAGAGCAAAAAAAAAAATTATTGTAATAACCCAGTTGTTACATTGTTATGGTTACATCCACACCATCACACCCTACTAGCTCTTCAACAAACAGGATAATGCATGGCTGATCATATCCTGTGAATAATTTGTACCCAGTACAATGCCCCTCTCACCTAGGCCTAGCTATGCTTCTGGGTGCTGCTGCGTTTTCTACACTGTATGTATTTGTTGCTAGCCTGATAGTGCAGTGCTTCTATGTTGTGTATTACACATTTGTCTAAGATATTGTTTTGTTTACTAAAGGGACTTTTTAAGTACCTCAGCTTAGGAAGGATTATTGATTTGTATAGGACATGGTGATCATGGCTGTGTAAGGTGGGTGTCAGAACTGACAGTATACTGGGTTCTGGGTACAGTCTGCAGTATTTGGCAAAAGGTTGAACTCTACTACTTGCACCTCTCACATATGGAATCGCCAATAGGAAAAATCAAAAAGTCATCAATGAGCATGAGGCCATTCTTGCATCGCCTCAATGTTCCTATTACTATTGGGCTGATAACAGATGGTTAAGTAATCTGTGATTTCCTTATATTTAGTACCTGGTGAAATAGGGTGTACTATTTAGTGCAAATAAAACACATTTTAAGTAAAGGTCTTTATACTAGTTCACTAGGATGAATAATGTGCCAAAGCACTAGAGTTATATTGACACACATATATATATATATACATTATCGATAATTGTAGGATACAGATGACAGTAAAAAGTGTAGCAGCAACTAAAAGATATGTGAAGCAACTATTACCAACTTAGCTCAATGCCACAACAGCAGCTTAGTACAGGTGATTTGGCTCAGTGCCACAACAGCAGCTTAGTACAGGTGATTTAGATCAGTACCACAACAGCAGCTTAGTACAGGTGATTTGGCTCAGTGCCACAACAGCAGCTTAGTATGGGTGATTTGGCTCACATGCCACAATAGCATCTTAATATAGGTGATTTGGCTCAGTGCCACACCAGCAGCTTAGTACAGGTGATTTGGCTCAGTGCCACAACAGCAGCTTAGTACAGATGATTTGGCTCAGGTGCCACTGCAACAGCTTAGCAGAGTGTTGAAGCAGTCAGCAGTCTCCAGCTATGATAGGACTCTGGCATGGAATGCCTGCAGCAGATAGCAAATGACAGTACAAAAGGCAGTCAAGGCAACTACCATAAGCAATAGTCTCTTGAAGACAGCAATGGTTGGATGCTACAGCCAGAGCTGCAGTACACATTGACAGAATAAAATAAGAAATAGATTTAAACTCAGAATGCCCACAGCTGGCAACAGTAGTGGAAGATACAATAAACAATATATCTACAGCAAGACAGAATTCAACTCTAAGTAATATGGCTCTCTGCAAGTGTTCTTAGGTGCAAAGACCTGTACAACTGCATCTGTCTGCAGCTGGGCTCATTCATCCACAGGGGTCCACAGAAGTGTGTAGTCATTCCCAGTTTGATGCCACTGAGTTCTTAGTACAGTATCTAATAATTAAGTATCAGAGAAGGCACCACCTCATATCATGGAGGTATGTGTCATGTGTCTGTCTGATTAGGTCACCTTGCATAGACACCAGCAGAGTAGAGTGTAGAGACAATGTTTGCAGACACACTGATTTTAAACAACAAACCAGAGTACACAGGTCAATCATAAAATGCATTGCCCTTGTAACCAGTAGCATATTTCATCCAGAGCAATAGCAGCACCATCTTCTCTCACATGGGGATAACTTGTTAAATGTAAACATCTACCACAGCACAAAATACAGTTGAGTGTTTAAAATTAGTTCTAGCACACTCTAATTTAGGCACAAGCACAGAAATATGTACTTCTCAGATTCATTGCATTGCCTATTTTCAAAATGGTGCTAAAGCAAATGGAGTTGTGAAAACTTAGCATATCAGACACCCTCCTATTTATCCTTCACTGTGGCACTGAGGAGTCCTCGTGTAATAAATAAATAATACACTAAGCTGTAGTTCACTGCATTGCCCATATCAGAAATGCTACTCTAGAAGATAGAGTTAGGAAAGTTTAACATATTGCATGCCATTCTGTTTATACAGAGTTAGGAAAGTTTAACATATTACATGCCATTCTGTGTATACCCCTCTCTTTGACAGTGATGACGGAAGGGAGTACTGATGGTTAAGGTGTTTGACTCACAGACACAAGGGACAGTGTTTCATTCTCACCTTGGGGAAGGAAGTTGGCTAGGCTTAAAGTGGACTATTAAAAAGCTAGCCTAGTAATTAACTATGATCTTATAAAACCATGAATTTAAGGAAAAGGGAAAATTAACATTTTACTAGAGCACTGCTAGTGATTCCCTGCTGGGTGAGAAAAGTAAACCTTTACTTTTTTGTCTATAACTGATAGAGCTGTTTTTTGTTTTACCTGATCTATTTTGTTTTCTGTTTTAAGAAATCTGCTTGGCCTGGTGTTTTTGTTCTGTGTGAAAGATAAACAAATTATCTAGGCTGCACATTTCACATTTTTTATTGATTGTCTCTTGGCTGATACTTAAATACGCAGTGAATTTCTGGGCCTTTGTCTTTGCTGAAAATATTTCATGCCTTCATAAACTAAAGCACTGCTGGTGACTCCCTGCTATTTTTTCCTGCTGGCCCTCCCCTTCTATGATCTGCTTGTTAAACCTAGTGATGTTAAGCTGCACACCCTACTGTAAATTGAGCTAAATAAGCTCATCCCTTTCTACACTGCTGTTGATATATTGAATTATTTATTTACCTGTCCTTGTGCTTATATTGAAAAAGTGCATTTTGCCTTTCATTGTCTGTTCTACTGATTTACTTCATTGGAATTCATAATCTAGCTTGCTGTTGGACAAAGTAATGTATTTTTACAGCAGGCACTTGTTTTTACATCTAGAGGTCAGTGGATGTTCCATCTAATGTACTGGGAGGTAGTCTGGTCTGTTTAGGTTGGGGAAACACTTGATATTTCTGTATGTAATTTTATTGACTGTATGGCTTATTAATCAGCTTATCTTGTTTTTAATGTCTTTATAATATCTGTACAATTGAGTGGCTCTGGACTTATTTATATAAAGCAAATTAATTTTATTGAATAATGATACTTTTGTAAACTGTTTAAAGTACACTGCTGAATCTGTTTCTTTAAGTTTGTTTGTGATATCATTTTGTATCTTTTGTTTGTGGTAGCATTTTCACTGGTGGGTGGTGGCACTCCTTTAATGTGCTTTTACATTAAGAGGACTAGGATTATTCATCTAGTGGCAGTAGATGTTTACCTGGTCTATATGTACTGAAAAACACACAAAAGGGCTCTTAAGTAAATTTTTGCACTTCTGTCATACACTGTGACTGTACTCAGCAGTTTCAAAAAACAAAACAAAACAAAGCACTGTATGGTCTGCTGCTGCTTTAAATAGTTAATTGCACTGTATTACATTATATTTGTTAGTTATAGGGCTGTTGTAGGTAGTTTGGTTGGTCTTCTTATGCTTGGACTCCAAACCAGCTATTCTATATTAAGAATGTGTTTTTCTGCAACCTTGTGTTAGAAGTGTACTAATCTAACTTATGTGTGTTGGGGATTTTCTCTTATAAGCTGTGACTGTACTTTAGCAGTTTCTTAAGTTATTTGCTGTTATTGTTGCACTTTATAGGGGAAAAAAGTACTATCTGCTGCTGCTTTAAGTAGTTAATTGCACTTTAAAGCAGCAGCAGACCATACAGTGCTTTGTTTTGTTTTGTTTTTTGAAACTGCTGAGTACAGTCACAGTGTATGACAGTGCATTGTATCTGTTAGTTGTAGGACTGTTGTAGGTAATTTGTGTGATCTTGTTACACTTGGGTTCCAAACCAGATATTCTACATTAAGAAGGTGTTTTTCTGCACCCTTGTGGTGGAAGTATGCTGATCTAACCTGTATGAGTTGGTGACTGCTGGTGGAAGGCTTATTGTCTGCTTTCCTAATTGATAGTTAGCTTTAAACCTGCTTTTTTGCTTGTATTTAAGCCTTGTATTTGGGTGGTGCTGCTCTTTACTTAGTGGCAGTTATCAGTGCCCTGTATAGACACATTTTTCCCTAAACAGCTGTCAGTGAAACCCCTCCAAGCTTTTCTGCTGTTCTAGGATCAAGTCAGTTGTGTACCAAGCTGCGTTGTCTTATTGATCAACATTAGCCTACTCTAAGTACAGTTCCCTGTTTTAGTCTTGGTGCTACCTGCACAGTCTTGTCAAATTAACCCATTCCCTTCCCAAATGAAACATATAGTAAGAGCTTGATATCGTGGATGGCAGTTTCCCATCATCTCTCTGGCTAACCTGATGGACATTGTCATCCTGAGGTAATATAGCAGTTGTCTCATGTATACTGACATTCACTTACTCCTGAAACAAACAAATACTTTATGTGAGAGATGTAGTTACACTATGAAATTGGAGGCAAAACTCTTGCTTAAGGACAAATCAAATGCCAAACAAGTTGTCAGCACAAATACACTTCCCATACTAAATAAGGGCATGGCACATAAACCCACATATGTGGAGGTACTCACTGTTAATATACCAAAAGATTAAAGACCTCCCAAACAGAAACCGGTTACACACATAACAATGCAAAAAAACAAGCACAACACATAATAACACACTTTCCAGTGTCTCAATAAATAAGCCCATAAGGCATAACTTCACAAAACCAAATGTATTCTTCATAAGTGACTCCATTGTGAGACACACACACGTTTCCCTCACAAGGCTGGGTAAAGAGCACATTACGGTTAGATGCCTGTCAGGTGCCAGGATCCATCAAGTCACTCAACCACAAGTACCGGTATGTCTCTGTCATAGTCCACGTGGGGGTGAATGACTTGAGACATACCTCACTGGATTATATGAAGAGAGACATGACTGAGCATTCAGATTATATGTAACAGGCAGGTATAAGCCCAGCCTTAAGTAGAATTCTACCTTCTTCTAGGATGATGCTACAATACAAACAAAAAAAATATTGACTTTAACAATTGGCTTGTGGTGTCAGTCCGAGGGGATACAATATCTGTCAGCCTGGGCAGACATGGTTAACAGGCCACTCTTCTTTGCCAGAGATGGTCTGCTCCTGACTTCTCTAGCTTTTCAGATACTAGCAAAGCCATCAGTCACCCCTACTGTGTCTTTTTTAGGCAGTATCAAAGTAACCACCTCCCAACATAACAAAATCCTCTCTAGATAAACTCAAGGAACTGCTGCATAATGCTTAGAGTCAAAACAAGGAACTGCACTCGCTGGAATCACTTCTCACTTTGGAAGATGCAGTCACTGAGACATGGCTCAAAGACATGGAAAGCACCCTTGCCATGCAGGGCTAGTGGGCTACGATGTCTTCCATGTGTTCAGACCACAAACTGAATGTGAAAGAACCAAAGGAGGAGGTGTACCCATCTTCATTAAGGATAAGTACACCTCCAGACTGGTCAAACAGTATGACTCTCTGTTGAGCTTCTTCATGTCCAGTTAACTATAAACAAAGCTCCCTACCACATCATAGCTAGATATGGGTCCCCCACTATGAAACAAGAAAAACATACCACATACCTGGACTTGCTGGAGTGACTTGCTGTACAGCCCAACATCTTACTCATGGGTGATTTTAATTACCCTACTATTGATTGGGAAATGTACATGACCACAAACATCCTGTCTCAGAGGTTCTTGGACTTTGTCAGTGCAAATGCTCTGAAACAGCTAGTCAGCACACCCACAAGACACTCAAATGTACTGGACATAGTACTCCTTAACATGGGAGAGCATTGCCCCCCCCCCACCACACTGTGTGCTGTCCTCCCTACCTTCCTGGTAAGATTGGACCATAAATCAGTCTCATTTGATGTAATTACAAAACCAGATACCCTATCAATCTCAAAAATGCTCAAGAATGTTTCAAAGACAAACTACCTCTTACTTAGTGATGGTATAAGAAGTTTCAAAGCCCCCTTGAGCACAGATAACATGGACTCCTCTGCAGAGGTGTACACCAATGCCCTGTATAAACACTTAAGCAGATGTTTAGAACTGTCTGCATCCAACCAGATTAAAACCAGGTCTTGCCAAAAAAACAAGCCACCCTGGTGGACCGCTAGTATAAACAGACTATACAACAACAGAAAGAAACTAATATTCAAAAACAAGAGGAAATTAGCTCAGCAGAGGAAGAAATCCCTCTCTAGCTTAAACAAACAAATCAGAGAGCTTGTCAAATCCTCCAAAGCTAATTACAAAACAAAAATAGCCTCCGGAGCTAAGGATCATCGCAAGACATTCTTTAATTACATCCAACATCTAAAAGGGAATACCCAGCTCTGCGCTAAACTGGTTGTGCATGGCACCACCCATCCTCAACTGGAGGTAACAGCTAACTTGTTAGGCAACAGATTTGGAGCAAACTTCACCCCCATGTTCCCTCTAGTCATTCACCAAAGTATACCTGTCCCCATTCCTCAGCATAATATCTGAAGAGGGCAGGTCAACTTGGCTCTCTCCAAGGCGAAAAACATGGCATTAATGGGACCAGATAATTTAAAATGTGACCAAGCAGACCCAACTGGATCCATGTTAAACCACAGCTTGTGAATTGGTTTTGTTTCAGCAGAATGAAGGATAGCAACAGTAATCCATTAGCAAAAAGGGCTGCCATCAACCACCCCTGAGAATTATAGGCTTATAAGCTTGACTAGCCTCATCTGCAAGGCCATAGAAAAAATCATTATAGGTTCACTGGTTCATAGGTGTATACTAGGCTAATGGCCCTGGAGCCTTTACAAGCCTAGCCCATAGGATTACCCTGGCATCTTGCCACCCGAGTTTAATCTCCAGTGCCTTTGTCAAGTAGAGCCACTGGAGTGATCCCCGGGGTGAATTTTTTTATTTCCCATCCACTCATCAAGATTTCTCTTGAAGAGGTGCTCTGTTTGACATGTATGGGCAGTCTGTTCCATAGCATGGGCAGTCTCTGGGTTATGAACCTGTCCCTCAAGCATGTTGTGTTGATTGTAGTAATGAGGGTGAGGTCTCTGGAGCATATGATGTGGAGAGATTGGGATTTCTTTAGATGTAGCATTTCTAACAGAGCTAGGTCAGACATGGCTTTGTAAGTCAAGCAGAGATTGGCTCTAAGTAGGTGATATGAAACAGAGAATAGTTGGAATTTTTTGAGTCTGTCTATATAGGACAAGTGTTTAAGGCCTAGGATCCTCTTTGTGAGGTACTTTTGTGGACTTTCCAGTTATTGCAGGTGTCTAGTGAGGTACATGCCAAATGGGGCATTGCAGTCGATGTTTGGCCTAATGAGGGAAGAGTAGAGGGAGACAATTACCTCTTTCTTCCTGGATGCAAAACCCTTAGTAATGAGATGTGCCACATACAAGGACTTTCTGACCACAGTGGCAATGTGGTGGTCAAAAGAAAGGTTGCTATCAACCTGTGTTCCCAGATCTCTTATAATGCCTTCTGTGTTCAGTGGACAACCATTGATGTGGTACTTCATGGGAATTGGGTTTATGGACCTTTTTTACAAGGACAAAGTTAATCTCCGAACTCTGGATCTAACCCAGTTCAGATTTGTTAAAGGTAAATCATGCCTGTTAAACATGGCTGACTTCCTCGAGAAAGTTACCAAGGTATTAGATGAGAGAAAGACTTTGAATACCACCTATTTTGATCTGGCAAAGGCATTTGACACAATCCTCCACTCAGGTATTATAGACAAATTCTACAAACTGGAAATTAACCTCTATATAACCAGATGGGTAGTCAGCTAGCACACTGACAGGACACATACTGTCAATGTGGGTGACTTCACCTCTAGCAAAATACCAGTCACCAGTGGTGTACCACAGGGTTCTGTGCTGGGCCCCTTACTGTTTGGAATTTATTTCTCAGAAGTCCAGACACAGTCTGTATCTGACCAAGTTCACTGACAGTTGCAAATTGGGAGCATCATTTAGTCCCACACTGATGTTAATATACTGCAGACAGGGTTAACACAGACAAATGATTAGTGCCAAACCACATATTAAAGTTAAATGCAAAAAGATGCATTATTATTCCTTTTGGGAAAGTTTGAATCCTACTACCTACATTATGGACAGCACCCCTCTCAAGTGTAGAGCTAGTGGTACGTGATCTGGGTACTCAGGTTGATAGCAACATGAACTTTGACCACCGCATATCCAATGTAGTAAAGAAATCCTTCTATGTGGCACATCTTATAAGTAAAGGCATCGTATCTAGATCTAAGAATGTTATAATTTCATTATACTGGACCCTCATTAGACCAATTATTGAGTACAATTCTCCTTTTTGTATGTACCTCATTGAACAGCTGCAACAATTGGAGAGACCATAAAGGTTTCTCATCAAGCAATTACAGGGTAGACAAAGCAAGTCGTACATGGAAAGACTGAATGTCCTGCACTGTATTCCCTCTCCTACAGGCTGCTAAAGGGTTACCTGCACTTGGCTTACAGGGCAGTCTCTGACTCGGCCCTGATGGAAATGCTACAAATTTGTTAATCAAATTGCACTAGAGTCACTCACTCCAGGGATCTTAACTTAGCCTCTGACATGTACAGGTGATGCTGGAGAGACTGCCACTTCTCTAGAGCAAGCTTTCAATTCATATGAAACAGAGCACCTCCCTGGCCGTCTTCAAATGCTATCTAGATCAGTGGATGGGTGACCTCAAACATACTCTTGAGATGGTGCCATTGTCCATCCTGGGCAGAGGTAGTCATTTTTAACTACCATAGACCCTTACCTCTGAGAACTTCACTGACCTAAGCACCGACAATTGTGGCAACTCGGGATAAATATGGCTAGGCTTGTAAGGGCTGTAGGGCTATTAGTCTAGTAACCTTCTATGAACCTATGAAACTATGTGTGGGACCATAGGCACATCAGTCAGCATGCTTTCCCTAAAACAGTGCAATCTATCTACTTGAATGCAGACTAATAATAGAGAGCCATCAGTACTTTTTGTACTGGGAGGAATGGTACATACAGTCAGAAGTTATACAGTACAAAACATTTTATGTAGCTACTGGTGCAGTTAAAGCAGCCTAGATAGAGGCACACTGCAGTAACATTGTTCCCAGAATGCATGCTACATGACTTCCATTCACATTACTTACATGCCTTAAGTATTCAGCAGGGTATGTATATATCATGTTACACACTGCAAGCACACAAACACATACTGACAGAGCTCATGGATGACAGATGTATACAGTGAAACATTCAGCCTTAGCTGTTTTACAGAAATGGGCAGTGTAGTTCATAAACATTCTGGGCTGTATTCACCATTAGTCACTTATGAGTTTTGATCCTCATTTGAATATGGCATCTTTATTTCATAATGAGTGTTGCTGCTGTCTTGTCATGTTACAAGCACATTTTGGGTTGCATTGCAGGAAATACAGAACACTTGTAAGTCTTTGCTTTGGTGTACCAGACCTAATAGTTTTACATTGGTGTAGGTACTTGTCAAGTAAATTATCAAAGAATCAGACTGTAAAATTATTAGGCTTTTTAAAATGACAGTCACCAACACAGGAGATTTAGATACAAGAAACTTTACTAGTGTACACCAGGAGGCAGAAAACCATACAGTACAAGTATAGAATTTTGTCTAACATGATACAGGAAGTATGTCTCGTTATATACACTATACATTTAAGCTGTGCCCACTTTACTGACGTGGTCAGTCACAGGGCACCTACATCACTATAGTCTACAATATTTTATTTATAAGAAAGTGCTGAGGTTATACTTTTTAAAAGTTTTTTTATGAGAATAATACAGCCTTGCAAAGCACCTGGTCAGTTATAATGTCTTTTTGTAAAAGTTATTTTTTTAAGGTTTCAGTCCTGCTCGAATACAATAGTCAGTTTGGTTTTTAATACGCTTTTTTTTGTTTTTTTTGCAACAATAATGGAAGCAGCTGTGCTTTATCTTTGATAAGATTCACAAGGCCAACCACCTCAGAGGAAGGAAGAAAGATTTTAATGCTTAATACATTTATTTTTCCTGACCCAGCAGATAATTATTAGTGAAAAACATAAGCTTGCTGAGCTGGCTACTGCCAGGGTCAGAGTTTAATCACACTGCAGCTTCAAAGCTTCAAGCAATTACATGTAAGATCATTCTTACTGCCATATTTTAAAATAGAATAAAATGCATTACATACTATTTGCTTTTAAACTAGCACTTCATATATGTTTAAGTACATATTTTTCTAACAGTACTATACTACACCATAAGTATTGGCTTTGCATTGGTATAGCTAAAGTACCATACCATATATAATGGCTTTGCTTTGGTGTAGGTCCTGTGCCATACCAGACATAACGGTTTTGTATTGGTTGTAGCTGCTGTGCCATACCAGACATAATGGCTTTGTGTTGGTGTAGGTATTGTGCCATACCAGACATAATGGCTTTGTGTTGGTGTAGGTATTGTGCCATACCAGACATAATGGCTTTGCGTTGGTGTACGTATTGTGCCATACCAGACATAATGGCTTTGTGTTGGTGTAGGTATTGTGCCATACTAGACATAATGGCTTTGCATAAGTGTAGCTACTGTGCCATACCAGACCTAATGGCTTTGTGCTGGTGTAGCTACTATGCCATACCAGACATAATGTCTTTGCATTTGTGTGGCTACTATGCCATGCCAGACATAGTGGCTTTGCACTGGTGTAGGGACTGTGCCATACCAGACATAATGGCTTTGAATTGGTATAGGTACTGTACTATGCCATAAATAATGGCTTTGCTCTGGTATAGCTATAGTACTATGACAAATGTAATGCCAAGACCTTATATGTGACATGGAACTATGAGCAGTTCCTTATTTAGTCTCTTACCTTTGCACCATTTTTTGTACTTTTCTATTTGACACCAGCTAGCTTTCATGAGAAACCATTCCCTTAAAGATAACAAGAGTGTAAAAAAGGCAAGTTGTAAGAAAAAATACAGATTAATTATCTAAGATGTTCCTCAATGGAAAAATTAACCAATGTTAGCTACTTTTTAAGTCATACTTATATATTTGCATTTCTATTTTCATAACTAATTAAATTATTTATTATTAAGTGTCATTTTGAAAAATGTGGTACAAGACATCAAGATACATCAGCACTGTTACTGTAAAATGCATTGCATCACAACGATGGTTAGCAATTCTAGTTTCTATGAAGATATGCAATGAATCATAGACAATTACATGTTATCAACTGAAACCTTATATCATTCTGAAGAAAATTCAGAATGATACTTAAAATAAAACTTGCACATCTGAAGAAATGGTGTATAATTGTGGAAAACATTAGATCCAGCATAACTGAAGTTTGAAAACAGAAATGGTTTTGCTGGCTAACTAGTTGTGGGTATAGTGCTGCCTATGCTGTGTGCAGCCTTGTAAAGTCTCTGGGTCATAGTTGTTTAATGGTCATTCTTAGACTGTGTAAGGAACTTGGTTTAAAAGCAGTTACAACGTGTGAGTTGCTTTAAAGTTTTACAAAATTCCAGTAACAGTAATACTTTGACAGTACAGTCGTATACTGCTTATGTAGATAGCACATTGTCTTATATACTCACCCACCTACTGGGCAGTTTGCAGTTAGTCACCCTTGGTCTTGACAAACACCTGTCACTGTAAATTTGGCCTCCAGTGAGACATACCTACTCATTAGTAGGCAGAGACATAATTGTCAATTGGCTATAGTGTATCACTCAACTAAAATTATAGTAAGACAATTTAGTGATAACCCATGGCTGGGTGTGGGTAATGCCTGGATTACACATAGTTGGTGTGCATCAGTGGTGATGAAGAGGAGGAGTGAACAATTCACAAGGAGTAGTTTGTAGCACAACAGGATGGGGTACATCTAGGTAAGATAGGTTTGGGGTATGGTTAGTGTGCTGGCTGCTGAATGCCAGCCTACAGATGTCAACGTAATGGCTAGTGGGTTGAGATGGGCCAGGTTAGATGACTGAAAAATGTGACAATCTCTTTTGGAGGCCTGATAGCAAAGACCTGTTGTCTAACTTCATCTGCAATACACTCCAGGAAAGGCATGATGTTAGCTATGGAGTGAGCCATTGCACTGTCAACCACCTCCCACACACAATGACTGCTGGGGCACATTAGGTGACTGAGGTATCGCCTTAGGCAGGCTGGGACCTTCATCCTCAAAAATGCATTCGCAACCTCTAACCATCCACAGCCAGAACCACTAGGGTAGAAGCAAAGTGCAGATGATGTGCCTATATCTCATCAGCAAATCATTAACTGCAGGTAGGAGACACACCGGGAAAGTTCACATAAGGGAAGATGATCTACAAATGCTACAGTTAATATGGTACAAGTTAGAGACATAGTGGGAAAGTTTGCATAAGGAAAGATGTTCTACAAATGGTACAATTAATGTAGTAAAAGTTACAAATAGTAAGGTTAACACAGTACAAGTTACAGACACAGTGGGAAGGGTAACACCAGCGGACTGTGCCAGTACCATGAACAAGTGCCCCATCCCCTCAGTTCTTCAGCCATTCATATCCTGTTTCTGTGCCTTACCCCCAACCCTCCCCCCTTTTATTAAAATAAATAAATATTTCTTCTTATAAACTCTAGCAAACTGCTAAAATTGTAGCAAAGAGCTGTTACAGTTTATACCTTTCCTCCATAGACCACTACAATGCTCATGTTTTAGTTAAAAATAAATCTTGTAAATTGTAGCAAACATTTACTATAGTTAATATCCAACCTGCATGGAGCACTACAGCACTCAGATTTTGGTTAAATAAAGATGATTTTTTTAACTTTTAAACTGTACTGTAGCAAACTATTTACTACAATGTAGCAAGCAGTCACTACATATGGCGTGCAACAGTGCTCAGGTCTGACTGCAAATGCAATACCGTTTTTTTTTTTAAAGCCTGTATTGCATTAAAGAAACAGAGATCAGAATTGGCTGATAATATCCCCAACACTCTGTGTCCAGGACAGTTGCCCACACCCCACTCTAGCTATGCTACTAGGTAACAACTGTAGATATTTTGCAAATGTTATGGGTAATATAGTACAAGTAACAGATACAGTGGGAAGGGTAACATCAGTGTAGATGCTCTAAAAATGAAACAGTTAATGTAGTACAACATACCAACACAGTGGGAAGGGTATCACAAGTGTTGATGTTCTACAAATCGTACAGTTAATAGAGTACAAGTTACAGACACAGTGAAAAGGGTAACATCTGTGCAGATGTTCTAGAAATAGGTTCATAGGTAGGTCCTAGGTTATCGGCCCAAGGACCTATGTAAGCCTAGCCAACAAGATTCCCTGGCTTACACCATCCAAAAAAGTTATTTTCCTGTGCCACTGTCAAGCAGAGACACAAAAGTGATCCCCGGGGTGTATTTCCTATTTCCCATCCACTCATCAAGATTTTTCTTGAAGAGTGCTAATGAAGAACTTTGCTTGACATAGATGGGTAGCCTGTTCCAGAGTATGGGAAGTCTCTGGGACAGGGATCTAGCCCTCCAGCATGTCCTGTTCATTGTGGTGACAAGATTTAGGTCCCTAGAGCATGTAGCTCAGAGGGATTGGGATTTCTTTAGGTGTAGCATGTCCAAAAGGTCTGGGTTTGACATAGCTTTATATGTTAGGCAGAGATCACCTCAGAGTAGGCGATATGCTATGGAGTAAAGCTGGAGTTTTTTGAGGCGGTCAGTGTAGGGCATTTGTTTTAGGCCAGTAATCCTCTTTGTGAGGTATTTCTGTGGCCTTTCCAGCTGCTGCAGATGTCTTGTGAGGTACATTCCAAAAGGGGCATTGTACTCTATAATGGGTCTAATGAATGTCAAGTAGATGGGAACAATGACCTATTTTTCCCTGGATGAGAACCCTTTTATGATGAGGTGTGCCACGTAGAAGGACTTCCTGACTACTGTGGTGATGTGACTATCAAAGGAGAGCCTACTGTCCACCTGGGTCCCAAGGTCTCTTATCATGCATTCGGTGTTAAGTAGATTGCTGCCAATGTGGTAGTTCATGGGTACAGAGTGTTTACCAAAGGGGATGACACTGCACTTTTTGGCATTGAGCTTGAGGCCATGGTTCTGACACCAGGCATCTGTCTCAGCTAGGCCCTTCTGCCCTTCTGTAGGATATCCACATCATTTGGGGACTTGACTATGGCTCCTAGTTTGCAGTCATCTGCGAACTTCATTAGCCAGAGGCCTTCTGTGTTAGCTTGTACTTCAGAGAAGTAGATACCAAACAGGAGAGGTCCCAGGACGGAACCCTGTGGTACTCCACTTGTCACTGCTTTGAGGTCAAATTTGGAGTCTGCAACTTTTACAGCATGGGTTCTGTCAGTGAGCCATTTGGCAACCCATCTTGTGATGTAGGGATTTATACCTAGTTTAGTGAGTTTAGTTATAATTCCAGAATGGGAGATGGTGTTGAAAGCCTTGGTGAGGTCAAGATAAGCTATGGTAGTTTAGTAAAAGTTAGTAGATAATTAGCAAACTAATCATGCAGTGCCCAAAGCCTCATCTGTCATCACCGAAAGATGGCATGTTTGGCCTCATGCAGAAACCATGCTGAAACACAAAAGGTGCAAAAAAGCTTTCAAAAATGTTGTATATGAGAGCCAGACATCAGTGCAAAATTATGCTTGCATGTTTAGGAATAACAAAATTCTGAAAATGTGCCTACAGCCTCATAATTAAACAGTTGCTCCACACGTACTGGCAAGACAGTATTAGCTTCACTTAGTGCCCACAGCATCACAACTAACAGCTACACTTTACCACAAATAGGCAACAATACCCTATTAGATAAGAGAGCAAAAGGCAAAGCATAGAGATAGTACCCCACTGTAGTCTACATGGTATGCCCTAGTATTTGACAAAGTAAATATCCCTTACTGCCAACACTGATCTGAGTGACATAAATCAATCAATAAATAAATCTGAATGCAAATTGTACTATTTAGGGTGCTCTTGCCTAACCTCTGTTTTCCACTGTGGGAGATCTTCAGGGTAACAGTGTCACGGGTCATCGCACCAGGATCTGCACTGCCCACTGGTTTGAAACACACAAGTTAGTCGAGTGAAAAACTTGTCTAGTTTAAATCAGAAATGCAGCTTCCTAAATGGATCTAAGTATAGTACTAGCAACCACTTCTTGAATTGGCTGTATAGGAGAAAGCACACAATTTTGCTCTCCCTAAAACACCAGACAAGTGTTTCCTGTTGGGCATTAACACTGGCAGACTTTGCTATGAATATAATATAAAACATGAAAACAGCCTGTGATTCACATTGTAAGTACACATTCTAAATTGCTGTCTGCTCAGCCTAGTGCTTGGAATCTCAGTGTGCAAACACATGCAGGGAACATTAACTAGGCCTTGGACACTGCCAAATGGCACCATGCAGTGGAATGCAGCTGTGCTTCATGACATCCTTGTACTTCAGTGAAATATAGGGGTTCATAATAGTGTGCAGAAAAAAAACTTATTTTTTAGACCAGACAAGCAGCTCACTCCCTTTAGTCAGTTTCTGTAGAGTCCTCTGATGAGATCTGCAACTAGCCTTTGAAGCCAAGAAAGATCCAATCCTCTTTGACGTATTAATCTTTCACCAAACAAATGGTACCTCAACTCCCTAGTAAAATAACTAAATCATCATCACCAATAAGACATTGTTGTGAGAGATTCATATCCTAACATATTTCTCTCCTTTGGAACAAACTTCCATTATATGTCAAGCAGATTAGCACCCCTGCCACCTTCAAGGTAAACTTAAATATGTGGATGGGGCAGACTCATATTTTTCCCTGGACTATCTTGTTTTGCCTTCCTTGAGGCTGGAGGGAAATATTGAATAGAGGATTTTTGGCTAAGCTCATAATGGTGTGCAGTCTACCTGGTAGTTAACTACAAACTAATGAACCATATTTGAACACATTTCAAACAAACTGGTTTATACGTGGAGTTTCATAAATGAATGCCGATACTGCATTTATGGTCACATCTGAAGCAACAAATATCTTGGATTGTAGTAATTTAACTACAGCAAGCTGCTTTTTCAGAATTGTGACAAGCAGCTTGCGACAGTATCAGGAAACAGTGGAAAAGTCTCATTATTTGGGGTGGGGCTTTAACCTTGAGAAATCTTTTTTTTGGCACTCAAGTTTGGGGAGTTACAGAGCACCAGATGAGCTGCTTGTGGTTCTGTTAGCTTAAATCGTTAATCTAAAGATTAAAGCACATAGCAGTTATAATTGCTACCTCACAGGGTGTGGTTATACAGATCATTTTTTGGCAGGGTTGCATTCTGTACAGAGTCTTCATGTTCTCCTTTTTTGTCATGGCTTTTCTCTGAGGGCTGCAGTTTCCTCAAACATCCTAAAGATGTGAAACACTTGAAAGATGGTTCACTAAATTGCCTATATATTTGTATGCTTGTGATGGCCACCCATATGTGGCGTCCCCTTGCTGGGCCAGTAATCAAAATCTGAATCCTCACCATTGACATTGGAGAGGAATGTGCACTTGGAATACAAATGGGCACACCCAGTATTTCCAGATACAGGCCTCTCTGCATCATGTACAATTTCCCTTAACAGCACACAGGGAGCACACTCAGCCTGGGGTCTGGATTTCCCTGTATCTGTCTCCCTCCAGGTCTTCTATAGGACTCCCCACTGGTACAGCTGTAGGGTTAGGTCCTCAGCTGAGTGTCCAAGCCAAGTCCTCCAGCACTCTCTCTGTAAACTCAGTGCTTCGTGTCTCTGCTCCAAGTTGCTGACACACACACTGTGTAAGATTTAATTTTCACACACACACACACACACACACACACACACACACACACACACACACACACACACACACACACACACACATGCACATATACACACACACACACACACACACACACACACACACACACACACACACACCTGAAAAAGGGTAGCACAGATTTACCTGCTATGCCCCCTTCTGCCCAGAGTATAATTTAGTTATCACTGCTACCAGACACTCAACAATCAGCTACTCTGATACTATGTAATATTAATACTAATACAAATGGTAGTACTTGACCAAAATGGCTAGACCTTCTGGAGTGGCTCACACAGTGTCACCAAATAAATATAAGTAGTCTCAAAGGTTAGATACTTTCTACAAGGACCAGCCACAATACAAGTTTAAATATATTTAATAATAAATAACAAAAGAACATGGCATTATTGAATATATATCCACAGTAAACCACAAAGTTCAGATTACAGAAAATATTGAAAAGAACATTGATGGACAGACTCAGACAAATAAAGAAAAAAACAATATCTAAAATAAGCTTCATTATATTCCTGATTAACCTAAAAGAACTACTGTTCCCTACTTAATTACTTAATACCGCAAGGCAGGATGAAATACATGAGCAGTCTTTCTAGTCAGGTTTCCAAACCGAATACTCAATACTCTGAGATTTCACTTTGTAATATCTAAAATATAATTTCCAAGAGAACTGGCAGAATGACCTCATCTGGTCATCTCATTTTAAGTTCTCACAGTATTCCCCTTTGAACCTGACACAGAAATTTAGAATAGATGGCTACAATATATAATTAAATGTTTATGGTAGTGCCTGGGGCGTTCCCCCTTTTTACTGAGGTAATGAACAAAGACTTTTTCACCTAGCATCTCCAGTCCTATTCAGCACTGTGGGGTGATGTTTTAATGGTTTAACAGCTCATTTACATTTCCCTTGTTTTTCTTAAATCAAGCTAGCTGGTTAACTGTTGCTGTCCCAGTGTCTTACATTAAAACATATACATTCAATTCAGTTACAATAATGCATGTACATTCCCTTTCATTTCAGCAGGCTGCACTGTTGATGCATTTTAACAGAAGTAAACCTCACAAACACATGTTCAGCACAAGCAACAGTACAAATCAGTTTGATATACAAATGTAATACAGTTGTAATACATTTGTAACACAAGCATCTTGTATAAATCAGGTTGATATTCAAAGGAAATATCATTCTTTACTTGCCCATATCATCACAATGCTGATTGAGGTCACTAAGTTTATACATTTTCAAATGGGCTGGTACCCTATTCAGAATTAGTTCTTCTGCTCTGAACATAGTGAATGCTGTGATATGCTCCAGCTATTCAGCAACCCTGGACTGCCAGATTAGTTTTGTAGGTATCTTTATGAAAAGTGGCGGAGAGACTTGTGTTAAATTCATGAGCAAACTAGCACAAGGCTATATGAATGAGCACATGGTATGGATGACTTAGTTACTACATCCTTGTTTTAGTTTTGTTTATGCAACTGTCAAAGCACCTTTAAAATATTTCTAAATGTTACAATCAAAAATAAATTGTACCAGTACCTTTACAGATGAAGTGGTACATAAGCATACTAGCAAGAAAAGATTAGGAGTATCAGCTGTGCATACTACATGTTAATTTTAATATTCTATGCACATCTAGCTCAGAATTATAGGTTTCATGAGAAATAGCTCCCAAATCTTCCTGCTGCTTTCCTTCTACTTATGTTGAGGCCCACAGTGGCATGGGACTCAATAAGGCAGACTAACCTTATTTTTCAACTGTAGATTCAAGCAGATAATAGGAAATACAAAATTAGTCACGAGGCAGAAGATAAATGCAACACGTCTGCCATACTGAGTGCTTCTGCTATGCCTCTTTCCAGTGAGTGCAGCCAGGAAAATCTCCATTAAAAATGTTTTATTTCTTTCATAATCATGACAATTTGTTTTTAACAATAGTGCATTGTCTCTTTGATGCAGTTTCTTTTATGTTTCTTCCATATTTATATGTCTTCATCACTTCCAACTTAGGTGTTTTTGCATCATGACTTATAATTTGAACTGTACTCAGTGTGACATTTTTAATGATGGATTGTAAAAGAGTTTGTGATATTTTTTGTAATATTCTTGCTGACATACTGTAAAAGTACCTTACAATATAAGAGCCAATCGTAATCTACTGACTGTGAGGTTTAAATTAAAATGTTCTCTTTATTTATAATAGTGAAGTAATTCTAATGAAGGACTGACGATAGCTGCTTGAGGGTAACTTCTTATAGGACTACAATAGTTGTTATGCTCTTTATTGTTACTATACTGTATAAATGATTTCCAACTAATATCATACAATGTAAGGTACCGCGTCAACATTTGACCTTCCTGTTCTACATTTCAAACCTCTGTAACCCGGTTCTGCTTAGAAAAAATACTGCTGTTTATTTATTTATTTGCATTTGTTTACCAGGAAGGTTCACTGGCCAGAGTGAGCCAGTTTCAGTGGAGGCTCGGGGAAAGCTCCACAAGAACAGTTATTTACAATACAGTATTAACATCAGCAGAATAACACAGTACAGTCCGTGCACCTTGTCATATTTGCATGTCTTTTGTGCTTGCCAGATGAGCCACATTATTCTCATTTAGCAGCAATATTGTGCAGTGATGTAGCGGTAGTGATGTCACCTCACAGCAAGAGGTTCTCCGGTTTGATTCTCAGATGGGGTGCCTTCTGTGTGGAGTCTGTGTGTCCTCCCTGCATTCATGTGGGTTTCCTCTGGGTGCTCCAGTTTCTCCCACATTATAAAAAGACATGGATATGGAGCATTTCTCCCTGGGCCTCAACTGAAAATTGGCTTCATTCCAAGTCGGACTTTCCCAGTTAACAAATGTTAAATAAATAAAATTATTGATCGTAATATGGGGAAGGCCAAGCTCAAACAAATGGGACAGGTTAATATGAGCACAAAATCATAAATTGACTACACTTAAAATGGCCTACAAGGGCAGTTATCTTAGTACTTACCTATGAAAACGTATAAATAAATGAAAGTGCAATGCTAGTGTGAACTGCTGAAAAATGACAAGTATAGATAGATTAATGTATATTCTGAACATATTCTAATAGAAAACGAATGTGTGGACATTGATGCATTCACAGTAGCATGGTACAGAGGGAATCATGATTGCCATATCATCATGGCAGGATGATAAGAAAAAATGAGAGAAAAGACAGCCCTCCAGAGAATGAAAGAGAGTATTAAGACAATAGACTAATAGGTAAAAGAACAAAAATAACAATTTGATAAAGCACTCTAGTTACTCACTACCACCTAAACAGACATCTCAGATCTGAACACCAAATACTCCTAACAGTATAAAAAACAAACGTATCTGCTATCCAGATGCTTTTACTCATACCCCCAACAATTTGGATAAAAATTAATCTCAACTTATACGTCTGGTAACTTCCTTTGGATGTAACACCAACACATTTAGACAAATCATTGACAACCATTGGGACATACTACTGGGCAATGAAAAATGATCTGCATTATTATCACCTCATTGTCTGTTTTCATATCGAAGAGGCCCTGCATTAAACTCTCACCTTACCCACTACAAACATTCATCACCCGCCAATACACAATATCAGCTAAAACTATTTGGGGATAAACTGGTTGTTAGCATCCCTTGTGGTCGTTGTTCTGCATGTGCATTTGTTTCAAAGACCAACAAATTTACCAGCAGTAACACCACCAAGATATATCAGATTTGCCCCTCTGGTAATTGTAGCAGTGACTGGGTGGTATATTTAGCAACCTGTTTTTGTTCCGCTTTTTATGTGGGACAAACCTCCCACCCACTAAGGTTTCATATTAGTGAACACCACAGTGACATTAAAAATAAGAGAATTTCCAATTCATTATTTAAACATACCCTGACCCATACAACTGCCAGATTTAATTTTATCATAGATAAAGTCCAGGGCAATAGAATATGCAAAACAGGGTGGCATACCATTCTAAACAAAAAAGAATCTAGCTGGATTGTTAGGCTAGGTGCTTTGTTTAAGCCTGGCCTTAATGAGCTTACCTAATTTTGGTATGACCCAATAAAAACATGACTCTAATTATGTGCTTGTGTAGTTAAACAAATTAAGTTTTCATTGTGTGTTTTAGCACTGAAGAAGGCTTTACTATTGCCGAATCCAGTTTGCTATTATCTTTGGAGTTGCCACAATAAAGAATTTTATATTCTCTTTAACCTCCTAGGTGCTGGACAATTTTTGTGTTTAATAATGTGGCTCATACCATGGATAACTTATGAGTACCCCTGCATGGGATAAAGCATGTAGGTGCTGCCTCTGTCTATTAGTAGTGCAAGAGACAGTGCTCGAGTAAATTTTCTTTTTCTATCCATAGATCGAAGTTCTGCTCGAATATAGTCAGGTATGAACTTTTTTATGTGGATGATGAGTTTCCAGAGCAGCTATATCTTCTGTGAGAGACATACATGTCCCTCCAAATCATTCTGTTGATGTTGCAGAAGAGATTTTGATCCCTAGACCAAACATTTCTGATGCCATCTGACTTGCTGATGTACAGTAACTCCATCAGTATTTGGTCAGAGAATACTGTGTATGCCATTCGCAGTTCATCACTTAGTAGGATACAGAGTGTAGTGAGAGGGCTTTGAGTCAGTCCATGCTATTTAGGCCTTGTATCCTTTTAGTAAGTTATTTCTGTTGGTGTTCCAATTGCTGTGTGCACCTGGACAGATACATGCCAAAGGGGGCATTATGTTCAATGACTGACCTAATGAGGGCTGAATAAAGGGGGACAATGACATCCCTAGATGTAGATTCAGTCCGTTTGTTTATTAGTTGTGCAATATGGAAGGATTTCTTACAACAGTAGACACATGACGGTCAAAGGTTTAAGCTCCCATATCCTGAACAACTGGGTCAACTCTTAAGGGCTTATTGTCAGTGTGGTAGTTCTCTAGGGTTGATGACTTCCCAAAGTATAGGATAATGCAGTTTTTGGCATTTAGTTTTAGTCCATAATTTTGGCACCAGTTGTTTATTTGAGACAAACTTTCCTGCAGGATGACTAAATGATTTCGAGATTCAGTGCCTCATCCTGGCACATGGTCATCTGAAAATTAAGTCATCCAGAGCCCTTTGGCATTGGCTATTTCTTCAGAAAACTAGATGCCAAACTGGAGAGATCCCAGCAGAGAACACTGGGCTAATCCACTGTGGTAACCTCCCCCTTTTTGATTTCCTGCATCCTATCTGTGAGACAGTTGGCAATCCAGTAGGTGACATTTCTGTTTTATTTCTTTATCTAGGTGAGTCCACTGAGGACAAAAGCCTCAGTTCAGTGACAAGCCCAGGGCACTATCGGCTTAAGTAACCTGCTTAGATCCACTGCATATACAAATGAAGCATGAGTGATTAAACTGAGGATTATGGGGTGGAGCCCGCTGTATGCTCATATCCTTAATCTTTACGTTAAACTGTCACGCTTACTACTTTATTGGTACAATTTATTCATTTTTTTCTTTCTTAGCCTCTGAAAAAAATTCAGCACTACTTTTTGCTCATAAATAATTGAATCACATGTTGTACCCTAGCAAAGTCCGCTTTGCTGGTGCCATTGTCATTTCACTCATGTTGTTACAGTAAGAAAGCATTCACAAGAACGCCATCCATACTCTTTAGGTTCATTTTGTTGTGCAGCTCCACAAACACATAACACACAGCAGTGTGGCTCCACATTACATGTCCATTTGCTGATAACATTCTTTCTCTTTTAGAAAAATTATTTGCATTTTATTAGGTCTAAAGTGACATTTTATGAGTCCTTTCATTTGACTTATATTAAGTTCCATGCAAGTATTAGATCATAACCAAAAAATGTCACTTTAAAAAGTCACATGCTGGGTTAGCTTCCAAAAGCTACTGGGATTATTTCAATCCTGGCATTATTTCAGTTATATCTGAGGTTTTAGACTCACAGTCCAGCACTGTAAATCCATTTTGAGTCCAAATTTCACATGCATAGCTCTATAAATGTTTAGCATCACAATTTGGTCTTTCTTGTGCTGAGACTCACTTCATCTAGCCACATGCTGTACTCTGTAAATTGTATCTGCTTCTTCAACATATTAGAAACTGGGTCTTTGGGCCCCCTGTTTAACCTTGTGTTTCATGGGAACAAAGTCTTGTCTCAAATGTTGATTTTTGGAGTGACACTAACATTCCATACTTATCATACTGAAATTTCTATAGGAACTTTTTCTAGCTCAAAGTAACACTTTGATCCCTTTTAATCAGATTATGCCATGTTCAGATAACAACTCAGGGCTAATTCTTCTGGTGACTGTCTAGCTTTACAGACAGACCTATCCTTGTTACTCAAAAGCAATAAAAATGTAATCTTCCACATAAAACACGTTGTTTTACAATTTAGTTGCATCACATTTTAATGTCCGGATATTAGTTTTCTTCTAAGCCATTAGTTACAGACTAACATAATACTATTAGGATGGAAATGCACAATTCTGATTTGAATTGAGGAGTTTTGACTCTAACTTTTATTATTGCAAACCATAAAAAGCAAATAATCTTCTTAGATTCAGCTTGTAACATCATATAATTTATGAAAAACATATCAATCAGCTTCAGACATGTATAAACTACAAACATGAGTACATTGTTCATGAATGGACCTGCGGCATTTATATACAGGTTTTTGCATTCTCCTCTTGGAAATTTCCATTGAGGCGCTGATACTTTTCTGCTCATTTTATGCTCCATTCTGTCTGATGCAGATTCGTTATATGTCTCCTCAGTCTAATCTTTTAACTTTTGGCACCACACAACCAGATAGACTAGGGGCTTCAATTTAATAATACCGGAGTATTCAAACATGTAAACTTTCCAGTACTGATTTCCTGTGATCCATGTTGTCACCAAAACACAACCCTTCCAAGCTGATAGTTCAGATGTTCTCTTATAACAAACCTTTAAGCATTCACTTCCTTTATGAGGCCAACCTTCCATAATGAAGTTGCATTTTGACAACTCTTCACTTTTTTTTGTCATTCTTCCTCTCATTTTAGCTTTCACTGGACTTCCCTGAAAGTAATGTACTATGAAAGCATTAATGTACTCTACCATATGCCTGTTTACTTTTTTAGCAGTTTCTGATAACAGACTTCTTACGACACCATATGCAGTATCATATCCTGTTCCCATTCTGTCTGATAATCATGGGCTAGTAAGCAGATTACCCATATCTGCTAGCATGGTGGCCAGACTTTGTTATCTCAACAAAGAACAAACACATGCAGCATTATGATCAGGTCTCTGATCATAACCAATGTATCATTTGTTTGAGTCATAAATGTCAAGAATTTTTCCTCAAGAGAGAAAGGTGTTTCATTAACCAATCATTGAATCACTAATACGATGCCTCCTAGTCACAGGTTTCCATGGCATGAAAACATTTCTTAGAAGACAATTTTGTGATATTTTGTAAGGAGCCACTAGAAATGAGACAAACTCTTCGCTTTCACCTACAAAACATTCCCTGACCAGTCATTATGCTTCCATAGACAATGAGATGCGGATACATACCCAAACAAGTTACCCAATGCTTCCTACGCTTTTACATCTTCATACCATTATATATGACACTAGCTAGCATCATATGTGTTTTCTATATTTCTCATCTAGTTCTATGCCAGTAATGAAGTTGAGTAAGGACATTTGTTTACTCTGGTCAATATTGTGATCATCTTCTTGAAACAGACTCTTCATCTGTGACCGGTACTACTTTCCTTTTGGTGGCTTTTGGGAACTCATCATAATCATCTCTGTCCTGTTTTGTGGATGCCTTCTTTATTATCTTCATTAACTATAGATCTACCAAAACTGGTAGAATGCCATGCAATCTGATGACCATGACAACTTCACAGAGATATGCTTGGTTCAGTAAATTCAGTTCTGACCCCACTATGGTTCAAGTGCTTCTTTTTCTTGGCATCCCATAAGGCAGTTATGGAAACCTGAGAATTGCACAGGTAGAAAACTAAGATTTCTTGCTAGATTAGCAAATAGGGCAATTTCCTGTTTGAGATGACAGAGGTAATATCCAAGTGGGTTTACCTTCATATCGTTGATCACATATGATTGACTGGCCACATCGTCGACCCATTTCCGCAAAACCAGAACCCCGAAACTTTTAAAATGTTGAATAAATGTAAAATTTCGACATTTCCGGCCATGCCACACCTCCACACCAGTGCTACCATAGGTCAAAAAGTGGGCGAGATTTTGTCATTTTGGTATGTGTAATTCGATGTTTGGCACGTTCACATTTCAGTATTCGCGAATGCGTGTTCGACCATATTGAGATCAGCATTATGAAGGAAAACCATCCAAGTCCACATATATTCACCTGTTAAATGCTGCATTAATATTGTTATTTTATTATTTGTAAATGAACTCTATACTCACAACTATTCAAAATCTCTAATGAATCTGACTTATGCTGCTAAATACCTGTCTACAAAGAGAACACTGTACCTCTCCTAAGTGTGAAACAGTATGTACACTAGAAAACTGGAAAATGATTTTGTGAATTAGCCAGTATATACTGGGTTATCCTGTTAGCGTCACAACTGATAACATTTGCAAAGTACTAAGCCTGCAAAGTGTGTATAAACATTTATGGAAAATTAAGAAGTTTAAAAGGTAGACATTTATATGGAGGAAGACTGCAGATAGTGTTTCTTTTTTGTAGCTGATTTGTAATAATTAACAAGATAATAAAGGTCTGCATCCTGATTACAACATGAGATGGATGGCAGTTATATCTCATGTAAATATCATATAATAGCATGAGAATGAAGAATGGGAGTGCTGATAGACTTTCAGAACATGGGAGGCAGTTACTGTAAGAGCCAACAAATGTTTATGTTCATCATATAGATCACTGATCCAGTAACCTTAGCTATATGGGTTATATCCTGTTAAGGATACAACAGCAGCCAGCCTTCAAAGCTACTGGGTACCTTCTACATGCCCAAACTGCCAATCATCTCAAACGGAGCTGATCTAATTAACTGCTAGTCATCTCAAACTGAGCTGACTTAATTGACAGATTTGGGTGCCAAACCCTGCTTTACTGCCGTCAATGATTATGTTTCTCTGAAGTTTTTGAGGACTGACAGTCGGCTTGTGCTGTTCCTTTGCTGGGAAGATAAGTTCCCTTTGCGGAAAACTTTCCATTAAAAAAAATGTTTGTATATTCGTGCTTTCCTATTCAGGAAAGTTATTTTAAAGGTATGGGTTTATGTTTTAACAGACAGAGATTGTATTGTAATTTTAAACAAGAGCACTCCATTTTTTTTTCCTGTTAGTTTAACCTTTGTTTAAAGAAATTGAAACCATTCTTTTCTGTGGAGAAATTGTGTTTATTTTACTTTTTTGGGACTGGTATATTATTTAAAGTGTTTTTTACTGTATTTTTATTTTGAAAATGTAAGATTATGTATCATTTAAATGTGCAAAAGTACAGTATTCGCTTTGCATAAGTCTAGAAATGCAGCCATATTAAAGCAGGCTTCACAGTTTGCATACAGTTTCAGTGAATGGACTAGCAATCAGTGAAAATAACCTAAAGTCAAAAATACTGATAAGAACAGAAAGCACAGTGCATTGAGACAAACATATTTCATATGTCTTGGGAACAAAGGCTAAAGAGGCTTGTAGAAACAGGATTTTGATATTATTTGGAAATACTTCAGATACAGTTAGTTAAGTTAGCTCATTTGGACTGTTATGCAGATTGCAATACAGACAGTAGAGTATCAGTGCAGAAGTCAGGTCAAATATCCAGCATTCTAGAATATTAAGTATACCATTCAGGAGGAAAGGAATGTGAAGAATATGAATGCAGAGGACTATTTCAGTTTGTCTGCACTGTTACTGGAGACAGTATTCGGATATTGCTGACATCTACCTCCACTGTACATAATAAAGCATTCCTGACTGAACTATTAATTCCAGTCTCATTCCAGTTTCTTCCAGTTATTTCCATTTTATACCATTTATACCACAGTCACATCAGTTCTTACAAAGACATTAAAATTTTACTAGCTTTTGCTGCTTGTTCTCCCCAGAAAATAGGTACCATTTGAGGCTTGACTATGTAAAAAAAAAAAAAAAAAAAACGACAGTCCCAAGTTCTGTCCTCCTTCGAGCTGCAAAAAAATAAGTTAGGCAACAGCCTTTGCCATCACAGCAATCTTGTACCTTATCTCAGCTGCAGGTGTATGATGCTACTGTGGCCATTGTTGTACCGCAGACCACTCATCTTTTACTACAGATACCTCTGGTGTAGCAGCTATACCTACTATGGACTGAGGGTCACCAACGTCCTCTGTGGCTGTTGGGGTCTCCTCAGTGGACAAAAGTGAGCCATACTTATCAGTCCTGGGAGACGGAAGACGGAAGGCTTCCTGTTTTGTCAGAATGTTGTGCCGATCCCTGAGGAAGCTGCTGCTGCCATTAGTAACACCGTTGGCCCCATTTTTCCTCTCAAAAATAAACAGAAAAGTAAACACAAATCTATTACTCCTCAAATTTCTTTAGACAGGAGTAGATAACTAAGTCTGGCTTACGGTTTAATTCAGGTTATTGATCCTTCTTATAAACCAGTTTCTGGTAAAAGAAAGAGGGATATCTAATTTCCGGAAGTGTTTCAAAATTCTGAATGTAGACTGGAAGATGGAGGGACAGTTTTTTTTTCCTTAGATTTCTGATCGAGACTCGGAGTAAACTCAGTTTCAGATTTTCCTTTTTGAGGTTTCTCTTTCTATGAATCTATTTTCTGAATGTGTCAATGTTTTCAGTGGGTTTCTCAGTTCATACATAGTACGGTTGTATAAGTTACAGATGGAATTTCCAGAACCTTTACCCATACCACCAGTTCTGACAGCTTTGGAGATGTGTAACTGCCTTCAATTTTCCTGCTAGTCAGCCAGCTGCCCCTAAAATAGGAAATATAATGAAATAATATCCTTTGTCTTTTAGATTTTTATACATTATTCCCAAAACTGACCCAGCAGCTATAGCTTTAATTAATCGTACTGCTGTTAAGCATTTAGTTAATTCCAATCCTACTCTTTCTAAAACAGATGAAAGACAATTGATAAGTATAGGAAAAAAACGTGTATGCGTCTGCAAATTTAATTTTCAGAATTTTGAATTGTCAAGCTCATATGTTAAATTTGTTCTGACTAATTATAAAATGAAACAGGGGGATCACAATTTTAAGTCTTTAGTTGTGGAATAGTTAGTTAAGGAACCCCAGGGGAAAATTGTTGATTTGCATCTAGATTTTAGTGAATTGAAATGGCAATTATGACTAGATGCAACTAGGTATCCAGGGGTCAATGAAGCTACCAATACAGCATGCATTTTAAAATTAAAATGGTTAATGGGTTAAACATTTATGTTTTTAATGTTATAGTGTAATGTTTTGACATGTATAGTATGTATTAACATTTATAATTGTGAGTTTATTAGATTGTTCAACTTGTGCATTTTGCTATTCAATCTTTTAAACTAATTAATAAGGTATCATTTTAATTAATTAATTACCTAATTTATGCAATTAGCAGTGGGTATATAAGGGCTAGTTGTTTTGTGTTAACTGTTCTGAGGAAGTCCCTTCTAGGGGCAGAAAGTGCTAAACATTGAATAAAGATTTCATTGTACTGTGGTTGGAGTTCGTGTGCTGGTTTAAGCTGTTCTGGAGTTTGTTTTTTCATATTTTGTTGGTTGTTGTTCAGCATTATGGATTCTTCATTTACAAACAGTGATGTGTTGGATTTGTTACAGAAAATAAACCAACAGTTGGCAGTTCATACCGTCCAGATACAGACTTTGATGAATAAAAGTAAAGTTACCAATAATTTCATGGGGAGTCTGGGGTTACCTTTGACCCAGCCAACCCAGACCTCCCAGGTAAATTCATCACCTAAAGTTTTGGAAGGGGCTGGTAGTAGGCCCATCCGAGAAGGTGAGCAGACTGTACTTAATAGCAATGCTATGAATGAGAACGGAATGGATGTTTGGAAGAGAAATAATTTTGATTTCCATCTGAATTCTGGCAGTCGTAATGTTAATACACAACAAGGAGATAATATAACAGACAAGTTAAAATTATTTGAAAATGACCTGCTTATATATTAAAAACTGCAGATGGAAAACGCTTATTTGGAGAAAAACATTGAATTGGGACAGGTTCCCCATGGCCTTCGTTTTTGGAAATATCCAAATGGTGCTGAGGGTAATGAAGAATTGCTTAAAGAACTGCATGCCTTATTTGATCGGACAGGCATTGAGTTAATGGGGCTCATGATTAAATACAATAAGCAAGTTATGGAAGTGCATTGTAACAATTTGGACTTATTAAACAAATCCAGCAAGACTGATCTCCAATTTGAACAACACAGAGGAGCTTTTGCAAGTGTTGTTGAAAAAGTCAATAAGGTATGCAATTCTATATTTATACACAAACAAAATAAGCTTAAAAGGGATTTAAATGAGTATTCTAACCACATCATTTATCCCTGTTCACCTGGTAATTTTGAGGTAGATCAGCGTGAGGTAATCAATGACGAGCCAAGAGGGGCGGAGCGAGTGATGTCAGCGCTGAGGTTTCAAAGAGGATAATGGTTGAATTCCCAATCTTCAGATACTGTTACTGAGGGAATGAGGTGTTCGGAGAGACTACGAGATAAAAAACAGCAGCTCCATTTTTCAGAAGGCAATCATGGAGACTATTCCAAGCAGGGGCCAAGACCAAAAAAGACGAGGAACAAGATTTAGCTGTTGTGTCTGATGAAAATGTTGCAGCTTCTTCTTTAAGTGTAAGTAATTTTGAGCATTATTTAAGGCGGACTGACAATTCAAGCGGGGACTTTGTTTGTTGTGTTGATGGTCTGGATGTGGGTTCAAATACTGCCACTTGTTTGGATATCAACGGTTTGTCTGTTTTATGTACTGAAACTTTTAATAGAAGCAATGAGAAAGTTAATATTGTTGAAAAAGTGTTAACTGAAATCCAGGCGATACATGAACAGTTAACTGCAGACAAACTGCTGGACTATGCTATTGCGTATTTTTCTATAGCTGAGAATAACTGTGTTTTAAGTCAAACTGAAACGTCTAATTGTTCATTTAGTTTAATTAATGTTGATTCAGCGAATGATTTTAAAATAGCATGCAATGCAGTTAGTAATGGTAGTGTGGCAGACGTATGCGATGTTCCTATTGAGGTGAATATGTTGAATGAAGGCACCACTGTTATGGTAAATGATGTGTGTGGTGCCAATTTAGGTAACTTCAATACCTCAAATTATGATTTTGGTTCACAAAGTATACCTGTTAATGGTACAATGCTTGAAAATTTTATTGATTTTAGTGCTGTAAGCCCTGAACTTTTTAGAAGTAATTTAGTTAATAATTTAGGATGTATGTCTATTGAGGATTTTCGGAACATGGATGCAATTGAAGGTGATGTATGTACTGTCATCAATAATAGTGAAAATGATTTTAAAATATATAATTATTCTACTAAGGTGGTTGGTGTTGATCATGCTAATTTTTTAGCAAAAGGCTTTACTTTTGTTCCCTCGAGAAAGGGGAGTTTGGTGAATGCCCTAGTTGATTTGAAATGTTTCAGCCGTAAGCTAAATTTAAGAATTTGGTTTAATGGGAAATCTAACACTGCGGAAGAAAGGGTAAGTTTAAAGAAAACAAGTGTTTTTAATCCACCTTTAAATAATGTTATACAGTTATATGAAATAATATCTGAGAAAGAGCTTAGACAGCATTTTAAATATCCCCAGTGTAAATATGATAATAATTTGACTAAACAGGATGAAAAATTACTAAAGGAATTTACTAGTAATAGAACAGTCCGTATCATAAAACCTGATAAGAGAAGTGGGGTAGTGTTGATGAACAAAAGTGGGTATTTGGACACAATTAATTCTTTTTTGATGGATGATACCTACCAGGAGAGTTCATTAAATGAAATCCATATAGCATATCGAAAGATCGATTTGGCACTGGAGGATATGCTATTTCAAGGCCAGATTAGTCTGGAAGAGTTTGATTACTTGAACAACGAATACCCCATGGTACCAAATATTTTTGGTTTACCAAAAATACATAAGGGTTTAACACAATTAAAATTCCGTCCAATACTGGACGGACATAGATCTTCAGGAATGCATGGATCATGCACTCCCAAATAAAATCAAGACCCAATCCTCCAAAGGCAGACGTCCTGTCTGGTGGACCCCAGCCATAAACAAACTATACAATAGAAGGAGGAAGCCATTACATGATAGAGCAAAATCCAAAAAAGGGAAGGCATCTCTGATCAGTATTAGAAAAAAACTACTCATAAAATCATCTAAGGCCAGCTTTGAGAGAAAAATTGCACAGGACACTAAGGATAATCACAAGGCTTTCTTTAGTTATGTTAGGAACCTGGGTGGGAATTCCCAGATATGCTCAGAATTAGTCCAAAATGACAAAAAATACACAAAACCCACAGACATTGCCAACATCCTAGCTGACAGGTTCAGTGCAAACTCCACCCCCCCTCCCCACCAAAAGGGCAAATATCTATCCCAGTAGAGTGCTGCCCCCCCCTGACATCTCAGATGCTCAGGTAAGAGCCGCCCTCTCCAAAGCAAAATCAGCATCAATGGGACCAGACGGTGTCCCGGGCTGCATCCTACATGAACTCCAAGAAGAGCTAAACCCAAACATAAAACTACTGTTCAATCTCAGCCTTACTACAGGATATGTACCCAAAGAGTGGCGTACAGCAATGGTGGTCCCTCTCCACAAAGGTGTTGCCTCAACGGATCCTGGAAACTATCGCCCCATAAGCCTGACTAGCTTGGTCTGCAAAGCTATAGAAAGGATCATCATAGACCTTATAAATAAAGATATTGGGGACCTACAGACACTGGATCCTACCCAGTTCGGCTTTGTTAAGTGCAGATCCTGCCTCTTAAACCTAGTCAATTTCTTTGAAACAGTCACCAAGGCCATTGACGAGGGGGAGGTGGTCCACACAGCCTACCTGGACCTCGCAAAAGCCTTCGATACAATACCCCACTCGGGCATTATAGATAAGCTCACCAGCTTAAATATAAACCCCTATGTCACTAGATGGGTTGCAAACTACAAGGACAGAACCCACATGGTTAGAATTGCTGGAGCCATGTCAGACTCCAAACCAGTTACAAGTGGTGTCCCACAAGGCTCAGTCCTGGGACCTCTCTTGTTCGGTATATATTTCTCGGAGGTACAGGCCAACACGGAAGGACTGTGGCTGACCAAGTTCGCAGATTACTGCAAACTGGGCGCCATAATCGACTCTCCAGCCGACACAAGCATCCTCCAAAAGGGCCTCATAGAAACAGACAACTGGTGCCAGAGCCATGGCCTCAAGCTAAACGCCAAAAAGTGTATAGTCATCCCCTTTGCCAAAAACAAAGTGCCCACAAATTACCACATAAGTGGTAATCTATTAAGTATGGAAGAAGTAATTAGGGACCTGGGGACCCAAGTTGATAGCAATATCTCATTTGACAACCACGTGGTCAAAGTGGTTTGCCCACCTAATCATGAAGGGATTCACATCTAGATCAGGGGAGGTCATCATGCCTCTTTACTCATCCCTCATCAGGCCCATAATTGAGTACAATTCCCCTTTTGGGATGTACCTTACCAGACACCTGCAGCAACGGGAAAGACCCCAAAAGTACCTCACCAAGAGGATCAAAGGGCTCAAACAGATGCCATATGCTGCCCAGTTAAAGAAACTCCAGCTCTACTCAGTGGCATACCGCCTGCTCAGAGGTGATCTGTGCCTGACATATAAAGCCATGTCCAACCCGGAATTAATGGACATGCTGCACCTCAGAAAATCCAAATCCCATTGAGCTACGCGCTCGAGAGACTTGAACCTCAGCACTGAAATAAATAGGATATGCTGGAGGGACAGATTCATAACCCAGAGGCTCCCTTCACTCTGGAATAAAATCCCAGTCCAGGTTAGGCAGAGTCCCTCATTGACTCCCTTCAAGAGGAATCTTGATGAGTGGATGGGAGATCGTAGGTTTACTCCGGGTATCACTTCTGTGTCACTGCTAGACAGCGGCACAGTATACCAACCTCGAAAAAGGGCATATCAGAATTAACTTAAAATGGGTGGCGAAAGCCAAGCACACTCTGGCTAGGCTTATAAATGCCCTAGGGCAGATAGCCTAGTATGAACCTATGAACCTATGAACCTATAACTTGCATTTAGTTTTAAAAGAAAGGCTGGTTTGTGTTTTAATCTAATAATGTAGATGTCTGTATAAATGATTGTGGTAAATGATTTTATCTGTTGAATGGCTAGTACAGCTTTAAATTTTATGTTTGGATGTCAGCTGATTAATTCTTATCACTATTTAAACATCACTAATTTATGTTTAATTTATCTGAAGACGTTCAACGATTGGATTTGGATGAAAAGCGCTTCATTTGGAATAAAGGATTGTAGCTTTTAGCACAGGTTGCTGAGTTTTTATTTGGAGTTCAAGTGTTTCTATCTGTCTTGTTTTTTATATGAAATAATATGTGAGAAAGAGATTAGACAGTATTTTAAATATCCCCAGTGTAAATATGATAATAATTTGACTAAACAGGATGAAAAATTACTAAAGGAATTTATTAGTGATAGAATAGTACATATCATGAAACCCAATAAGGGAAGTGGGGTAGTATTGATGACCAAAAGCGAGTATTTAGACAAAATGAATTCTCTTTTCATGGATGGTACTTACCAGGAGAGTTTGTTAAATGAAATCCATATAACATATCGAAAGATCAATTTGGCACTGGAGGATATGCTATTTCAAGGCCAGATTAGTCTGGAAGAGTTTGATTACTTGAACAACGAATACCCCATGGTACCAAATATTTTTGGTATACCAAAAATACATAAGGATTTAACACAATTAAAATTCCATCCAATAGTGGACGGACATAGATCTAATACATGTTTTATTAGTAAGTTCTTAGATAATAGCATGCAAAAAAGTCTTATAAAATTCTCATATATTACAAAGGACTCCTGGAATTTTTTGGAAAATTTGAAAAAAATCAAATTAGGTCCAGGGTTGGTTATGGTCACCATTGACGTTGTGAATTTTTTTTCTGTTATACCTCATGGTGAAGGTGTCCAGTGGCTAGAAAGGCAATTATTTAAAACTGGTCTATATGACCAGGCTACTATAAATAAAATAACTGCTCTTATGGACATAGTGTTACAAAATAATTATATAGGCTTTGAGGGCCAGTATTTTAAACAGCTTACTGAAGTTGTCATGGAGGTGGCTTGCACCCCAGTGTTTGCTAATCTTATTATGTCATACTGAGAGCAGGAATATTTAATGCAAAGTATATACTAGACTAACGTTATGTATTACACAAGATTTTTAGATGACCTGCTCTTGTTGTGGAGAGGCACTGATGACCAACTGCAAAAATTCCTGAGTTATAAGAAAAGCACTGTGGAATTTTTCAAATTTACTCACCAGTTTAGTAAGGAAAGAATATCCTACCTAGATGTTGATTTAACCCTGGATAATTTTGAATGTAGTTTGTATTCAAAGATTTATAGGAAGCCCACCTAAATAGTTGGCACCCCATGTGTCAAAAAAGTCTATTGTAAAGGGACTACTGGTAAGAGCGTCCAGAATGGTTAGTCTCGACTGTGAATTTCAAGATGAAGTTCAGTTTATCAACAATATGTTTTTTAAAAGGGGATATCCAGTGGAATTTTTAGAAAAAAAATAAGTAAGGAAGTGGTGGGGAAATGTACACAAGAGTCTACAAACCTATTTTAAGTGGTTGCATACCATCTATAATTGGGCAGTATAATACAATGAGACATATGGATGGTAGGCGGATGACTGAAAATTATGTTTTAAGTTTCATCACAACTTTCAATTTGGATACCAGCAGTATAACAGAGGTGGGTATTAAAAATTGGGATATTTTGAGCTATGACACTAATATAGAGCAAAACTTGGGTAAGGCCCCCCCAAAAAATTTTTTTAGGATGGATAGGTCCCTCAAAAATTTTTTCAATGGGAGCATTACTAGGGTACACACAAATAGACCTGTAAGTAATTACAAATGTGAAATGTATAATTGGTGTAATTACATTTTAGAAACCAAAGATAGGTTTAAGTTTAATGGTCAATACATTTATATTAAAGGTCATTATAATTGTTGCAGCTCAAATATTGTGTACATGGCTAAGTGTCAAAAATGTCCGCTTTTTTATATAGGTAAGACCAGTAGACTTCTAAAAAATGGAATTAATGAGCATGCAAATGATATTAGAAAAGGGAGAATTACCAACGCCCTATATAGGCATATTAAGGAACAGGGGGACCACAATTTTAAGTTTTTAGTTGTGGAACAGTTAGTAAAGGACCCCCATGGGAAAACTATTGATGTGCATCTAGATTTTAGTGAACTGAAATGGCAATTAAGACTAGATGCAACTACGTATCCAGGTGTCAATGAAGCTACCAATATAGCATTCATTTTAAAATTAAAACGGTCAATGGGTTAAATATTTATGTTTTTAATGTTACAGTGTAATGTTTTGGTTGTGCATCAGGGCTGGTAACTCGGCACGTAAAAATCAACTACCAATCATTAGCGGACCGGAGTTCCGCTGTGGCAACCCCTAACCGGGAAAAGCCGAAAGACACAGCAGCAGCAGTGTAATGTTTTGACATGTATAATATGTATTAACATTTATAATTGTGAGTTTATTAGATTGTTCAACTTGTGCATTTTGCTTTTTAATCTTTTAAAATAATTAATACCGTATCATTTTAATTAATTAATTACTTAATTTATGCAATTAACAGTGGGTATATAAGGGCTGGGTGTTTTTGTGTTAATTGTTCTGAGGAAGTCCCTTCTAGGGGAAGAAAAGGCTAAACATTGAATAAAGGTCTTATTGTACTGTGGCAGGAGTTTGTGTGCTGATTTAAGCTGTTCTGGAGTTTGTTTTTTCATATTTTTCCATTAGTAACACCGTTTGCCCCATTTTCCTCTCAAAAGTAAACAGAAAAGTAAACACACATCTATTACTCCTCATATTTAATTAGACAGGAGTAGATTACTGAGTCTGGCTTAAGGTTTAATTCAGGTTATTGATCCTTCTTATAAACCAGTTTCTGGTAAAAGAAAGAGGAATACCTAATTTCCTGAAGTGTTTCAAGATTCTGAATGTAGACTGGAAGATGAAGGGACAGATACAAGTTTTTTTTTCCTTAGATTTCTGATCGAGACTCGGAGTAAACACAGTTTCAGATTTTCCTTTTTGAGGTTTCTCTTTCTATGAAGCTATTTTCTGAATGTGTCAATGTTTTTAGTGGGAGAACACTGAGGTTTCTCAGTCCATACATAGTATGGTTGTATAAGTTACAGATGGAATTTCCAGAACCTTTACCCATACCACCAGTTCTGTCAGCTTTGGAGATGTGTAACTGCCTTCAATTTTCCTGCTAGTCAGCCAGCTGCCCCTAAAATAGAAAATATAATGAAATTATATCCTTTGTCTTTTACATTTTTATACACTATTCCCAAACCTAACCCAGCAGCTATAGCTTTAATTAATCGTACTGCTGCTAAGCATTTAGTTAATTCCAATCCTACTCTTTCTAAAACAGAAGAAAGACGATTGATAAGTATAGGAAAAAAAGTGTATGCGTCTGCAACTTTAATTTTCAGAATTTTGAATTGTCAAGCTCATATGTTACATTTGTTCTGACTAATTATAAAAGCACGAGGAGTGTTCTGTATGCAGTTTCTTCTTGTGCGGAAAACTCTGCTGCTTTAAATAATTTCGTTTCTCCAATTGCACAAGACACTACTCATTGTTTGCAGAGTATGCACTCAGTTGATACTTCCAGAGTTATGGACACTGGTATTTTTTGTGGATGTTTCCTGGCTGCATTCTCAGAACTTCCAGGATGATGTTAAAATGAGATTTTAAATTCTCCTTTGGGTAGATTTAGTTTTTGGTCCCTCTGGTGCAGAGGTGATCAAAAAATGCAATGAAAGTTGATTCAGGACACCTCTAAGACTTTTCACCATCCCTTTTCAAAATTTCAAAGTGATTATCTAAATCCTCATCCAATTTTGGCAAGAATAAATAAATAAATAAATAAACAGTCTCAACAAAATGCAGGTAAACATAAGTTTAAGAGGAAATGGCAAAGAGGTTCCAAAAATAATTCTGGATGCTCCCAAAACCAATGATAGTCCAACAAGTCAGAATGGCTACATAAGGGTTCTGAAGATCATTCATCGAGGTTAAAAATGGCAGTGGGTGGAAATTCCTTTCCAGGAGGTAATTTCTCATCCACCAGACCAGACTCTTCTAACTTCACCTTTCCTTCATCACATGCTGCCCAGTGATTGATAGAACTAGCTCCACCTACCCTGGTGAGGAAAGTTTTTTATTTAAGGACATTTTTAGTGACAATGAAAGAAAGTGCTTGGATACCAGTTCTGGATCTTTCTTTCCTTAACATGTTTGTGATAGTGACCAAACTCAAAATGATGCCACTTCACTACCTTCTAGCTCTTCTTCCTCATGCAAGCATTCTGGTAACACTGATTTAACAGATGCTTATCACTGGAACCCTATTCATCCTGACTTTAGGTGTTTCTTAAAGTTTTCTGTATCTGTATCACACTATCAGTTCATTTCTTTATTCTTTGGACTATTCACTGTACAGAGAGTGTTCAGAAAGTGTCTAACCCGAGTTATAGTTTATCAAGCTACAGGTTATCCACATTTTCCATATTTAGATGACTTATTTAAATGACTTGCTTATCTTGAAGAGTCTTTTTCAAAGTGTCAAGAATCTCTCTCACTTGGGTGAAAGATCTCTTATACAAGCCGTGGTTCCAAGACAAGACAATTTTCTTTCAAAAGTCTTTTTTAACTCAATCACACAGATTTTTTTTTCTTAGAGTATCAGCTAGACATCTGAGTTTCTTTCTTAGGAAAAACTAGATTTTTATGTAGATCTGTTTCTAAGGGTTTTTCACTTAGGATTTTGATGACTACAAGGGGAATACCTCAGGAATTTGGATCTCATGACTTGGCTATCAACTGACCCTGAAAATTACAGACCCATAAGTCTAACCAGCCTCATCTACAAGACCATGGAAAGAATTGTTATGGACCTTTTCACCAAGGTCATAAGTGACCTCCAAACACTGGACTCAACCCAGTTTGACTTTGTTAAGGGTAGATCATGCTTATTAAACCTGGTGGACTTCTTTGAGAATGTCACCAAATCCATGGATAAAGGTAAGACAGTGCACACTGCCTATCTCAAACTTGCCAAGACTTTCAACACAATTCCCCACTCTGGCATCTTTGAGAAACTCTCCTAAATAGGGATAACCCTTACATTACTAGATGAATAGCCAATTGGCTCACCAACAGTGCACACTCTCTCAAAATTGGTGAACCTACCTCTACCAGTAGACCCATCACCAGTGGAGCACCACAGGGGTCTGTGCTGGGCCCCTTACAGTTTTGTGCTTATTTCATAGAGGTCTAGGCCAAAGTGGATGGCTTTTGGCTCATTTATTTCACTGATGATTGCAAACTGGTAGCAATCATTGAATCCCCAATGATGTCAACATATCACAAGAAGGGCTAACACAAAAAAATGATTGGTGCCAAAACCATGGTATAATACTCAATGAAAAAATGCATTATTATTCCCTTTTTCAAAACAGAATTACCTACAAATTACATCTTTGACAGCACCACCCTATATTCCAACCCAGTGATGCGAGACTAGGGAATACAGGTTGATAGCAATCTGAAATTTGACTACCAAGTTTCCACAATGGTAAGAAAAGCTTTCTACATAACACACCTCATAAGCAAGGGGATAGCATCCAAGTCAAAGGATATTATAACTCTACTGTACTCAACCCTCATCAGACCACTAATAGAGCATGATGCACCCTTTTGCATTTACCTCACCAAAGACCTGAAGTAGCTGGAGAGACCTCAGAATTTTCTCACTAAGAAAATACAGGGACTGCAAGCCATGCCCTGCATGGGCAGGCTGAAATCTCTGTCACTTTACTCTGTATCTTGTAGGCTGCTTATAGTTGACTTATACCTGGCATATAGGGCAATCTCCAACCCTGCCCTAATGGAAAGGCTGCACATCCACAAGTCAAATGGCACAATAGTAACTCACTCTAGGGATCTCAACCTATCTTGTGACATTAGCAGACCATGCTGGAGAGATAGATATGTCTCCCAGTGACTGCTGCTTCTCTGGAATAGACTTCTTAGTCAAATAAAACAGAGCTCCTCACTGATGCTATTTGAATACAACCTAGATAATTGGATGGGCGACTGCAGATATGCTCGTGGGGTGGCACTCATGTCCCACATGGACAGGTGTAGCTGGTGTTGACCACAGACCTGCTCTGTTTATACATTTGTTCTGCAAACTACCCAAAAAGAACAAATGGCAATACATGGGATTAACATGGCTATAACTGAAAAGGTTCTAGGGCCGCTAACCAAGTAACATCCTATGAACCTATCAAGCCCTCTCTTACAGTTGCAATGCAGTCAGTTACCACAGATGGCTCGAACCTTGCTTGGGGAGCAGTTTTGGAGGGGGGAGATAAAAGTGCATGGTGTGTGGGACACCAAGGACATATGTTAATACATAAATATAAAAGAGATGCTTGCACTGATGAAGGCACTCAACTCTCTGAATCATCATTGGTCCCCCAGGACCTCTTCAAGTTGTTACACAAAATCCACAGTAATGTGGTACATCAACAAGCAAGGAGGAACCATGTTGTTCCCCTTTTCAGACAAGCCAAGCGTGGGATACACAGTGCAGTCTCAATCTGCAGTCATCACACATTCCATTAGAGCAGACATGTGAAGCAGACTAGCTGAGCAGAGAAAAGGTAGACTCTCACGAATAAAAACTAGATCTGGGTGGTGGTAGGGAGTTCTTCCAAGAACTGATTTATTTATGTGGAGTTGCTCAGGTAGTCCTGTTTGCCTCCCTGAACAATCACTTGGCAAGATTCTACTTCAGAATAACACGCAAGAAGTGATGAAAAAGCTATGGCCTCTTTTTTTCCCTTGGAAAGAAATGTTCCATTATGCACTTTAACCCTTTCCACTGATATCAAAGATAATTATGAAGATTCAGAAGGACACCCCCAAGATCATTGTGGTGACTACCTTCCTGTCTAGGCAACACTGGTTCTCCCTTCTTTGGAAATGACCAGGGGCAATTACCACAAACTTCCCTCACAAATTGGATCTCCTCACACAAGAATAGGGGTGTTTGATACATCTAAAACCCAAGCAACTTCATTTGACTGTCTGGACAATGGGAAACTGTTTACTGGGGAAGTGCAGCAGGTATTAATGGAGGCAAGAAAGCCTCCTACTAGAAAATCATATATTAATAAATAGACGTTGTTTTCTAGCTGGTGCCAACAACATAACTAACACCCTTTTGGATTAGTTGTTTTCTGCTTTTACAATATTTTTGTAAGTAATAATCCTATGGCCTGTCGTGCTCCCCCATTCAAACTAGATTTAGCAGACATTTCAGGATGTCTGCCCACAAATCCTCCTCTTTTAGTGCATTCTCGTCTCAAAATGTTTTTGAAAGGGGGTTTTGCATAACAGGCCTCCAAGAAAACAGGTGGTCTCCTCATGGGATCTTAATTTTGTGTTAGAGGCGCTATCACTTGCTCCATTTGAACCAGCTATCCTGGCTGACGTGAAGATCTTAACATGGAAAACTGTTTTTCTGACTGCTTTGACTTATGCAAGAAGAATATCTGACTTGCAAGCTCTTATGGTGAGTCAACCCTATCCCATTTTCCATAGGGGCAGGGTTCTTTAAATACTAAACCTTCCTGTATTCCTAAATTGGTATCCAAGTTTACTTTAAGACAAACCATCCATCTTCCTACTTTTATTTCTGAACTTGAAATAAGGGAAAAAGGGATACTCCATACCTTGGATATACCATCTCTGGTACTATTGTGACAGACCTAAAGCTATCAGATATTCAGATCAATTGCTCATTTGTTGTAAAGTTAAGAAGGTGCAACCTGTGTCAAAACAGACTCTTTCCAAATGGCTGTCTAAGGCTATTGCCTTTTCCTATACTTACCACAACAAAACTATTCCAGACAAGATTAAGGCCCACTGTGCCAGGGCTTTTGCTTCATCTATGGCTTTTTGGAAAGGGTTGGATTCTAGAAATATTCTAGAAGTGGAAAATCTGTCCTCTTTGTATACTTTTTCAAAGCACTATAATCTTGATTCTTTCTCTAGATCTTAATCTAGCCATGTAGCTAAGGCTACTGCAGCAGTGATCAATATGATGAACATAGTGCAGTTTGGTAAGTAAAGTTACTATAACAGTAGGTGTTCAAATGATCACTGCTGCAGTAGCTGCTCCCTTCCTCCAACCCCTTGTTTTTTTGGTGCGTTGTGTATGCCAGGGTGTGGAAATTTATTATTTGTTGTTCCTAGAATTGTGCTTTCAGGGCTCAAGCTCTCTATTTCTGTTGCTGTAGCTAAGGCTACTGCATCAGTAATTATTTGAACATCTACTGTTATGGCAATTTTATTTACACAACTGTAGTTTACTTCCTCTGTCCAGTAATGATGTAGGAAGCATATCAGTGACTGACTTGAAAGAGTATGTTAGAATGTTATGTATGTCATGGTGGAAAGTTTTGCAAAATTATGTCTATTTAGTAATGAGCAACAATTATGAATAATGTGGGTTGCAGTGACTCCTAGTTGTGTCAGGTTCACAGTTACAACCTTTTTTCTAATATTTTGTTATATATATGGACTTATATATGGACTCAGCACTGTCAGATTTAATTGTTTTTTCTACAGGGGCTGATATTGGCCATATGGTGAATACATTTTGACTCTGATATTTTTTGAACTCAGACTGTAGATTTTATAGTGGCTAATAATGTTATACTTTACAGTCAAAAACCTTCATAACATCTGTTTATCAGTATGGACTCAGCACTTTTGAACCTATTATAGTTATTTCTCTACGGGGGCTGACATTGTCCATAGGTTAAATATATTTTGATCTTGGCATTCTATTATTGGTTTTGACTTGGCACTATAAAATATTCTAACAGGGGCTATTGTCCAAAATCTTTTAGTGTGGTGGTCCTGTCATATTTAGGTGGTATGTAGTTTATTGTATGCCTCTAGTTTGGGTTTCATATATTTATCTGAAAGATTTGGTGGTTTGGTGAACCACTTAGGAACATATTGATAATAACTGATTGGTTGCTGTATTTCTGCCCAGCATTTTGATTGTGGCTTTTAACCCTCACTAGATTGACATTTGACTTATTGCTATTGCTGCACTGACCTGGAAACCAATATTGTATTAGGATAATTTTATCTCTTATTGTTCATTCCTTTGGGTCTATTTAATTTTGCTTGATTTAGAAAGTTTTGTTTGATCTTTTCAATGGATATATCCAATATATTGTGGGGGCTTGCCTCCGATCGTGATGACCTAGCTGTTTTCGGTCTGGGCACAAATAATCCATCTGAGAATGGAACAGTGTTACCACCTATGGATGATAGTTGTGAAACACTATTTTTAAAGCACAATAAGAGCATGAGGTTACTTTGTAGTAATGGCTGGCACTTCAAGCTTTTTAAAGCATACATTACTAAGGGTATTATACCCAGGGGTCTAAGAGTTCGCATACAGCCTCTAGTGAATAATCTAGATGATACTCTAATGAAATTATGGGTGGAAGCCCAACATAAGGTTTCCATGAATTTTGTTGAAATTCTTGCTGGACACTACGAAAGAACAATTGATAGTGATATAGAGGACATTACCAAGATGTGTGAGTGTCAGGAATTTTGAGGGTTAGCCTAAATATAACTCTTGTCTCAGCAAACTTAGTCAAGAGTTATTAAGTCTTGAGGAACAGCTGAAGGACAGAAAGAAAAAGAAATTGCTTCGAGACTTGGCTGATTATGATGGGGGGGATCCCTTTACTAAGGAAAGGGATAAACATGTTCATTTCTCACAACCCTATAAAAATGCCTCTAGGAGGAAACGCCTCATATCCATACTTAAGAAAGTTTCAATGTCTAGTTATGATACCTTGGGGGAGGATTCATCCTCGGGTTTTAAGCCTGATATATCTTGTTCCACAGGCTCTTCAGCATCGAAGAGAAGCAATTCTAGTGTCCCTTTAGATCTGAACAAAGGAGGGGGGACAGGAAACACAGATCAAGTAGACAATATGGAGAGGGTGTTAAAAATGTTTGTACGGAAATAATAAATCAAAATGTTTTGAATATTTCATCTTGCTCCCTTTCTTCTATGAAGATTGGTATTTTGAATAAAGGATTGTCTTTTATACCTGTTTTTTTTTTTTGTGTCTGAGGACAGTTTTGTAAATGATGTTATAGCATTCTGTAGAAATCTTAACTTGAAGTTATTTTTTTAGGGAAGGGACACTTCTGATGCTTGGGAGGAGTTCAGATATCATAGGTCTACATTTATGCGACCAATGCATCGCAGTGTCCTTATGTTTCAAAACTCTATCCTTAAGGACTTGCATTTTTACTCCAGGGAGACTAGGGCTAGATCCAATAATATTTCCAAGAGTGATATGCAAGTAATCTTAAAATTAGCCAACAATCATCACTTGGTTATACTGACGGCTGATAAGGGTGCGGTAGTGGTAGTCCAAGATTGGACAAGATATAATACTGAAGTGACAAGGCGGCTTTCGGATGGTCGATATTATTTACATTTAACACTCAATCCGACCCTCTTTTTTAAAAATCAAATTGATGAGTTTTTATCTCTAGCCCAGGAGGAGGGTATCATTGCAAATGCCATCATGCATCACCTTATGATATCTGATCCCAGTAATCAACATATTTATTTTCTTCCCAAAATCCACAAGGGCCCTCAAAACCCCCCTGGTAGGCCCATTGTTTCAGGGAGAGGTTCTTTAATAGAACCATTGTCCCAGTTTCTAACCAAATGCCTTAAACCTCTACTTAAATGGGTATGTGCCCGGTTACAGGACACTACAGAATTTCTCCAGGTCATCTCTGAAATGCAGCTTGAGCTGGGTTGGTTGCTCTGTACCTTGAATGTTACAGCTTTATATACTAACATCCCTCATTGGGCAGGGATTGATGCCTTAAAATATTGGCTGTATAAATCTGAGTTATACCAACCCGGTTTTAATAGATTTCTTATATATCTTGCCGAGCATATACTTACCAAGAATGTTTTTTTCTATCATAATAAATATTACCTCCAGATTCAAGGTACGGCCATGGGTGCTTCATTTGCCCCAATCTATGCCAACTTATTTATGGCTTATATTGAGGAGCAAATAATTTATGATAGCTCACATAATTTGTTTCTGGAGGAGATTCACATTTGGAAAACATATTTGGATGATTGCTGGTTGGTATGGAGATTGGATGTGGATTATTTACAGGCTTTTGTCAGCTACCTGAATGAGAACAAATAGGAGATACACTTTACAATAAACTATGATACGTATCAGATCACTTTTTTGGATGTCTTTGTGACCAGAGGTCCTGATAATACCTTAATCTCTGAGGTTTACTGGAAGTTCCCTGAATATAATTCCCTCCTCCATGCCACCAGCTATCATCCTCCAGATAACTGCAAAAACATTCCCAAGTCTCAATTTTTGAGAGTCAAACATATGCTCTGACAATAGTACTTATCAGCATTTCAGCAATGACCTTACAATCAGATTTAAGAATAGAGGATACAAGGTGGGATATATCCTTCAGTCCAAGAACAAGGTGAATACCATTGACAGGGATAGCCTTCTTCAATACAAAGACAAGGTTGTTGATGGAGAACCCGCTATACGTTTTGTTACAGGAAAACTGTAGCACTTATGAATAGTGTCCAGCGTCATTGGAACTTCCTGTTGGCAGACAACAAACTCTCTGAATTTTTGGAGTACATATGTCATTTCTCCTTTCGGAAGGGCAGAAACATGGGTTCCTACTTTAACCATTATAAACATGGGTCTTTTCATAAGAAAGAATAAGTTCAAACTACACTTTGGAGGATCAAGTCGTAGGTTGTTTCCCTTGGGGTCATTGCACACACTGTTCGAGGGTTATGAAAACCAGGTGCTTTAGTAGCAAAAACACCAGCCAGTTTTACAACATTTCCTTTTATGATAATTGCCAAACAGACTGGGTAATTTATTTAGCCATCTGTAATTGTTCAGCCTTCTATAGTGGTCAAACATCATGATCGATTAGGATTACTGAGCATTTCTGTGATAGGAAACACCAACAAATTGCTAATGCCCTTTATAAGAATACCATAGTACACAAAATTGCTTCCTTTAATTTTATTATTATTGATCAGATGTTGGGTATTAGATCCAACAAGACAGGCTGGAATCACATGCTGAATAAGAAAGAGAAAAAATGGATCATTAAGATGGGAGGCCTGTTTGCTCCTGGACTAAATGAGCACCTTTAATCAGTTACATGATTGTGCTGATTGAGCCATTTATTACTGATTATATAAGGAGTTTGGTTTATTCATGGTTTATACACTGATGAAGGCTATGTGATTTACTAAGCCGAAACCGGTCTGTTTCTTTCTCCTGTATTTCAGTATGTGCTTTTAGCACAGAATATTAAATATTGTTTGCCACAGTTTACTGGTTTCATTTAGTTTTGGAAAGCATTTCTTCTTGAAACCTTGCAAGCCGTACATGCCGGGATTTTGTTTCTATTACTATTTAGTAATGGCACATAATTATACAAAAAGAACAAGCCTAAAAGTCAGTTGTTGAAAGAACACTTTTTCATTCAGCTCTTGGTATTTTCTCCTTTTTATGTGTGGAGAGGGTATGCTAGGAAAACAAATGACTATCGAGTTAACTAAATTTTCAAAGACTTAGTTTTCTAAAACTAAGCACTTATAGTCCACAATGTTTGCTGAGCTCCAAATATAAAAATAATGCATGCTTAAAAATTCTTAGATAAAATCGACAACATGAACTAATTCAGATCTGGAAATACTTTTTTTTTACCTTATTTGTACTCATAGCTCTATCATAGTTACACTAGGCATATTATACAGTAATAAGAAGAAAAGTAAGTGGTGTTAGTTGAGATGACCTACCACTGTACCAGTAATCCAGGAGCCTCAATCCTCACTACTGGCAACAGTGTGGGACATACACTGAGAGGATGACAAGGTACACGCACAGTATTTCCAGATGCAGCTCTCTGCCTCAAGTGCAATTTCCCTTAAGAGCACACAGAGACCACAATCATTTCTTGGTTTGAACTTGTGCTATGGTTCGTGTAAATCCCAGACCAATAAAAGTTCTGCATAATAAGTCTCCTGGTCAACTTTATGCCAATATGACCGGCAAGGGGAATATCATGGGCTATGTCTAGAAGCGCCATATGGTAGGCTTGGGGCACTACCAGCTATTATATTCTCTCACCCTCTAGCCCTGCCTCAGGGGACCACTCTCTATACAGTAACCCTTTGTCCCAGTATACAAATTCTCCTTTTCCTTGAGAATCAGGTGCCTCCTTGTCTACTTCCCCTCAAGCCTTGTAATGTAGGGTCTGAGAGCTGAGCCTGTCTGAAGTCTTTCTTTGTAACCCTTCCCAGCTCCTCTTCCACAGGAAGTCTGGTATCCTATGACAGTGGTACCTAACTGTCAGCCTGGGTACTACTACTCACATCTGCTCTTGCAGTCACTCTGTCCAAGGGAACATCGATACCCACTAGCAGCTGTGGCTCACCTTCTGTCTCACTGCTACAAGGCAACTTCCTCTCTGAAGTACCCATCTTAACCTGGTCTCAAGTGTGTGGTCTGTCTCTGCACCACCAAGCTACCAGACCCACATGTTTGTCTCCAAGCCTGACTGCATGTAACTGCATGCACACATGGTAGTGCATTATCAAAATCATTCCCTATAAAGCATCTTCAGGGATAGCCTCAAGCACACCTACTTGCTTGCTTCTTTATAAACCCTCCCAGTAAAGGTGAACTCTAGCCAAAGGTAGTGCTCGTCTTTAACCATTGCAGGCTTTACAATGGTTAGGTCAGAGGCTGTGTCTCTCTTAGCAGTGGTCTGTTTCCTATCTACTAAGATAGGATATAACCTCTTGTGGTAGTTTGGTACCCTTGTTGTCTCCAGACAACTTACTGCTGGCATTCTGTCATCCCCACATATTGGGTCTCCCACCTTTTGTTCCCCACTTTGCCTTTGTGGACATCTCTATGCTACATGGCCCCACTGGTTACATTTAAAACATTTAACCCTTGATCCTGGCCAGGTACCAGAACTAGTGGCTTCCCTTGTTACTGAAAGACTCTGTTGGGGAAGTTTAGGCTGCCCCTCATGGGTTCCCCTAGACCCATGTGCAGCACTGGGTATCCCTTTCTTGTACAGTGATGCCCTGCTTTCTAGCTATAGTTCTTCCTTTTTCCCCAACTCATCTGCAGTATTTCATTCCCTATCTGCTAACCAGATTCTCATGTCCTCAGGCAAAGTGCAAAGGGTTCCCTCACCAAGAGGTCTGCCAGCCCTTCAAAAGTGGTGACCTGACACCCACTCACCCATCTATGAAAATAAGTGCTTAACTCAGCAATATATTCACACACACTTTCATTTGCCTTGTGTCTATGCTCATGAAATGTTTTTTTCTATAAGCTTCAGGTGTTAACTTAAAATACTCTAATAAACAATTCTAACACTATTATAATTTAAGCAATTAGTATCAGACAATTTAGAAATAGCTGTTACAGCATTACCATGGAGTAAGGGGGTGAGTAACCATACCCAGAACCCTTGGTCAACATTATACTGTTTACATAACCTTTCAAACATATGAATAAAACTATCAACATTATCATCCTCTTAACTGTGGAAGATATTTACTGACGTTTGTTGCTTCTGGGGTTCTGTTATTCCCTTCCCCATTACCGCCATGACCCTGGCGAAGAGTCAGCATCTCCTTCTCATGTTGCCTCTGCCTCTCATTTTTCTTCAGCCTCCAAACATCTCAATCTCTCATTTTCTTCAGTCTCCAAATGCCTCAGTCTCTCTGCTGATTCTAGTTCCAACATCTGGCCTCCAGTTAAAGTGTCTTTAACTCCTGATGGATTCTTAAGCCCTCTGAGACTATTTGAACTGTCCATTATCTGAAAGTTTCACATCCCCAAGGCCAGTCTGGTTGTCCTCCTAGTTGATGGTCTATGATGCAGCCGTGACTAAGGCTGCAATAATTTCTGCTTTAGTCAGATTGGCATGCCCCAGTCCTTTGGTTTGGCAAATCTCAGCCAACTGGTTCCTTGTCAGCTTGCCATAATCCTCTGCTGACATCCTTGCCTGCTCTCCATGTCTAACTAAGCTAACAAAAAAAATAAATAAAACTATTGTGATATGAAACTCTGAATGTTCACTGTGTGACTGCTTGAGAGTACAAACACCTTCTTTAGTGACCATTGTTTACAGGCTACAGGAGTTCAATAGCCACGCCACTGAATCCCAATATCTGATGTGGTGATCCCACCACTGCTTACCAATAAATGTGACAATCCACCATTTGACCAGTAATCCAGGAGCCTCAGTCCTCACCACTGGCAACAGTGGGGGATGTACACTGAGAGGATGACAAGGTACAAACACAGTATTTCCAGATGCAGCTCTCTGCATCAAATGTAATTTTGTTAAGAACACACAGAGACCACACTCAGTCCAGGGCTGGTTTCTCCCTCTTTCCTCATATCCCTAATAAGACTCCCCACAGGCAGAGCTATAGATATGAAATCTCAGTTGAGTGGCCAAGCCAAGGCCTCCAGTACCCTCTCTGTCCAAACAGTGCTTCGTGTCCCTGCCCAAGTAACTGATGCACAGACTCTTTGAGGTTTGATTTATACACACACACACACACGCACACACACACACACACACACACACACACACACACACACACACGCACACACCTGGGAATGCATGGCACAAGTTTACTAGCTATGCCCCCTTTTGCCCAGACTATAAGTTAGTTATCGCTGCCACCATCCAACTCCTTATCAGCTACTTTAAAGCCCTTAACAAACGGTGTCCAATCTTATTAATACAAATTGTAGTTTAACCAAGAGCAAGGCTATTAAGAGTGGCCCGCACAGTGTCACAAAATGAATATGCAAGTACTCTCAAAACTTAAATATCTCTAGACAGATCAGCCATAATGAAAAGGTTAAATATATTGAATAATAAATAACAAGAAAATACTCAGTATATGTTCACAGCGACACCAGAGTTCAAAACCACAGGAAATATTTAAAACAATATTGCAGGACAGTGTCAAATAAATAAAGAAAAATATCTAAACTAAGCTTTGCTATATTCCTGATGTGTATCTAAGAAAATTACTATACCCTATTTAACTTACTTAAGAGCATGGCAAATGTGGTAAATGGATCTTTTAGTTGTTGTCAGGTTAAACACAGAATACAGAATGCTATCCCTCTCTCAGAGAGTTCTTAAATTAATATCTCAAAAATTACTGCTGGGATAGCTTGCAGAATGACGTCATTTCTTATCATCTGACTTTTAGTCCCCAGGCCTAAAACAACCATTGATAGTAGATGGTAGCATTGAGCATCTACCAGTAAAAATAGATAGATAAGGGCTTTTCCTCAGATCTTTGGCAGATGCTGGAAGTCATAAAACAAGAAAACAATTCCAAGACAATACAGAAAGTTCCCTAGTATAGACATTCTGTCTCTTGCTGGCATAAAGTCATTTAATTTCAGCTATTTTTCTGAAGTTTTGCTGGACTGAAGTTAGTCTCCTGTATTCCAATTTCCACTGTTAAAATATATACATTTAAACAGTTACAATAGTACATGTACATTTCTGTTCTATTCCAGTAGGGCACACTGTGGATACATTTCAAGCACTTCACAAAAATCTTTTTCAACACACATGTCTGTATACAAAAGTTTGATATGCATATAACATACTGTTCCAATACAGTTGTAACACAAGCATTTTATATGAATCATGTTGATATTCACGAATGACATATAATTATTTGCAAATTTCCAGATAGCTGGGCTGGCAGTATCTCCTTTCATTACAGTAATAATAAATCAGGGAAGAATGCAATATTTGGTTACTAAAGAAGTAGATTATCTTCCCTTCCAGAAACTGACCTTTAAGAACACACTGGAGTTATGAGTAGAGAAAGCTTTTCTGGGATTGCCTAACCATATTAGCTAATTTTGTATACTTAATTTATCAGTGGGGCCATTTACCCACTTTTGTAATACCTCTGAAGGTAGACCCATCCAAAACTATAAGACATTAATAAATTGCAATGTTTATGGAAATTAAGATAGTTTGTAGCTGACCAGTATTTTTTATTTCCCCTCTGCTATCCAGTTCATTTCCCACCTTTATGTTTTTATGTGTATTCTAAAAAATGGTTTTAAAAATGAGTATATTTATATAGCTGGAAAAATCCTGAATTTTCCACATTCATGTTGATATCATAGACTTCCAGATCAATGACAGTATACTAAAAAGAAAATAAAGTAACAAAACTTCTTTATTTTTCCTTTTTTTTCTTTTCTTTTAATTTTTAACTAACTTACTTTTGGTATGTATTCCTGTTCTCATCAGAAAAGTAATGTCATTCTTCAATTTTCATAATCTGCCCGTTCAGTTTCACAGTGAAACTTTCACTTGTGCTCAAGAAAGAGTTGTCAAGTATCAGTGATCTGAAAATTATACCTCAAGTCTGTATACAGAGAGCCAGATAACAGAGCATAAAACAGTTTCTTCTGCTTCCAGCAGTGTACTTCCTGAGTCCTGATTTGACTTATATATGCCTCAGGCAGTAAATGGTGCAATCATTTGTGATGATCTGCTTAATACAGAACAACCACCTGCAATTCCGTTCCTTTGTTACTGATTGCAGTAAAGCTCAGTTTATGGAAAAGCTATGATATTCATTTTGTTCTGCAATTTCACTGTTTCATGTCTCTGAGATGCATGTTAGATGAGAAAAATATAATAAGCTAAAGTGTCAGGTGTGGCTTTTCAAGCTGAAAGTGATACAGTTCCTAAAGAAGTTCTATCAACTAATCATTATACACATAAAGGATTAAACTGCATTAACTCTTCCTGGTAACAAAGCCATGCAGTACACACACACATGCAGACACGCAACACACACATGCACACGCGCACACACACACACACACACACACACACACACACACACACACACAAACATGCATACATATCTGTATCTATCTATCTATCTATATATATATATATATATATATATATATATATATATATATATATATATATATATCATACCTCTCAACCTCAAAATGGGGGGACGAAGGACCAAAATTAGGGACAAATTTTAAATATAGCTCTTATAAACATAGAAAGTTGCTAGAATAACAGGATTTGTTTTAGAATGCATTTTCCGAAGGATATGAAGACTGAAACTCAAATACATGTCATTATTTAGTGACTTTAATCCTTAGATTATCTCGGTGATTTGTCAAAAATAATACAAATTTTAAGAGGAACAGACCAAAATATGAGGCAAACATCTGGACATTCTGCATAAATCTGTACATATATATATGTACAAGTGTGTGTGTGTGTGTGTGTGTGTGTGTGTGTGTGTGTGTGTGTGTGTGTGTGTGTGTGTGTGTGTGTGTGCATCTCTCTCTCACTCTTTCTCTCTCTCTCTCTATAGATATATATATATATATATATATATATATATATATATATATATATATACACACACATATATATGTATGTACACACATGCATGCATGTCTGTGTACTTATCTATTTGGATATCATTTTGAGAACATATATAAAAGCTACTCACACAACTCATGACAATTTTCATGTCAGAATTGTACATGGTTTCTGGAAACTTTCAGTCTATAAAATTTGCAGAAACCACTGAAGTCACAAGGTAATAATATTTTGCAGGTGATACTTTGACAGCTATTAACCTGTTCAGTTTAGCTTCTGCAAATCTTAGATTATGCATATCAAACATTATTCTTGTAAGCGCACTAGTTTTTGAATTCCATTCACGGTGTACTTTGTAATAGAGAAAGAGTCAGAATGTCATAAAACTCTCACTTGAACTCGTCCAGCCTCATCACATCTTTCTTCTTGATGTTCTTCGTGTTTCACTGTTGCAGTCATTACATTTCAGTTATCTGCCTGCAGGTAGCCCTCAGCCAGCCTGAATATCAAAGTATTGGATTCCTGCGTTGGATGCTGTCTCTTCTTCCATAACGTCAGGTCGTCAGGGGTATATAACATGCAGCCAACACCATTACATCAGTCTTTCTTGCCGCACGATTCCCGAAGCAGTTCGCAAGTGCCAGTCAGCCGACTCCTGAAATTTTAGTTTTTGAGTTTCTTAACAAAAGTTTTCAAAAAAGCTAAGTAACCCATTGGGGATCTTTTTTCTTGCTCTTAACCGATGTCAGTAAAAGTTAACAATTGTAGTTAACAATTGTATTACCTGTGGAAAGCAAGTACCTCATAAAGATTTTCATTCGTACTGCATTCCTTGCTTAGACCCAGAACACAACGTCCCTCACTGTCGGTTTTCTGCCTTATTCAACCCCCGGACTATTCGTCGTCGGTTTCTTTTGGCAGCAAACTATTTTGGTACTTGGATTAACTATCCAAAAATGGCTTTGCTAAGCCATTCGACTACCGACATTCCGAAAAAACGTAAAGACAAAGACAGAGACAGACCACTTAGGTCCAAAGCTGCCCACGATGCTTCCGTTAAGCTAGTCGCCAGTTCGCCGGTACTCAGTGAGGTGCTTTCACAGCCCCTGATACCCACTACTTCAGATTCACAGGCCTCTACTGAGACCCATTCGGAATCCAGTATGCCATGAGATGCTTCTTCGACTATGGAACCTGTGGATTTCTCTACCTTGGCTGGGTCCAGAGCCGCTGTGCAGGCACCGGCTTCTGAGGGTGTATTCAGGTCTAATAACTTGCATTTCAAACCGACGCCATCTTCTTCTTCAAGGCCTAAAACTTGACCCCCGCCTAGAAAACCAACGTCCAAACTGCATGGTCAGGCCCATATGCCTAAAAAACAAATGATAATAATGGCTGAAGACCTTATTACTTTAATTAGGGGAAGCCAGCCTTCACCCTCTAAGAGACCTAGAACTGATTTTCTTTCTGATTCTTCTGATCAGGATTCTGAAATTTCTGTTTCTTCTGATTACCAAGATTTGCCCTTATCTACCCATGAGGATTCTGATGCAGAGGTTTCCATTCCCTCTGCTTCCCCTCCAGAAGATTTTTATTTTGGTGAAACCTTGCACACTCTTAGGAAGCATTTCCATTGGGAAAGCCAGGATTACTCTGACTCAAAAAAGAGGCTTAGGGAATTCTTACTCCTCCCTCAACACAGGCCTTTAGCTATCCTTCCTGTCCTGGACATTGTAGATGATGCCGTCTTGGAATCTAGCCTGGCCCCAGACACTTTACCTCCAGCTCCCAGGAAGCCTGACAGGTATTACAGAGTACCTGACTCTCACAAGTTCCTCTTCAAGAATCCTACTGTGGACCTAGAGACCATTTCCCAAGAAGCTAAAGGCATTAAGGCTACTACTGCCAAAAACCCTACCCCCTCTGATATACATTCCAGTGCCTTGGATCGATGGGGTAAGAAGGTATACACTTCTGCTACTTTGGCCAATAGGGCCTTAAACTGCCAGTTTCATATGTTAAAGTATCAGCAGCATATTATGTGACTACTTAAACAGAAAATGATGTTGATTCCTAACTGTGCTTAAAATAAAGAATTACAGGATTGAATGCATTCTGCTGAACAAGTTGGTAAACATACTTTGCAATGTGGTTTTGACTCTTTAGAAGGATCTGGCAGGGCTGCTCTCACTGGGTCTGTACTTAGAAGGCATGCTTGGCTTAAAGAGCAAAATTTGCCAGATCATATTAAAGCTAAATTACTGGATGCTTCCTTAAACCAAGACCACCTGTTTGGCAACAAAGCAGAATAAGTCTTTAAAATGATGGAGGAAAAAGCTAAATCTATGCAAACTGTTAAAGATTTCCTGTAAGTACAGCCTCCCAGATTTAGCAGGCATTGGCCTTCTAAGAATTGGTCCTTTCCTGTCTCTTCCAGGCCTTCTCAGTCCAAACCCAGGAACAGCAGACCACCTAGGCTACAGTCTCAAGGTACTCACAGGCCTAAGCAGTGGGAGGCTCCCACTTCCAAAGCTGGAAGTAGTAAGACACCCCCTATTGAAAAATGTCACAATGACTTAACCTTAAACCTTCCAAGCCCTGCTCAACTGCCTGCTCCCTTAGGGGGAAAGATCGCCCTGCATGCAAAAAACTGGGAACGCATTACCCAGGACAAATGGGTTTTAAATATAGTTTTCCAAGGATACAGATTCCACTTCCACACTTTACCAACCCCAAACGGTTGGCCAGACCTACCCCCAAATCAGTGGGCAGAGGCTCAACAGCAGGTTTTCTCTCTTCTAAGTATCAGGGCTGTTCAACCTGTCCCAGCAGAAGAAAGGGGACAAGGTTTTTACTCAAAAATTTTCCTGGTACCCAGAAAAGACAGCTCCTGGCGTCCTATCCTGGACCTCTCTATTTTAAACACCTTTTTGTTAATCCCAAAATTCAAAATGCTAACACTTCAACAGATGCTTCCTATGCTAGGCAAAGATGCCTGGTTGGCAAACTTAGACTTAAAGGAAGCGTACCTGCACATTCCAATAAGGGAATCTTGCAGGAAATACCTACGGTACAGAGCAGGCTCCATGCATCAGTTCTCTGCATTTCCCTTTGGCTTATCAACTGCGCCCAGGGTATTCACAAAGTGTCTACCTCCAGTCATTGCATTTTGCAGGCAAAGAAATATTCAAATATACCCATACCTGGATGATTGTCTAATTCAGGCAGAAAGCCAGGACATGCTACTAAAACATCTGACATTTGTACAGAAACTTCTAACCTCACTGGGGTACACCATAAACGAAAAGAAATCTCATCTAGTACCCTGCCAACAAATTGTATTCCTGGGAGCAAGCTTGAACACAACTTCCCAGATGGCTTACCTCATGCCAGAGAAACAAGTTTATTTGACAGCCTACTTCAAACTACTGGCCACAAAGACCCAGCTATCTGCAAGGAAAATGCTGCAAGCCCTGGGGATCATGGCCTCTTGCATTCTTCTAATTCCATATGCAAGACTGCATATGAGGAAACTATAGTGGTATCTAAAAAGCCTATGGTGTCAACATTCTCAGGACCTGGAATCAATGATTCCTATCATTCCTTGCATAAAGACAGAGTTCCTTTGGTGGGCAGAGGCCTGCTACCACAACAAGGGGCTCCCATTCACTCTACCCCCTGCCACCCAAACCCTAACAACAGACACATCAGACTATGCATGGGGTGGGGGGGGGGGGCTCACTTGGCAGGGCAGTGCATTCAGGGCAAATGGAACCCAAGTCAGATGCACCTGCATTCAATCAAAAAGAAATTTTAGCTGTACAGAATTCCCTGACAGCCTTCAAGGATCACATTCTTCCAGGACAATTATTGGTAAAGATAGACACCACTGTTATGTGGTACATAATCAAGCAGGGGGGAACCCACTCGTACCCTCTCTGCAGACTAGCCATGGCTCTGTGGAACACAGCCTTGAGCTACCAAGAGCATCTACAAGCTCAGTTCCTGCAAGGCAAGCTAAATTCACTGGCAGATGACCTAAGCAGAAATCTCATGGACCCACACGAGTGGAAACTGGAACCAAAGATATTCAATCTTTTGAGAAAAAATGGGGGAATCCAGAGATAGACCTGTTTGCCTCCCCTCAAAACTTCCAAATGGACAAATTCTGCACAAGGACTTCCCACAGTCAAGCTTGGAAAGTAGATGCTCTGTCCTTCACCTGGGAAAGCCTCTCAGTTTATGCCTTTCCCACTCTGCCTCTCCTCTCGAAAGTTCTGCTAAAGATCAAACAGGACAAGCCAAGGGCAATATTGATTGCACCAGACTGGCCACGCCAACACTGGTACCCCCTCTTGCACAGTATGCCACTGCTGGAACCATGGCACCTGCCTCAGACCCCTTCCCTGCTGTTCCAGCAGAAGGGCCAGAATCTGCACCCTCAACTTCAAACCGGGAACCTTGCAGCCTGGCTAATTCCTTGAGCTCTCCAATAATATCCCTCTGTAAGCAGGTGCTAGATGTCATTCTGGAGGCAAGGAGGCCTAGTACTAGAAAATCATATACTGAAAAGATGAAAAGATACTGTTCCTGGAGCCAGAATCAGGGGATGGTCACAATGGTGCCCAGCTTGCTGCATATTCTTCAGTACTTAACTGAGATGCTCCACAAGGGCCTTTCCTTCTTGTCAATTAAAATTCATGCCTCTGCCATTTCAGCACATTATAATACTGAACCATCCCTCTTCTCTCACCCCTGCTAAAGCAATTCCTCAGAGGGGCCAAAAATTTAAGACCACCTAGGAGAGCCCCTACTCCAGCCTGGGACCTTAACTTTGTATTGGAAAAGCTCACTCTACCTCCTTTTGAGCCAGCTGCAACTGCAGAGTTGAAATTCCTTTCTTGGAAACAGCCTTCCTTTCTAGCCATCTCTTCAGCAAGAAGAGTGTCTGAATTACAGGCCCTCATGGCAGTGGAGCCCTTCATCATCTTCCATGCAGACAGGGTGTCCCTCAGGACCAATCCTTCCTTTATGCCCAAGGTGGTGTCTTGTATGGCCCTTAATCAGTCCATTCATTTGCCTACATTTTCCCAAATCCACAAAACAAAGGAGAACGAATACTGCACTCTTTGGATGTACACAGGCAACTTAGATTTTATTTGGACAGGACTAAGCCTCTCAGAAAATCTGAACAGCTCCTAGTTGGCTTTGCTGCAGGGGCAGAGGAGAAGGCCATTTCAAAGCAAACCATTTCTAAGTGGATAGCCCATTGCATTCATTTCTGCTATAAGCACCAGGGAAAACCTACCCTACAGGGGATAAGATTACATTCCACCAGGGCTGCATCTACCTCAACAGCCTTTCTCAGAGGAGTCCCTACCAGGAAAATCCTAGAAACTGCTACCTGGAACTCTGTACATGCCTTCACCAATCATTACCACATGCCTATTTTTTCCAAATCCAGAGCTGGTTTTGCCACTGCAGTTTTGCAGGGCTTAATAGCTGGTCCTAATGCTGTCTAACTTCCTCCTCCCTTCCTTAGCTTTGGGAATCAACCCAGATGTAATGACTGCAACAGTGAAACATGAAGAAGATAGTACAGTTGTGTACACTTACCATAAATGTAAATGTTCGAGTGTATTCACTGTTGCAGTCCTGGTTTCCCTCCATCCAGCCCCCTGACTTCTCTTGGCTATACCTTTCTTCTTGTTTAGTGTATTTCAGCTTTCTGGTGTATTTGCTTTTTGTTGGAGGTGTAACCTAACATATAATTGCTTTCCATTATGGGGGCACCTGACATCTGGGGCAAGAAAAACTGATGTAATGGCGTCAGCTGCATGTTTTATACCCCTGACGACCTGACGTCATGGAAGAAGAGAGAGCATCCGACACAGGAATCCAAGACTTTGATATTCAGGCTGGCTGAGACCTACCTGCAGGCAGATAACCCAAATGCAATGACTGCAACAGTGAATACATTGAACATTTACATTTATGGTAAGTGTACACAACTGTACTTTCTGCAGTTAATTAATTTACTAGTATGGTTTTCACATCTGAATATGATTTACTGTTTTATGGACTAAATCAACTGCTTTCAAAGTAACCTTTAAATATGTCTTCAGGAATGATGATTATCTGATGTGTCAAATGACTTGTCCCTCAACACAATCTCTTCTTTCACTTCAACAGCTATGACATAATTATAATTTCTAACATGGCTTTCAAGATGTTTACAACAACAATTTTACATTCCCTTTTCACATTGAATAGTAGGTTTCAAACAAGGTATTCATGGGTTTCTGAATATTGTCACATAAGGTCATAATCATGCCTCTTTGTGATTTTTTTTTGTCAATATCACATGAGTCCTGGGTCAACAAATCAAGCAGAGTGCTATATCTGAAGCACTAATATGGGAGAAAGGACAAAGGAGAGTGTGACAAAAAACAGAGATCATGACATTTATATATCTGTAATTAAGAAGATTTTTGGTATGCTCAAACCTGTAAATAGGCTTCCTCAAATCCTTTATACTGCCATTTAGTTGAATTTGTCTAAGATATACATTTGCAGTCAATAAGGCAGAGTTTCATGTCACTGTTACACTGATATTATTTGCATTTTAAGCCAAACTATTTCTTCATCAAATAGGTTATTTGCAGTCAGATCAACATTATATTTTTGTTCAGATATGCAGGGAATCTGATGGTAAGTACACAAGCATTTATATCTGCATGCTTTTCCTGTGCTCAGCATGTGAATGCCAATGCATTTAATGACTTCTTTTCCTTAGGTATCTTTCTGTGCTCCCAACATTTATAAAGAATGTTTGGTGATCATGGCAGAGCTTTTGCAAGGACAGCACATGCAGTATGCTCACTTTGGTTGGCATGAGTCTGCAAGACTATGTTAAACTTCACCTGTTTAAGACAGGCAGTATATGGGACCATAGTACACCATAAGATGTCATAGGTCTCTACCCATGCAGGCTTCCAAGAGGTGATGGGAGCTCTGTTTATTATGCATTGTACCTCATTCCCCTAGGAGGGGGCATCAGCTCTGTAAAGGTATTTATGGTTATAATACAGAAATACTGCTGAGAGACCTGTAAAGCTATTGTGGGGTCAATTAATTTATATGGACAAGAAAAAATTTAAAAACATTACCAGTCTGTATGCAGAACCAAATCATCTCTACATTCTAAATGTACCTACTTTAAAATTGGTCAGAATATTCAGGCTTTTAGATCTTATAGTTTTGAATATTTTCAGTAGCACTTTAGTAATATTAATATCTATCCATATTATGTCCCTAAGAGTCACCCCAAAGGTCAGGGATTTAGGTATGAACATAGATAGTAGTCTTACCTTTGACCACCACATGACCACAGTGGGGAGGAAATCCTTTTATGTTGTGCAACTTATAAGTAAGAACATAGCATTTACGTCCAAAGAGGCCATTATTCCACTGTAGTCTACCCGTATATGCAGCAACTAGAGCGGCCTTAGAGGTTCTTTACAAAAAAAATTAAAAAAAAATACAAGGCATAACAAACCTGCCTTATGCAGAGCACCTTAAAATCTTTCTCTCTACTCAGTCTCCTATAGATTGCTGAGGAATGATCTATGGCTGGTTTAAAATGCATCCGCAAACCTCACACTTATGAATCTCCTGCATATTCATAAGTCAAACAGTACTATGAAAACAAGGTCTAAGGACCTGAATTTCATCTGTGACTTAAACATGACATGCTGGAGGTACAGATATGTGTCCCAGAGACTGCCCCTCCTGTGGAACAGGCTTCCCATCCATGTAAAACTGAGTTTGTCTATTACCCAATTTAAGAACAACCTAGTATATGGAGAATTGGAAATTTGCACTGTGCCTGGCACCCATGTCCTTTATAGACAGAGGTAGCTTATAAATGCCTATCCCTCAATGTCTTATTTGGATATAGCACATCATTATTTTTACTGGGAAACTTGGCTAGGCTTGGAAAGGCCCCTCAAGTCATTAGACTAGTAATAAGGGTCTATATTAGCATATCAAATGGACTAAATAGTGAAAGCTATTTAGCTGATCTGATACTGTCGAAATGGCAAAATAGCGAAGACACAGACCATCAAATTTTTTCCCAGGGAAAAATTTGGTGGGCCGTCTTCAGGACTTTGCCATTTCCTCCACTATGGTGCGATCTCAGAGTTGATATATTTAAGTGTGGGGGGTGAGCCTTTGCTTAGATAAACTTTTGTTTAACTAATATAGACCCCCCACACACACACACACACACACACACACACACACACACACACACACACATGGACATGCTGTTTTGATTCTAATAGGGGACACACCATGCTAAATACATAAACTACCTGATAGCCCTTAATAGAATAAGGCAGACAAGCTAAAAATATATTGCAAAAATGAATGCATGAATGAAATATAATATTAGTTGAATTTACAAACTCGTTAAACAAATAATTGAAACGATACACATCGTCATTGAATCACCGCATTACTCAAACCAGTTGTAGAATTTAATTTGTATTATTTCATGGACAATGTCTAGAACGGTACTCTGTTCCTTAAAATAAAGTAAAACTGATTGAGTAAATTTTCTTCAAACTAAAAATTTAAATGCAGTCTGTCCACACATTCAAAAATATATGTGTTGGGCATTTTTTCTATGTTTTTCATGAAGAATGCATTACAGCTACAGTCTACTTGCTGTGAGAAAGACTGGAATAGACTAGGATAATTATAACTGTCTTTTGAATGAAAAATACATAAAGATAAACTATCTGTATACATGAGTGTTTTAATGTGGGTAAATACTTATTTAATTATATAATTATCTGAAGAATAAAACTGAACAAAAAGGTTGCACTGTAGTTGCCATTTTTCACTAAGCAATAGTTTTTAAATCAAAGTGTGTACAGTTGAATGCAATTATATTTGTTACTGTAGAAATGTGTTGCAAGTTAACAAAGCCATGCTTATTGACTTTATAAATGCATGCAGCATTGCAAGGTCAACCCTCAACACCGTGCCACATTATTTTCTCCTGGATATATCCCAAAGTAAAATTTCCTATGATATTTAGATCTGCCTCTTGTTTCCCTAAGTTGCTTTGCATAACTTCTCTTATGTTATGTGCCATATCAATATTTGGAGGTGCCTGTGTCTTAAAGGATTGAGCAATTCTGATCATCTCTGTCATGTTAAAGGCACATGAGTATGATGGAATATGAAGGAGACACCATCCCTCCATCTTCATGTAAAAGACCAAGTAAATCCACAAAAGAATGCCACATCAGTTGAAAAAGGGTCTGCATAAATTACTTTAATACCATAGAATAGGCACTTTTGTTACCACAGAACTGCATCAGATAAAAATACAAGTTAAAAAATCAGCCAATTAAGTAGCCCTTCAAAAATCACATTTACCTAACTTCAGAGATTTAAAGTGACATACTCTTAATACAGAATTTAACTTAAGAAAAGATGAAAAACTATAAATCCCATTAAGTAAATATAAAACATATTCTCAAAAGTCAGATAAAAATATATATCAAAATGTATGAATATCAAAAACTGTGTGTATAAATATATTCTATCATATTCATTACTATTTACTAAATGCCTGATTTTTTTAACTTGTATTTTTATCTGATGAAGTCCTGTAGATAATGAGACAAAGTGCTTATTCTATGTACTAAAGTAATTCATGCAGAGCCTTTTTCAACAGTTGTGGCATTCTTTTGTGGATTTACTTGGTCCTTGTTTGTTTTTGGAAGTATATGGGAAAGATAATATTATTCCTTGCCAATCTCCTATCCCTTCTTCCTATCACTGGTCTAAACTACTTAGTGCAAAGTAATTAGTTTTACATACTGTCCATTCATGGCAGGTTCTCAAGACAATATCTATATATCTATATAAGATCATTTCCAGAAATGTGAACATTTTCTCCTGCCATGGTGACCTTAAAGCTATTTTAGGGGATTTCCCCTCTTTTTCCTACAAGATATCCACTCCTTTGAGGTCCAGTTTTGAAAATAAGGATTCTCCCTTCCTACTGGATGACACTCTCCCACAATCTGGACCCCCTGGTGTGTTTACATGCGGTCACTGTGTAGTGTGCCAGCACATTCTTTGTTGTAACTCCTACACCTTCTCTCATTGTAACTACAGAGTTACTTTCAAATGACATTTTGACTGTCACACAGAGTGGGTAGTTTATGCTGCTATCTACAAAACTTGCTCTTTGTTCTACATCAGAAAAACTAGCAGGAGACATTCTGATAGAACCAAGGGACATTTAGCAGCCATAAGACAAAAGGATAGCGATAGCACCAATGCTCTCGGTAACCACTGTGGCAAATGCTCTAACTTCTCAGGATTTCTCTTTTTTATCTTGGAAAAACTTGACTTGTTTTTCAGAGACTGCAATGCCTTGCTTGAGTTGAAAGAACTCAAGTGGCAACTTTTACTAGGTGTTGACTCCACTCCGGGACTCAATGAAAGCAATAGTATTAAGTGTGCTTTGCGATGGCTATGTTAATCATTTGTATAAGGCTGTTGTCATTTTATAGCACTCATGTTTTTTACATGTTTTTTTAATACTTAGGAATTTCATTTAAACATCAACAGCTCCATTTAACTGTATCTATTCTAGAACAGAATTTATAGGTGTATTTTTCCTCTTTCTTATTGGTCAGCTATTTTCCTTTGTAGAGATTGGCCTTGCCTCCTACTGATAACTGCTGATAACCAATGAATAGTCAGTTCCATTTTTTGAATGTTTATATTAGAGTGATTTAATAATGTACCATTTATTTTACTACATTATCATTTCTGAAGAAGTCCTAATGATCAATAAAGGATGAAAACACTTAAACATTAGTTCAGCCTACAAGTGTTTTCTTGTTTCTCCGTTTAACAACTAAAAGTTCTTTAGTCATAGTTTTAATTCTTTGTCGAGCCTTTAGTCGGTTATTTATTGCCAGTTTTCTCTCTGATTCCTTTAAATGGAGAACAACACCAGGATTGAACCAGGCTCTAGTACCCTAACAAACTGTGATCAAATGGTACACACTCAGCCCACTGCAGAGATTGCAACCCTAATAAGAACTTTCAACAAGACTAATAGTATGGCACAAGATATTTTGGACCATTGTGGCTTCGCCACACATCTCCAAGAAAACCAGCATATCAAACAGGTCAGTTACACAGGCGGGAAACAGAATATGTTCTCTAAGCTCTCCCAGCTACCAGTGCAGACCAACAACACAAGGCCACTACTAGTAAGTACAGAAAATGGTAATATTCGCCAGCCTTAGAATGACTCTGTGCTACAGTTTGTTAACTCCGAGCACACTAATAACCCTTTCCTGAATGACACTGGCTTATTGCTAGAGTCTACAACAGACCAGTCTCCAAAAGAAATATAATGCCAAAATACTGAATGTAAAAACTTGATTTTCAATTTGGAACGTACCTTGACCCTCTACAAAAACATGGAGTATGATAATTATTACCTACACTCATGCATCTATCAGAATATAGTTCCATAATGTCTTAGGTTCTATAAGGTTCCATTGCATAAAGAATTGGTTAAGTTGTACAGTGAGGCTGGTATCAATTCGCTCAGAATTCTTACCAAACATAATGAAGAGAAGTTAAGAATCCTGAAAAACGAAGTGGAATAACTTCATTTTAAAATCCTTGGACATAGTGATTTTAATCAGTTCTGTCATTTATGTGATGGTATTAGCCCTAAAATCACTTGCCACATAATGACCTTGGTGAACAGGGAAAGAAACATACTACACCGAGATCACCTACAATACCAGAATGGTATCGCCTACCGACTTGGCAACGGCAATAAAGGAAGGGGTTTTAAACCATCTAATACTCATTTTAGACAGTGGCAATCTGTCTTTAGACCACAGAAAGACTCACATAGTATGGCATCTTATGTTCACACTAATTTCTCTCCTCCTAATGATAGGTTACAAACTGCTGTTATTCCTTCTCATCCACAAACTCCACAGTCTTCTCAACCATTAACTCCACAGCCTCCTGCAGTGCCTGCATACTCACAGGCTGGGACCATTGCAACGGATCCTCCACTCCCCTCTAATAACCAGGGAGCTTCATGTTATGATTTACCACTAATGGCAGATAATCAGAACCATTTTTTAGAGTTTGGACAATGGGATTGAGCCAACACCCCCACAGTTCCATCCAGACCAGGACGGAGAGGAGATTGAGATGTCGCAGATTCTTACCACCAGGGAGACCAATGGTTACCAGGCGCCACCGCAGGAGATAACAACTGACTCTGCTACTGATAGGCTGACTTTCCTTTCCTGCCCAGTTTTCAACCTATCAGGGAGATATTTTTCTGAAACTCACATACAACTATTGAGCAAGGGGTTTACTTTTATACCGGGTCAATGAGCTAACTTAACTGACTCATTATTAGAGCTACGACTTTTTTCTAGGAAACTCAAACTTAATATATGACACAACAACAATAAGTCTTATAATGATGACTCATCTGATTTGGATGAAACCCCTAACACTGACACACTCATCAAAATGAAAAGTTTATTTAATCCAATCCTGCATCACACTGTGCACACATTTCTCAAGGTCTGTGAGCGTGACTTGGCAAATTTATTGAAACAACCTAGTGGTACCAAATGGTTCAACTTGTCCCAGCCCGAACAATCAGACCTTAAAGAGTGTCAACAGGACAAAACCCTCAGAGTTATGAAAGCAGACAAGGGCACCGGCATCGTGCTCATGTCACAAAATAATTGCAACAGCAAAATGGAAAGAGTCCTTGAGGATAGATCTTTTTATGTAGCCACCAAATTTAAAACAGTAAATAAACATTTTTCACCCCAGAGACTCCCCAGACAGTGGAATAGATTGCCCATACATGTCAAGCAGAGTGCCTCTTTGGCCCTCTTCAAAAGGAACCTTGACGATTTGATGAGTGAAAGGAAATTTACCCCGGGGATCACGTCAGTCACCCTGCTAGACAGGCGTCCAGGGAAGTAAATAGTGTGGGAAGAAATAGCCAGGGAATTGTTATGGCTAGGCTTGTATAGGCCCTAGGGCTGATAGCCTAGTACCAACCTATGAACCTATGAACCTTGACAAGCTACTTAAAAAGTTGAAACAAAATCAATGTATTTCACTGGAGAAATACATGTACATGTTAGTCCCAAACCCTAGCTTGGGCAAGCTGTTTGGGATCCCCAAGGTGCATAAAAATTATCATGACCCTCCCTTTAGACAAATTATATCAAACAAATGCACCAAAATGAAGAAAATCTCAGAATACTTGGATGCTATACTTAATCCGTTAGTGCAGGCTACTGAATTTTACCTCAAGGACTTGTGGGATTTTTTAAACCAGCTGTACAGAGCTGATTTTAATCCATCAAATTGCTATCTAGTGACTCTGGACATAGTAGCCCTGTGCACTAACATCCCTCACCAGGAAGGGATGGATTCCCTTAGACTGTGCCTTTTAAATATGCTGGTTTCCCTACTTCCAAAATAAATACCTTATGTGAGCTAGTGGCTGTAGTTCTCCTAAACAACTTCTTCCACTTTAATCAAAAAGTTTACCAGCAAGTGCAAGGAGTAGCAATGGGGTCAAAAATGGCCCCAGCATTCAGCAATCTAGTCCTAAGTACTCGGGAACTAGAAACACCCATCCGTTTACCTAGCTTTTAGTCTGTTAAGCTTTACAGACGTTGTATTGATGATATTTTCTTTGTTTGGGAGGGCACTGATACTGACTTGACAGTTTTCATCACTGAGATGTCCAACAGTTTAACATTCCTTGATTTTACCATTTCTGGCTGTGGTACCTCCATCAACTTTCTTGACACTGTCATAAGAATCAACTCTTCTACTAACGTGCTGGAATCTAGCATCCACCGAAAAAACACCTACCAAAATAACTTTTTTGGATTTTTATAGCCAGCACCCTTTATTTTTCAAAAAGAATGTTGTACGTGGACAATGTATCTGCTTATCTCACATCATTAGCAAAGATGCCGAATTTGTGACTGAAGCTTTGTTTCTCAAAAGCATGTTTCTGGCCAGAAACTATCCCAATGACCTTATTGAGTGTGAACTATTATGAGTTATTAGAGAAAGACATGATAAGCATAAGCTAATACTTATTTATGGCTTTACCAGCAAGGGCAAGAATACTGATATTATTGACAGATTGAGTAGCTTTCCACTGCCCATCAGCAGAGACATGAAAGCCATACATGAGATCATTTCCAGAAACTGTAACATTTTCTCCTGCCATGGCAACCTTAAAGCTATTTTAAGGGATTTCCCCTATTTTTTCCTACAAGAGATCCACTCCTTTGAGGTCCAGTTTTGAAAATAAGGATTCTCCCTTCCTACTGGATGACACTCTCCCACAATCTGGACCCCCTGGTGTGTTTACATGCGGTCACTGTGTAGTGTGCCAGCACGTTCTTTGTTGTAACTCCTACACCTTCTCTCATTGTAACTACAGAGTTACTTTCAAAGGACATTTTGACTGTCACACAGAGTGGATAGTTTAAGCTGCTATCTGCAAAAGTTGCTCTTCATTCTACATCAGAAAATCTAGCAGGAGACTTTCTGATAGAACCAAGGAACATTTAGCAGCCATAAGGAAAAAGGATAGCACCAATGCTCTCAGTACCACTGTGGCAAATGCTCTAACTTTTCAGGATTTCTCTTTTTTATCTTGGAAAAACTTGACTTGTTTTTTGGAGACTGCAATGCCTTGCTTGAGTTGAAAGAACTCAAGTGGCAACTTTTACTAGGTGCTGACTCCACTCCGGGACTCAATGAAAGCAATAGTATTAAGTGTGCTTTGTGATGGCCATGTTAATCATTTGTATAAGGATGTTGTCATTTTATAGCAATATTGTGTCTTTTACATGTTTTTTAATACTTAGGAATTTCATTTAAACATCAACGGCTCCGTTTAACTGTATCTATTCCAGAACAGAATTTGGAGGTGTATTTTCCCTCTTTCTTATTGGTCAGCTATTTTCCTTTGTAGAGATTGGCCTTGTCTCCTGCTGATAACTGCTGATAACCAATGAATAGTCAGTTCCATTTTTTGAATGTTTATATTAGAGTGATTTAATAGTGTACCATTTATTTTACTACATTATCGTTTCTGAAGAAGTCCTAATGATCAATAAAGGATGAAAGCACTTAAACATTAGTTCAGCCTACGAGTGTTTTCTTGTTTCTCCGTTTAACAACTAAAAGTTCTTTAGTCTCATATATACATATATATATATATATATATATATATATATATATATATATATATATATAAATTATTATACATCAAGGTTTATCATAGTTGTAATTGCTTTAATCTGCCACATTGCTGTTGAAGATTTTTCTATTATAGTTAGTTGATTCTCCATTATTCTCTATTCTAAAACTTGCAAGTTCTACTCTAAAAGTTTTTTTCTCCAATTGGGTCTCACCCAAAGTCATAAATAATTGGAGGGGGAATCTTTAACCCTATGTTTTAATTCAATGCTATTATCCGTACACTGTATCTTATACTTTTCTCCTGATTATGTATCAAACCTGACATTAGGATAAAATGATAGAATATTTCTAAGACTGGTTGTGTTGGTAAACCTAAATGCCTACTCAGCTGTATACTATCATCAACTAATAACACTAAGGCATTATCAGTTATATAGTGCCTGATGATAACACTAAGGCATTATCAGTTATATAGTGCCTGATGATAACACTAAGCCATTATCAGTTATATATTGCCTGATGATAACACTAAGGCATTATCAGTTATATAGTGCCTGATGATAACACTAAGGCGTTATCAGTTATATAGTGCCTGAAGATAACACTAAGGCGTTATCAGTTATATAGTGCCTGATGTACTGATTCAGCAAGTTCTTCTTTAATTGAATTAATGTACATGGAATAGGAGGAGTACTTGCTTACTGCCTAGATGAATGCTTGCAGTCTCACGTAATCCACCCTTGACCATTACCTCTATGTTTTTTGTAACCATCTGAACTATCACTCCTCTAATTCTGTTGCCTCTAAAGTCACATATATGAGTTTCCATTTAACTGTGACAAATAGCTTTCTATTATTATAGAATACCAACCCTGTATTATGCTCATCTATTCCTGGTTCATTCAAGAAGGCCACTAGCTACCAGCTGTTTATCTGTTTCAGACTGATGAATTGCAAATCAACCTTGATTGATATTAACTAATCTGGAAAGGACTTTATTCTTCTATCCAGCATTTTAGCTATTATTTTGACATCCAGGTTAGTTAATGAAATGAACTTTTGATTGGCAGTGTTCCTGGTGGAGTCAGTCACTTTAAGAATAACTGTAAAGACAGCTTAATTATTGATATCTCATATGTTATTCGATGGCAATATGTAGTTATATAGACATGCAAAATAATCAGTTCTCACAGTCTCAAGAATACCATTCATAATTGGTCATCCACACTCTTCCTCTTGTTTTATGAGCGAATATCTCTACCTTTTCTTAAAGGTGCATCTTACAACGCCATTTGCCTTTCTTAGGAGGAGCACTTTTTCTATCTGCCATGGAATCAGTTCAGATGTCTTAAACTGTTGTCTCTGTTCTGGAAGAACTTCTTGTTCACACATTTGAAGTATGCAGTGTTTCTTCTGAATGTGAAGGGAGAGGGGTAGCTCTTTCCTAGTGACAAATAATTCCATCTTCCTGAAGGGGGGACTTTTGGTTTCTTCCTGCTGCTAAACTCTCAAACCACTTCTCATAGATTGATAGATTTATAAATATTCCAAGGTTGCTGAATCCTATGACCACTGATGTCTTGCTACAACCCCCCCATCTTCTAAGGCAGCACCTTTTCAGGAGGGCCATTACAGTCAATTAAGGAGTACAGTTTTGAATACACGTCTAGCTTATTTATGAAGTAAAATAGTGAGTCACATTGCTTAATTCCATAAGGTTGGGAGGAACTGGGATATAAACTTGTCCCTCCAACATGTTATATCTGTTGCTGAAGATTTAGGTCTCTGGTTTTAGTACTGATAAACAGAAGCATACCTGGTTCAATTACCACCTTGGTTCAGTGATATGAACCAACTCTTCAAGTAAAGAACAAAGGTGATCATCTTATTACAGTTAGCTCTGCACATCCACCAGCATAAAAAAAAATGTTTCTTTTACTGGCACCCCATCCAGGTGGACATATGCATGACATACTCCCCCTCTCCCTCCCTCTAGCACCAGCTATTCAGGTCCTATTTATGTGCCCTGCCCCCAAACCTGCTTTGACATATTTTATTAAAAGAAAGCAATTCTTCATTTAAACTGTAGCAAACAGTTGCTCTAGTAATAACCAAGCAACCTAGTAAATTGTTGGCTCCCAAAGAGGAATTATTTTTAGTCTTGGATAACACTTTCAGTAAACGATCTTTAGAAATAATTAGGATACTAAGGCATTTGGATATTCTGGAGATTTGAAGTCTCAGAAGTGAAGTTGGTACTAAATTTGTTTTGAAGAAAAATGGCAATGTGTATTGGGTCAGAATAACAGGTGCCATTATGAATAAGTTCAGAACAATGTAGAGTACTGTTTTTTTAAGTTATTAACATAGCTATAGAGGGATTTAGAATAATCTTTGATTTCAGTGGCCAGCAAAAGTTAATGGGCTCCAATAGTGGGCATGATAATATTTGTCAATTTTTTTTCTTGCAATTCTTTTTACATAATTAAGAAGAGGGGTTTTGCATCTGCTAATTCATTTAAGGAGCTTCTTTTTTGTTGTATATTTTAAGTGGTTTGTTTCTGAATTTCCAATAATACTTGGCTCGGGTGAGAATGCTAGTTCTTTGCATTTTTCTAAATGGGTGTAAAATTCCTTAGTGAAGCTTTATGCTGTATTAAAGTCAGGGAGGTACAGTCATAACTGAAATGATATTTTGATATATAGCAAGTTGAGAGTGGTATGTTTGCACTCTTTAAATTCAGTGGGGTTTTTCTGGAGGAGCTTTGGGGAGTTTAACTGAGAAGGTCATAATCTTATGATAATTCTTCACTGGTGAAAGGATACCAGGAGAGTAGTACAGGTGGTGGCCGCATTTATACGAATCATGTCAGGAATGCTTTTTCTTTTACTAGGTTTATTTATCAACTGCTCACTGGAATCTTTGTTTATTTGGTCGGGGAGTTTTGGGGTACAGCCCACATTGAGAATATAGGTGCTCCGGTTTATTGTAGGAATAGTCATCCAAAGTAAGGGAGTTTTTACCAACAGGGAGATCATTTAGATCATTTAAAATGGTGAGAACTCTTAACTCGTCATCAGAGGACAGAGATAGTGTTCTACAACAAGATATTTGTTGATAATTAAACTTGTATAGTGTGATTTGTTGCTCATTAAGTTCTATTTATGAGTTCCTAGGGATCTGCCTGGAGATAATATGCTCCTCGACAAATACAGAGTCTCAAACACAAATGCTATTGGGTCTGAAGGAATGAAAATGCAAAATTTTGGTATGAAGGGACTGCTGTCTTTATATTTAAACCAGATTTCAGTAACCATGCAGACATGAATGTTTTTCTAATGCATGAGTGCCTCAAGGTTGTGCAATTTAGTGTTTAGACTTTATGCCTTGTGGAAAGCCACCTTAATGTGATTTAAATTTAGGACTGATATGTTAGCCACATTGGAATTTTCATTAATTGGAGTCTGCTCAAAAATGGTGCTAATGGAGGTGGGCAGCAAAGGCTTTAGTCAGTATAGCAAAGACTTGAAATTAGAGGTGTAGACCATCCTTAGTAAAGCAAACTGGACTGTGGAGAATCTTGTCCTGTCCTTGGGTTTGTATCACTACATTGACTCAAACTGACACCTCAACGAATGATATTTCATTGGAAATGCCAGTTATCAAATTCCCCTCCTAGTATGAACAGTTCAATGAATGGCATGTTTGATGTAATTGCAATAAAAATGCCATTCACTGAACTGATTTTTCAATGAACTGACAAGGACACCCTATCTATCCTCTTGGTATAGTAGAATTCCACTCAAGCTAGTATCTTACCTGCATTCAAAACATGCATTGGAAGTTTTGGAATGTTTCTCAGCATATTCCTCAGGGTTCTGCATCTCGTGTTGCTCACTCCCACATGTACCACTACTATATCAAAGTTGCATTTGTCAGGTGTTAAGGTCCTTAGGGTCCTTGTGATGTAGAAATCCTGGTGCCATGAAGGGCAGCTGTCTTAGTGATGAGTCGGTGTGCCTGATTACAGAGTTACTTATCACTAAAACATTTTTGTTGTTCCTGTGGCTCAAAGTGGTAGAATGTTTTTTCTGTTGGTGATTCTTTATGGGAGGTTTGCATGAGGTGGATGAGATGTCTGATTGTTTCTGAGACCCAGTCTTTTTCTATTTAAGTGACCTTGGAAATGGCTGTTTAACAGCCTCAGCATAAGAAATTTTGGTATGAGTGCAGAAAGATTGTGATGGTAGTGTAGGAAGCTCACAGGCACGTATATATGTGAGAAAGAAGCCTTCAAATTACTTAGGAATTTACATCTTACAGATGAATCATTAGTGTTGATTAAAACTTCATTATTTCTGAGCATGAGGCAGTTTATACACTGTGAGGAAACCTACTGCAAAAAAGAGTCTCTCTCAGAAGGTTTGTGTTCCAGGTTTATACCCAGCTCTTTTTCCATCATGTTTGTGAAGGCTGCCAGCCTAGATAGATAGAATTTTGTAAATAATTCAATGTTATTTGTAAATATTAATGTAATCCAGAGGCTGTTTTACAAATATAAAGAGAACTATATGTTAGGAATAAACTATATGTGTACTGAGCTTCAAAAATGTAACCACAGTGCACTCTGCTGAAAGAAAGCTGATAAGTCAAGCACTGTATGACTGTTTGATCTCAAGCTCAGATGCAGGATGTCTGGGCCAGAAAATTCTTTCTATTATCTTGATTTAAGAGATAATTACTAAGGTTTTACATGCATAATGAATTGTATTGCTGTGGCTTCGTGGCCAGGTGCAGCTTACTAAGAAAGTAAATTTTGAGTTTCTGTTAGCCTAGGAACCAGAGAAGTGTCAAGAAGGATGTAATGTGAAATGACTCAGCAGTACTGTGTTATCAATTTAAGACTTTCTCAGAGAGAGAGAATTAAGCATTTGCGATTTTATCTGAACCTGAACACATCAACTCACCAGCACTTGCTTGCTCTGTAAGTAAGATATTTATTTAGAACAGTGATTTCTTTGAGAGCTAGATAGAAATTTAGACAGATTAGTCTAGCTATTTTCTATATTTATGTCAGACTATCCTACAATATTATTTTAAAATTTTACTGTGATGTCTGAACTCTGTAATGTCATTGTGTTGAAGTAATAAGATTTGTCTTGAGTTTTAATTATTTATTATTAAATATTTTAAATATTTTTAAATCATTCAACTGTGGCTGTTTTGTGTAAAGGAAATTTAAGCTCTTAGAGTACATTGCATGTATTCGGTGATACTGTCCAAGTGACTCCAATAGCTTTAGGCCTGGGTCACACTTACTATTTGGATAATAGTAATATTACACAGTGAAATTGGCCACCCTTTGTGAAGGGCCTTATTAGTAGCTGATAAGAGTAGTTGGTGACAGTGATTACTACCTTATAGCCTGGCAGGTGGGGGCATAGCTGGAGAACCTGTGCCACCTTTCCCCAGAAGTGTTTGTATATAAACCTGTGTTTGTGTCAGCTACTTGGGCAGGGACATGAAGCACTGGTTGGACAGAGAGGGTACTGGAGGTTTTGGCTTGACTACTCAGCTGGGATCTGAAACCTATAGCTGTGCCAGTGGGGAGTCTTACTGGGGATCTGGAGAGAAAGGGAGAAACCAGCCCCAGGCTGATTGCGATCTCTGTGTGCTCTTAAGGGAAACTGTACTTTACTGTGTGTGTACTTGTTATCCTTCTCAATGTACACACCCCTCACTGGTGCTAGTGGTGAGGATTGAGGCTCCTTGATTAATGGGCCAGTGAATGGGCATTACATATTTATTGTTTGGCAGTGGTGGGATATCCACTTCAAGTATTAATTGGATGATCATGGTGAGTTAGCCACATCACATATTAATTGCTTGTAGTGGTGTGGATAGTGAATTCCTGTAGCTTGTGTACAGTGATCACTGAAGGTGTTTTTGTGCTCTAAATCAACCACGTAGTGAATATTCAGAGTTCAGATCACAACTACTTTATTTCTTTTGTTAGCTTAGTCAGTCAGGGAGAGCAGGCAAGGATGTCAGCAGAGGAGTATGGCAAGCTGGCAAGGAGCCATTTACCCGAGATGTGCAAGGCTAAGGGACTGCTGCATGGAAACCTGACTAAGGCAGACATGATTGCAGCTTTGGTCACAGCTGCAAAAGAAAACATCAGTAGGAGGACAATCAGACTGGTCATGGAGATGCACAACAGTCAGAGAATGGACATCTCAACCTTTCTGCAAAGGACTTAAAAATACATTTGGAGCTAAAGAGACTTGAGTTGGAGGCCAGGTGTTTTGAAATGCAAGCTGAGGAGAAGGAGAGGCAGAGGCAGCAGGTAAAGGAGATGCTGACTCTTCGCCAGAGTCATGGAGGTAATGGGGAAGGGAGTAACTAGACCCCAGAAGCACAAAAATGTCAGTAAATGTCCCTGCAGCTATCGCCTATCCAGGTTTGAAAAATCCAAGCAGTGTTACAGGAGTTTGGGGACATGTTCACTGGGAAACCAGGATGCACCTACCTGGTGCAGCACCAGGTAGATACAGGACCCCAAAGGCCTATTAGGCAGGCCCCTTATATGGTGCCTGAGAGAGTCAAACAGACTCTGAGTTAGGAGATACAGGAAATGTTGGAACTTGGAGTAATTCAAGAGTCCAACAGTTCCTGGGCCTCCCCAGTGGTGCTGGTGCCAAAGATGGATGGCAGCACCAGGTTTTGTGTGGACTACAGGAAATTAGATAGTCACATAAAGTTAGATGCTTGCCCCATTCCTAGGACAGGTGAAGCCCTAGAGCAGCTGGGTAGGGCTAAGTATCTTACCACCATTGATCTTACCAAGGGTTACTGGCAGGTGCCCTTCACTCCTACTGAGAGGTCAACCTTTGTGACTCCTTTTGGCTTGTATGAGTTCACAAAGATGCCTTTTGGGATGAAAAATGCCCCAGCAACTTTCCAGAGGCTGGAAGATCGTATCCTATCAGGAACAGGAGTGTTTGCCCTTGCTACCTAGATGATATTGCCATCTACAGACATTCATGACAAGATCACCTTCAACATGTCAGGGAGGTGCTTGGCAGACTACAGAGAGCAGGGTTGACCATTAAGCCAAGTAATTATCAGGTGGGTATGGCAGAAGTCTCCTACCTGGGACATAGAATGGGGAGTGGTAAGATAAGGCCAGAACCTGCCAAAGTGGAAGCCATTCAGGCATGGCCTGCACCTGTTACCAAAAATCAAGTGAGGGCATTCTTAGAGACAGCAGGATACTACAGCAAGTTTGTCCCCAGTTATAGTACAATAGCTGCTCCCCTCACAGACCTGCCAAGGAAAAACAGGCCAGATAAGGTAGTGTGGACCCCAGCATGTGAGCAGGCATTCCAGAAGCTTAAAGAAGCTTTGGGAGGACCCCCTGTATTAGCCAGTCCTGATTACAGTAAATAATTTGTTGTGCAGGTAGATGCTTTGAACCATGGGGTGGGTGCTGTACTTAGCCAAATTTCTTCAGAGGGAGAAGAGCACCCAGTGGTTTATCTCAGTCATAGGCTCCAACTCAGGGAGGAATGCCATGCAGCTGTAGAAAAGGAATGTCTAGCCATAGTGTGGGCACTGCAAAAACTTCATTCAGCCTTATATCTATGGAAGGAAATTCACTGTAGTTACAGATCACAATCCGCTAACATGATTACACAGAGTAAGTCAGCAAAATACCAAGTTGCTAAGATGGTGCTTAGGGTTGCAAGCAGATGATATGTCAGTGCAGCACCACAGTGGGCTGTCAAGACAGGGAATGGGGTAAGGTATACTCAGATAGACCTAACCCTCTCAAGCAACATTTCTCAAAGGTCACTTGAAAAACTAGCTTGAGTTCTCTGGGGGGGGGGGGGGAGGATTGTGAAGGCTGCCAGCCTAAATAGATATAATTTGTAAATATTAATGTAATCCACAGGCTGTTTTACAAATGTAAAGAGAACTATATGTTAGGACTAAACATTAAACTATATGTTGTACTGAGCTTCAGAAATGTAACCACGGTGCACTCTGCTGGAAGAAAGCTTATAAGTCGAGCATTGTATGACCGTTTGATCTCAAGCTCAAAGACAGGATGTCTGGGCAGGTAATTCTTTCTATTGTCTTGATTTAAGAGATAATTACTAAGGTTTTACATGTAGAATGTCTTTTATTGCCGTGGCTTCCTGGCCAGGTGCAACTTACTAAGAAATGTAAATTTTAAGTTTCTGTTAGTCTGGGAACCAGAGAAGTGGCAAGAATGATATAATGTGAAATGACTCAGCAGTACTGTGTTAAGACTTTCTCAGAGAGAGAGAGAATTAAGCATATTAGATTTTGTCTGAACCTGAACATGTCAACTCACCAGCACTTGCTTGCTCTGTAAGACATTTATTTAGAACAGTGATTTCTCTTAAAGTTAGAAAGAAATTTAGCCAGATTAGTCTAGCTATTTTCTAGATTTATGTCTGGCTATCCTACAATATTCTTTTAAAAATGTCCTGTGATCTCTGAACTCTGTAATGTTATTGTGTTTAAATAATAAAATTTGTCTTGTGTTTTTATTATTTAGTATTAAATATGTTTAAACCTTTCAACTGTGGCTGTTTTGTGTAAAGATAATTTAAGTTCTTAGAGTACATTGCATGTATTCAGTGATACTGTCCAAGCCACTCCAATAGCTTTAGCCCTGAGTCACACTTACTATTTGGATAACAGTTATATTACACAATAAAATTGGTCACAATTTGGGAAGGGCCTTATTAGCAGCTGATAAGAGTAGTTGGTGGCAGTGATTTCTACCTTATAGTCTGGCAGAAGGGGCATAGCTGGCAAACCTGTGCCAGACTTCCCCAGGAGTGTCTGTGTGTTTGTATATAAACCATATCTCAAAGTGTGTGTGTCAGCTAGTGGGCAGGGGCACAAAGCACTGGTTGGACAGAGAGGGATCTGGAGGTTTTGACTTGACTATTCGGCTGGGATCTGAATCCTATTGCTGTGCCACTGGGGAGTCTTATTGGGGATCTGGAGAGAAAGGGAGAAACCAGCCCCAGATTGACTGTGATCTATGTGTGCGCTTAAGTGAAATTGTACTTTACTGTGTGTGTACTTGTTATCCTTCCCAATGTGCATGCCCATAACTGGTGCTAGTGGTGAGGATTGAGGCTCCTTGATTACTGGGCCAGTACATGGGCATCACAATGTTATTCTTTTTTTTTTCTAAAAAACAGGCTCCTTCTTCTAGAGTCAAAATAGTCACTTTGTACCCTTCCATCATTAATTATAACATGGCAGGGTAAACTATTGGTGCACAGTTCCGTAGATAAATATTTTATTAATATAAACTAGTAGTGACTCCAAGAATGCCTCTATGTTTTCAACTATTCTTAATGATCCAGTTTCTTGTTCTTGCAGACTGCATTGAAAAGATGTGTCTGGGTTTACTGTTCATTTCTGGTCTGCTTACAACCATAGCTCTCAACTTCTTATAACAAAAATCTGGACAAAGATGAATGTAATGAGGTGACAAGGCCCCCCAAAATAGGATCAAATATTAAATATTGTTCTTAGAAACTTATAAAGTTGTTAGAATAAAAGGTATTATGTTACCATACATTTTCTGAAGGATATGAAGTCTGAGACTCGAATGCCTGTCATTATTTAATGAATTCAATCCCTACTGATTTGCTACAAATTTGCTACAAATCCAGAAAACCACAAATTTAATAAGAACAGACCCAAAATATGAGGCAAAAATCTGGACGTTCTGTGAACATCTGGACAGTTGAGAGGTATGCTTAAGACCAACACTATATATACATTCTCTGTTGGAGTTAAGATAAGCTGGTATGTACATCATATCAACATTAAATAGTTCTTCAAATAATAATCACAGATCTCTATCAATAAATCCCTCAGGGCAAGTCTGTGTGTTCAGATGTCTGTCATCTCATTTTTTTCCAGTCTAATTAGCATTGTCTTTCAGATCCTGTAGAGTCTGTTTGGCTACATGGTTTTCTTGCTCTGAAATGAAAATATGTTAACTGAAATTTCTGTATTTTCACTTGCGATGTCATTGTTCTTAATCTTGCTGAGTAGAAGAATATTAGCCCTATATTCACTGACAGTTAGATGGAGATGCCCAAACAAGCTTAGAAGTTGTTTGTTGTTGGGGCAGATTTAAAGTGAGTCAAAAGCACTTGTTACTCCATCCTGCTGTAGAAATCCTCTGATTGCAAACACGAGTTATAATGTGAACTTGCAGTTGATAAAAGGTGAATCTAGCTATATTTGCTCCCATTGCCATCCCCTGACTTGGCAGTCCTCCCAAATAAATAAATAAATAAATAAATAAATAAATAAATAAAAGTACGTCTCTCACTCCTTGAGCTTGAAGAGCAAACAATAACAACAAAACAAAGCTTTTCTCAAGATGAGTGCCTATATTTTCTTCTTTTAAACTATGGCAGCTGCTTGCTTCAGTTTATACAATATATTGAATGTAGCAGTCAGTTAAGAGGAAACCAAAAAAATTTATTTTCTTCTTTTAAACAATAGCACCACTTGCTGCATTTTTACAATTTATACCACTCAAAGAGCGCTATAGTGCTTAGTTTTGATAGAAAATGCAATTCTGGCATTTATTTCTAAAAGCCAGTATACACTGAACTTAAATGTGCCCAGGATTAGCCAATGTTGCTCCTTAACACTGTGCGCCCAGGGCAGGTGCCCCTTCACCCTACCCTAGCTACACGACCAGTGATAATGAACTCAAAACTGGTTCCCATCAAGGAGACAAGAATCAAGTTAGGTAGCCATACTGGGAACAGGGAAACCATATCTCACCTTCCAGCTGATTTTGTTCCCCGTTCTTTATAGATATCTGCCCTTTCTTTAAATGATGTCCCCTTTCTTGGCAGCATAATGACATTTATCTGGTTGAGGAAGGCCTTGAACAATGTATTCTGTTTCTCAGCTTTCTATATGTGCGTTATGTAGCCTTTATTTTAACCATTAACTCTGCCATCCTGATTAGCTTACAGCTCCATCCTATTTCAGTTCTTCATGTACTGATTTAGCTAAAGCAACTTTAGATTTACATAAGTAAGACCAGACTCATGTTGTCTGGCATAGTTATCTATCCATCAATCTCCCCCTCTGGCCTGTGAAAAGATTTTTTTTTATATAAAACAAAAAGATTCAGCTTGTGGTTATCTCTGCTCTTAGTATAGTTTCACCTTTCTGTTTCCAGTGACATTAATGTATTGAGAAAAAAAAAAAGGAAAAAGAAAGAAATGTAAACCGTTATTACTTTGCAAACAGATCAGAAATGTCTTAGCAATTTCATAATGAACATGAACAGTGCTTATGGAACTTCGTTGACTCAGTAATACAGTACACACCCTTAATGGACATTTATAAAACTCTTCCAACGAATGATGGATTTTAGAATATTTTAAAGAACGTCTTAGCCAGTACTTTCCTGAACATTAACAGAGCATTTTTATGCTGAGCAGTTCTTACAGCTGCAGGCATATACTGTTTCCTCTTTACCCCATTTAAAACACCTTTCAGAGGAGACGCATTACATTAATTCTACCCAAACACTTCTGTAACCGTCTTCCTAATGATCTTACAGTCTATGTCGTTTCTAGCTGAGCAATCGTCACGGAACAAATTGTTAGTTACTGTTCCTGGAGAAAAATCAAAGTAGGTAAAGTCATTGGTGTAACAGCAAAAAATGAATTGTGTCTTGCTAAAGTAGGTTCTCCATTACTCAGATTAGTCATTTATTTATTTATTTTATTTCATTTTACATTTGTTAACCGGGAATGTCCACTGAACACATGTCCTTTTTGAGTGGAGGTCTGGGGAGAAGAGCTCCACAGATAATTAACAACAAAGATCAGTAGTATTAGACAATAAACCAGAGATCATATCAATTAGAGAAACAATACATCATAATTAAGAAGATACAAGAATAAAATATATGTATATACAAATGAAATTAGGAAAACATATGAACAATATTATAGGGAAGAATTAAAATACCTAGATTTTTACAAGTAGTTAAGAATTTATAAGCTGTAAGGCCATTTGATAGGAAGATAGGGACTAGCTTGGACTAATACAGGAGCATAGCCATGTAGTATTGAATGAGTTTTTAGTGACTTTTTAAACTGTGTTAAGGAAGGGATGGAGGATATTTGAGCTGGAAGACAGTTCCATAATTTGGATGTGTAATTAGAGAAGAGTGATTCTCCTGCTGTGTTGTTGGCTTTAAGAAGGAACTTTATTTGTTTATTTATTTATTCATTTTGCTTGTTTACTGGGTAATGCCTGACTGGGCATGAGGCCCATTTTCAGCAGAGGCTTAGGGAGAAAAGCTCCATACATACAAATAGGCAGTATTAAACAATCAAACTGAACATGTATTAATCAACAATATACAAAGCAAGTCAGTAAAGAAATTAGTTATATAATAATAATTAGCAAATAATTAACAAATAAATTAACACATTTAACAAAAAATGGCACAGTTAGTGATAAAAACTGGCCAAGTGAGTTAACAGTGAGAACAGTGGGATACAGTAATTGCAAAATAGAGAAATGCAGTCTTCATAACAGTTAAAGACAGAGCAGTATATGTGTATACATTGCTAACTGAAACTGAGTGTAGAATCAAGATGGCCTTCAGCAGCTAATAGTTGTAGCTGTGAGAATGAGCTAGTTTAGGGTAATGTAAGTGAGTAGTAGGTAGCTTAACCGGGAGTATGGCAGGAGCAGAGCCAGTGTTTTGCTAAATATTCCTTAAGGAGGTTTTTAAACTCATGAATGCTGGGGGTTTTAGCCACAGGGTTGAGGAAGAGTGTTCCACAGTTTTGCAAATTTATGGGGAAAAAGGTAGGTGCCCTGTGTGTTGTGGGCTTGGGTAATCTTTAACAATAATTCATTTGAGGATCTTAGAGCTCTAGGATTGCTGTTGGATTGGACTAGATTGGTGAGTGCCAGACAGTTGTTAGGTTTGTGAATTAGATTGTGCAGTGGTTAGCATTGTTGCCTCACATCAAGAGGTTCTTCCATTCGATTCTCGCCTGGAGTGTTTTCTGTGTGGAGTCTGCATGTCCTTCCCGCGGTCGAGTGACGTTAAAGACATGCAGGTAGGTGCATGCGTAAATGGGTGTGCCTTCGTTGAAGGGTGGGTATCGGGCTGGCAACTTGACATCTTAAAAAATTCACTGCCAATCATTAGCGGACCGGAATTCAGCTGTAGCGACCCCTAACTGGGAAAAGCCAAAAGGCATTAGTTTATTGTGGGCTATGGACAGTTGGTTAAATGTTAGAAGGTTAGGTAGTTCTAACCATTAAAGTTGGGAGAGTACTGAGCAGTGTTGGGTTCTGTAAGGGCCTGTGGAAAACTTGACGATTTTGTTGTAGCATGATTCCAGATTATTTAGGTCAGATTTATGAATGTGTGTAAATACTAGGGAGCTGTAGAGGAGGGTGGAGAGTAGATGTGTGGACAGTGGCTAGTCTGGCATTGTCTGTAAGGTATGGTTTAATTTTGTAAAGGGTGCCATGTTTGGGGTGGCCATTTTTGATGGTGAGGGAGATGTGGGTGTCAAACCTTAGGTTATTATTGATTACGACACCTAGAATTTTGGCTTGGCTAGTGGGACCTATTTTGGTTCCATTTGTGGAAAGGATAGAAAGTGGAATCAGACATGTTTTGGTTTATTGAAATTAACTTGGTTTTGTTGGGGTTAAGAATGAGTTGATGGCTAGTGAGGTAGTTTTCTATGTTCTGGAAAGATTTTTGCATTTTTGTTTGTAGGTCCTGGGGGGTGGGGGCTGTGCAGATTAATGCAGAGTCATCAGCGTATTGGACTATGGAAGGTTTGTTGGTTGAAGAGCTGAAGTTGTTAGTAAAAATTGTAAAGAGATGGGGGCCAAGTATGGATCCATGGGGTACATCAACAGTGATGGGTATAAGGGGGGACAGGGTGCTCTCCCATTTGGTGGCTTGCTGACAGAGAGATAGCTATGGAACCAGGACAGGGCTGTTGTTGTTACTTATTGCTAGAATGAAGAGACCTGTTACTAGAGAGTGGTGAAGTAGTTTTGCAATGAAGGTTTTTTTCAGGTAAATACAGAATTTTATGAGCTAGAATAAGTTGATTGTAATGTAATAGTTGGGGAAATTCTAGCCAGCTGAGCTGCTTTAAAGCTATGGAGTGGTGTGATTTATATGGAGAGTCTGAGGCAAACCTGGCTATTTTGTTGTAACAGGATTCTAGTTTAGCTAGTCAGTTTTTTTGAGATTAGTAAGAATAGGGGAGGGATAGAAAAGTGTGGAGATGAGATGGGTGTATGATATGGTTGTCTTTGAGTGTTTTGTAAGATGCTGCCTATTTCGATAGAGGGTACAATTATTGTCATTCTCGACTCCAAGAAGTTTAGTGTGTGCTATGAGAGAGGTAATAGTTTTATTGCTGGACATGATATTGAAGGTGGGATCTGAGGAGGTGGATCTAGAAGGTCTGACGAGAAACAGTTTAGTTTTGTTTGGATTCAGAATTAGTTGGATATTGGATAGACATGTTTCCAGTGAGAGGAAGGATAGTTGAGTTAGAGTTTGGAGTTAATGTAATGAAGAAGCCGCACAAATTAGAGTAACATCATCTGCATATTGATTGACAGATGTATGAGGAGTAGAAGTGTGAAGGTTGTTAGTATAGAGAGAGAAGAGTAATGGGCCTAGAATGGAACCTTGGGGTACTAGAACAAGAAAGTACTGCTTGTTGGTGGCCAGTTAGATAGCTTTGGAACCAGTTGATGGAGGATTCAGTAAGACCAGAGTCAGTAAGTGTTTGGATAAATATATTATGTTTAACCATATCAAAGGCCTTTGAAAGGTCGAGAAAGGTAGCTGATACAAATTTGCCATTAGTTCTGTGGTTGTTTACTATGTTGGTGAAGGACATTAGAGAGGTGGTTGCACTGTGAAAGGGATGAAAGCCATGTTGAGTGATTGTCAGGAGTTTGTGGATGTATAAGTAGTCCATAATTTGGGTACGTATGCATCTCTGCAGGATTTTAGCTATGGGTGATAGCATGGCTATTGGACAATAGTTAGTGAGTTCTGTGAGACCTTTAATACAGTAGCAGTTATAAGCAGGGCATTCTGGGCATCCTGTGCCCCATTGCTGTCTAGCTTTGCAGAATGCTGTTGCTGGTATAGATTGCGCTGGATTACTTTCATTCATATGATTAATTTACAAAGTCCAAGTGTCAATGTGCAAGTGCTTGCAGACTCAACAGACGCAATTACCTGATCTTTGAAATAATTTTCACACATAACCATGTGGAGACACTGCAGTCAGCTATACAGATGCCTTATAAACCTTCATTGCATCAAAAGACAAAAGCATTTCAAGATGTTAGCAGGAATCTATTACATAGTCAAGCTCAACAGGGTTTTTTTCCCCACTGATTCTGCAAAGTCCATTCCCTTGGTTGTGGTTTCATTAAGTAGTAAGTAGTGTACTAGGTAGTAAGTAGGGACAGTGAAAATTTCATCCATCCATTTATGCACATCATTAATTAGGTGATGAGGTATTTGCCTACATTAAGAGAGTCATAGTTACTCCCAAAGTTTTCCCATATTTCAATGATTTTTTTCATTTTGACAGTCATAACACTGGACAGATATCACATCATGGCAACACCTATCTCACATCTTTCTGATGCTTTGTTTTAATTAAATATTCAGACTCTCCTGCTCTGCAACACTTCTAGGTTAATTGCTGGCTGCCAGATGATACAGGCCACCTGTCAGGACTGGAGCCCACTACAACCACCTCAGTCCACAGGAAGGGCCCAGTGTCCATTCATAGTCACCGCCACCACTACCATGGTCCACCCATGGAGAAAAGCATAGTGAAAGTAGTTTCCTCATCCACCCGTGACATATATCCAGCCAAGTCTGACCAACCCAGCCCTTAGAGGCAGTCCTTATCCAAAAGTTATAGATCTGGCTTGCTGACTTCCTTTAGGTACATTATTCTAACATGTAAGAGGATACTTATTCTGGAGACCTGCTGCAGATACAGGACTATATTACATAGGACCTGCAGATATAGGACTATATTACATAGGACTAGTTCAAACTAAATTATATTAATAAAAACAATGCTGTTCTTTCATCTTCACTTCCTTTCTTCTGTTAATCTGTTAATCATTCTGACTTTTTTCATCTTGCGGTGTCCTTCTTAAAGTTTGCTCCCTAAAACTCCTGAGCCATTTCAGTGTGACTGTTGCAAATCAACATCCTGTCATTTAAACTATAAAATCCAGCAGGAAACACCAATCCAAACATGCACTCATATATTTCTCTTATTTTTATACATACTTTGATGCTGTAAAAAGAAAAGAAAAAACTGTATAAAAAAGCCATGTTTTATTTGCAAAATAAAAGAAGATGTTTGTCCACGTTGGCATTTTGAGTAGACTATGTCCTTCCAATAAGCCAGGGCACAGCAGAATTATCAATCAATACTATACCGAACTTGCAGCAGTATTTGTGAGTAGTGCGTCAGAAGTCACGTGCTACCTGTTCAGTAAAATCAGAAACTGAGGTCACCTGGGGTCAAAGTGGAAAAGAAGTTTGCCAAGTAAGCTGGGCATTTGGTATCTTTGGTCCCTGACTGAGGAGTTAAAGATGCCAAATGATTCACTCATCTTCAGGGGTAAGTTAGGATTCACAAATAAATGTGTATATAAGAACTTTAAACTGTAGTACATTACTGCCCAGGGCAAAGGTACATTATGTGCATGGAATGTATCTTTTTTCTAAATGCAACATTTCCTTTTTTCTTTATATTGTCGTCTGAATGATGCATTGCATAGTTCTTATCTAAGAGTGATGGGTTATCCTTACCCAGTATTGTCATTTACCTCTCAAATTATTTGCATAAGAATTCTGGATAAAGCCAAAAATAATAGGGTGGGGGGACCAAGGCCCAAATGAGGCAGATTTGTTAAATATTATTCCAATATACTTAGAAAGTTAATGGAACAACAGATTTTCTTAATGTTTGCTCCCTAAAACTCCCGTGCCATTTCAGTGTGACTGTTGCAAATCAAAATCCTGTCATTTAAACTATAAAATCCAGCAGGAAACACCAATGAAAACATGCACTCATATGTTTCTCTTATTTTTATACATACTTTGATGCTGTAAAAACATTGTTGCTGCTGTTGTACTTTACTGACTGGCTATAATTCTTGTTGATTTACCAGAAATATCAACAATTTCATGAGAGATAGGTAAAAATATCAAACAAAAAATCAGGGACATTCTGAAAATCATGTTCAGCTGAGAGGAATTCAGAATTGTTTGCAATATACATGGAACTATCTTCCTAAAATTATTTTCAATCATTGTGTTAGGTCTCTGCTTGGTGTCTTTTAATCATAGTAATTATCCCTGTCTCTATCTGCTCAAGTAATTATGCTATGAAATAAATCAGTAGACAAGATCATGTGCCTTCTAGTACATGGAAAAAATTGTCTTGGTTAGTGTGTCCTTTATTGTTGTTTCATTTGTCATAGCTTGAACATGAGCACACAGACACACACACACACACACACACACACACACACACACACACACACACACACACACACACACACAAACACACACACACATGGTAACTTTTTCTTTATTCACACATTTTCTTGTTGATCTGTGAATTAACTATTTTCATCGATTCCTAGCTTGCTGAACACCCACTTAGCATGAGAGCAATGACCGCAGCTGTTAGCTGAGATATATAAGTATCCTGTTTTTTTAGATTATTTATACAGATTATTGTTTTTAACAATTAATATATAGCACTTGTATTGTCTGCTTTTTAGTCTTTCAGTGTATTTTATTGCTATTAACTAATCTGCACAAGTAAATGATTTGTCTGCAGTTAAAAGCATTCTGTATCTTTACAAATCTTTATCTGTTTGTGCTTTCTCTAGTGCTACTGTCTGTAGGCTATTGTCCCCACCCTCCCTTCCAGATGGTGTCTTGCTCTTATACTTGGTGGCTTTGCACTTTCCCGCCCCTACTGTAAATCTGATCTGTGACACTCCTCCCAGTCTAGTGTCATTAGCTCATTGTCTTAATATTGCTACAACTCAAGTGCTTTAGGTTGCACTGCATCTGAAGTGTTTGTGTGTTTTAGCTCCTTTTCTGTATATATAGACTTCTCTGTTTCTTTAACTAAATAAGCTCTGCAAAGTTGTTTTATTGCATTCCTGCCTGTATTTCTGAGTTTTTTGCACTTTTAAAGTTTGTTTTTGCTTAGTTTAACTGGTAGGCTGCACACTCAAGTGCACTAGCTGAGTTAAAGCATTTAATGTGTTTCTGTACCTAATTTCTGCTACTTTGTAACAAAAAAAAAAAAATCCTTGTTTCCCGCCTTTACTGAACTAGAATAGTCCAGTCTTCAGGTATTGCTGATCTCTGGGCTGTGTCATAGTTCCTGTGTTGCCCATATCCTTATTTGGATAGGAGGAAGCTTCTTTGTTCACCAGTGAGAGTGGGGAGCTCTGTGCAGCCTATCTGTCCCTTGAGGAGTGGTTCCAGCCCAGTGACTTGTAGCTCATTGGCCATGTTGGGCCATTTCCTATCTCTTTCTAACCCCCTGCTTTAAAGCCAGCTTTAGCGCGCTTTTGCGCTTGTAATATAAAGTCTGTCCTGTTTGTTGCATTTACCTGTTGAGGCTACACACTCAAGTGCGCTACCCTGTGTTACATATTTATTGCATTTTTCTGCTGTTTGTTGCAAAAAAGAAAAAAGAAAAAAAAAATATCCTTGTTTCCCATCTTTTCTGACCTAGAGTAGTCCAAATACATGCTTTGCTGTATTCTGGACTTTTGGAAAGTTCCTGTGTTGCCCATTTCCTTTCTTGGATAAAGGGAGGCTTCTTTGTTCACCAGTGGCAGTGGGAAGCTTAGAACAGCCTATCTATCCCTGGAGGAGTGTTCCCAGCACAAGAGTCTGGTAGTCTATTGGCCATTATGGGCCAATTTCTAGCTCTTTCAAGTCCCCCTGTATAAAACCCGCTTTGGTGCGGCTTTGCACGATTTTGCACATAGCGCAGCATCGGGCAGCTCCGCTTAATTGGGTTTAAACCATTCTCGGCTCCACAAAGTCTGCTCTTCACTTTTTCCCTTAGAACTGATCTAGTTCTCATAATAAACACCCTTGCTCACTAAAGCAATTATATAAGTCAGCACTAAAAAATTAAAAGCACTACACCCTCACAAACTCCCCTTGAGTACGTTGTTCCCCCTTGGCCCTTTTTTTCAATTATAAAGGAATTCCCAATACTATTCTAGCATGTCCAAAGGTCAGTTGTCAATCTCCTCTCTGGTCCAGCTGGTGAATCTGGGAATCTTGAGGCAGTGTTACAACTACCTCATGTACACAGACAACCCTCTCCTCCTCACAACAAATTCCAACACATGTAAGAGATGCAACCATATAGCCAAACTGGAGGCTAAGCTCTCTCAACTCAGTACTGGCGTAACCAGTCAGGAGGAGAAGGAAACCACACTCACTACAATTCCAGTCTCACATAGACCTACCGCGACAGCAAACCAAACACACAAACACACAAAAACATACATGGAGGCTCTAAATAAAAATCTGCCTAAGCAGCAGAGACCTCCAAAGCAGACACCCAAGCAACCGCTACCCCAAAACAAAACACGTGCAACACATAGCTCACAAAGTCAGTGTGCCGAACAGTCACAGCCCTTAAGGCTAAACAACACACCTGATACACTTGCAATAGGTGACTCTATCGTCAGGCACACTGATGTACCGCTCACCAGGCTGAACAAGGAGAAGGTCACAGTGAGCTGCCTGTCAGGCACTAGGATCTGCCACATAACACAAGCACTCAGGTCACTCCAAGGCAAGTACAAATATGACTCAGTCATTGTCCATGCTGTTGTGAATGACCTGAGACATACCTCCCTGGACTACATGGAAAGAGACATAGAGGATCTCTCTGAGCATGTAGCCCAGGCCGGTATGACCCTGACCTTGAGTAGCATCTTACCCTCACCAAGAATGATGCCACAATATGAAGACAATTTGATCAATTTCAACAATTGGCTTAAGTATTGGTGTCATTCAAAGGGGATCCAATGCCTGTCTGCCTGGGATGACATGCTCGACAAGCCACGATGTTTTGCTAGGGACGGCTTGCACCTGTCACCCCTGGGCTTTCGGATATTGGCAAAGGCTCTTGCCACCCCCATAGTGCCTTTTTTAGGCAAGGCTCAAAAGACAAACCCACCTCCATAGGTATCACAAGGGATAAGAAACTAAGAGTAATGCTACTCAACGCCAGAAGTCTAAACCACAAGATGCACGCACTCGAATCTCTCCTTAGCATGGAGAACATCGATATCTGTGCAGTAACAGAAACCTGGTTCAAGGGTCCCGAGAGCACTCCAGCACTACCAGGTTATACCTCATACCATGTTTTTCGGCCCCAAAACTTGGACTGGACCACAAAAGGAGGGGGAGAATCAATATTCGCCAAAGATGCCCACACCTCCAGGTTGGTGGCACAGCACGAAGCATCAAAGACTATTGATGTGCAACTAACAGTGGGTAAAACTGCCTTCCAGTTTATAGCCTGCTACAGACCACCCTCTCAAACCCAGAAACCCCACTCGGCCTTCCTGAGAACACAGGAAACTATGAAGGTATCTCCAAACACCATTATATTGGGCAACTTCAACTACCCTAACATAGACTGGGAGCATTACTCTAGCTCCAACATCCTAGCCCAAAGGTCCCTAGAATTTATAAACTCAAATGCTATGGAACAACTTGTTGCCACTCCCACAAGAGGGGAAAACATACTGGACCTGATCATCACCAACATGGGGACTCTATGCTCCAGACCAGAAGTGTATCCCTCACTGGTAAGATCAGACCATAAACTAATCTCACTAGATATTCACATCATGACCCCAGCCCCTGCCCAGAAAACCACAGTGAAAAACTTCTCTAAAGCAAATTTCACACTCCTCAAAACCGGGGTGGAATCCTTCAAAGCCCCCGGGCCTGTGGAAAATACAGCCCAGACCGCAGAATCCTTTATAAACACATTCTATGAACACCTTCAGGAATGCATGGATCATGCAATCCCAAATAAAACCAAGACCCAATCCTCCAAAGTTAGGCATCCTGTCTGGTCGACCCCAGCCATAAACAAACTATACAATAGAAGGAGGAAGCTACTACATGATAGAGCAAAATCCCAAAAAGGGAGGGCATCTCTGATCAGTATTAGCAAAAATCTATGGGCACACATAAAATCGTCTAAAGCCAGCTTCTAGAGAAAAATTGCACAGGACACTAAGGATAATCACAAGGCTTTCTTTAGTTATGTTAGGAACCTAGGTGGGAATTCCCAGATATGCTCAGAATTAGTCCAAAATGACAAAAAATACACCAAACCCACAGACATTGCCAACATCCTAGCTGACAGGTTCAGTGCAAACTTCTCCCCCCCTTCCCCACCAAAAGGGCAAATATCTATCCCAGCAGAGTGCTGCCCCCCTGACATCTCAGATGCTCAGGTAAGAGCCGCCCTCTCCAAAGCAAAAAACACAGCATCAGTGGGACCAGACGGTGTCCTGGGCTGCGTCATACATGAACTCCAAGAAGAACTAAACCCAAACATAAAACTACTGTTCAATCTCAGCCTTACTACAGGATATGTACCCAAAGATTGGCGTACAGCAGCAGTAGTCCCTCTCCACAAAGGTGGTGCCTCAACGGATACTGGAATATATCGCCCCATAAACTTGACTAGCTTGGTCTACAAAGCTATGGAAAGGATCATCATGGACCTCATAATAAAGATATTGAGGACCTACAGACACTGGATCCTACCCAGCTCGGCTTTGTTAAGGGCAGATCCTGCCTCTTAAACCTGTGTGATTTCTTTGAAGCAGTCACCAAGGCCATTGACAAGGGGAAGGTGGCCCACACAGCCTACCTGGACCTTGCAAAAGCCTTTGATACAATACCCCACTCCGGCATTATAGATAAGCTCACCAGCTTAAATATAAACCCCTATGTCACTAGATGGGTTGCAAACTGGCTCAAGGACAGAACCCACATGGTTAGAATTGCTGGAGCCATGTCAGACTCCAAACCAGATACAAGTGGTGTCCCACAAGGCTCAGTGCTGGGACCTCTCTTGTTTGGTATATATTTCTCGGAGGTACAGGCTAACACGGAAGGACTGTGGCTGACCAAGTTCACGGATGACTGCAAACTGGGCGCCATAATCGACTCTCCAGCCAACACAAGCATCCTACAAAAGGGCCTCATAGAAACAGACAACTGGTGCCAGAGCCATGGCCTCAAGCTAAATGCCAAAAAGTGTATAGTCATCCCCTTTGGCAAAAACAAAGTGCCCACAAATTACCGCATAGGTGGTAATCCATTAAGTATGGAAGAAGTAATTAGGGACCTGAGGACCCAAGTTGATAGCAATCTCTCATTTGACAACCACGTGGCCAAAGTGGTTAGAAAAACTTTTTATATAGCCCACTTAATCATGAAGGGATTCACATCTAGATCAGGGGAGGTCATCGTGCTCTTTACTCATCCCTCATCAGGCCCATAATTGAGTACAATGCCCCTTTTGGGATGTACCTTACCAGACACCTGCAGCAACTGGAAAGACCCCAAAAGTACCTCACCAAGAGGATCAAAGGGCTCAAACAGATGCCATATGCTGCCCGGTTAAAGAAACTCCAGCTCTACTCAGTGGCATACCACCTGCTCAGAGGCGATCTGTGCCTGACTTATAAAGCCATGTCCAACCCGGAATTAATGGACATGCTGCATCTCAGAAAATCCAAATCCTGTCGAGCTACGCGCTCGAGAGACTTGAACCTCAGCACTGAAATAAATAGGACATGCTGGAGGGACAGATTCATAACCCAGAGGCTCCCTTCACTCTGGAATAAAATCCCAGTCAGGTTAGGCAGAGTCCCTCATTGACTCTCTTCAAGAGGAATCTTGATGAGTGGATGGGAGATAGTAGGTTTACCCCGGGTATCACTTCTGTGTCACTGTTAGACAGAGGCACAGTATACTAACCTCGAAAAAGGGCATAGCAAAATTCATTTAAAATGGGTGGCGAAAGCCAAACACACTCTGGCTAGGCTTATAAATGCCCTAGGGCAGATAGCCTAGTATGAACCTATGAACCTATGAACCTATGAAAGTGAGGTTTAAGCGTATTCCCATTCCCCCACTACCTTGCAAAATGCAGAGGTGGTATATATAAGTAGTGAGGGTGTAGGATGCAAGTGAGTTTGCTCCCCTGCAAAAACAAAAAAAGAAATGTATTTTTTTCCTTTCTGTATGGCAAATGCATAAATATAGCTGCAAGTATAGAAAACTTCTGGAAGAACCTCATGTTATCAGGATCAAATGCAGGAATAGTTAAGGAGAGGCTAATTCAAACCAAGAGATGAAAGGTTAATATTGGCAGCCCAAGATAGTGGGCTACGTACACATTAGTTTGCAACATCCAGTGAACATGTGGGAGAAACAGACAAATGTAGGTTAAATAAAACATAATTGGAAACAGTTGCACACCTCGCTGCTGCTGGCTGTGACATACTAATGGCAGAAGGACTGTATACTGAAAGGCATAATAATGTGGCAAGATCACTGCACTGGGGATTGTTCAAACATTATAGTATTGAAGTGGCTGAAAAACACTGGAAACATGAGCAACAAAGCGTCATAGAAAATTATGAAGTCTACATCACGTGGGATCACCCATTACTAGCAGTTCAAAAGATAGATGTTAGAAAACTGGACATAGTGGTCCATGAAAAAAGACAAAAGTAGCATCAATCATTGAAATCGCCGCACCCAGTGACTACAGTGTCTTGCATACAGAGAGATACAAAATCATAAAATATCAGGATTTGCAGGCAGAAATGAGAGCAATGTGGAAGAAAGATACCCATACAATTCCAATAGTAGTATGAGCAATGGGTCTTATAAAAAAGAATCTGCAATCGTATTTTGGATATGTTACTAATACTTGTAACCCCTTACGAATTGCAGAAGGAGTCATTACTGCTCACATAGTTGGTGTTGCAAAGAACACTTCTGGCTGACATCAAAGACTGAAACAATACTAATTTCATGAACTTTAATTGTACTTTGACTTAGGAATGGGTACATTCCTGTTATGGTATTAAAAACCCAAAAGATGTGGAGAAATTAAAAGAGGTAACCTTGGATATTATCAGGGACCTATAATGCAGTATTATTTGCTTAGGAGAACACTTTGAGGACCTGTTCCTTAATTATAGTTGGGAGAGTCATTGTTAATGGTATTTCCTGATGAGTACCTGGGGGGTGATGGGATAATATTCAAGCTCAATTCATTGGCCTATAGATTTGCTATAGCTTCTAGGGTCAATATAAGTGACTTAATTTACAATTATTTCAGCACATTATTTATCAACTTTAAGGTTGTAGCGATTGTTGAAGAATGCCTTGTGATTGTCCTTGGCATGGAAAGCAATTTGTTCCTCAAATTTGGCTTTGGTAGACTTGATTAGCACCCCATTTGCTTGTGTAGATTGATGTGGGAGTTGTTATATTTTGGATATTGCCCCTCCTAATTCCTAATTCTGAGCATGCTCTTTCTTCATTTTATTGTGCAATCTGTTGATGTTGGCATTCCACAACTGTGCTGTCCTCACCTCATAAGTACTAGCTGCAGTTCAGCTACCATTTTATCCCCTCAAATAGTTTTAAACTTTGTAGAGCAGCCCATCTGCAGCTGCAGTTTGCCCATTGCTGAAAGATTCAATGACTTCTCTAATCTCATCAACTGACGCCAGTGAGACAATACTGTAAAAATATGAACTGCCAGTTTGCAGAGGATGGGCACCTCTATGAATTCTCGTCTCTCTGTTGCATACAAACATAGGATGCTTATCTTTCCACTTGGTGCCCAAAATGTCTGCTCCATTGCTACCACTGCAAAGAATAAACTTTCCAAGATTGCAACTGCCTTTTCAGCATATGCCATCAAATTACATCTCAGCTTATAAGACTGAAATTTACATTCATGATTAACCAGAACCTATGATTGTTTCCTCATTAACTGAATTGTTTACTTTCTTCTCTTAGTTTCCCCACCAACACTACACTGCTCCAGTATTCCATAATAGGAATACTCATGCAACCCTGTAAACTAGAGAGCTGTGTGTTTAAAACTTGCATATCCCAGCTTTCAACCTGGCATGCAATTGTCCTTTAAGTGTGCCTCACAGAGTACATTTGATCTGTTAGCCCCTGAAAATGAAGATGCCATATCTCTGTTCATAACCGGGGATTACATTCCCCGAGTACAGATACGGATACTTTACCATTTACATTCTCCGAGTACAGATATGGATAAGCAGGACTTTGAATTATAAAGTATGTAGTGAAAAGTCTTGGGAATTTGTCCATGTGATCAAATAAAACTAATAGAGTGACACCCAAACTCTGTATCCTACATGCAAGTGTATGTTATTGATACTTGTGTTTACCGTGGCTGCCAGTGAATGAGGTATAAAGCACAAATCAGTTTGATGTCTCAACTATAACTGCTCCATCCACTTAATCCAGCTTCTCTGTAAACCAAGTTCAGTAACTCTGATATAGATGGCATTTGCAGTTTTATTATCCCTGCATCAGTGAGTGTCATCTTCTTCAGTGAGACAGTTAAAATCACTACCCAGGCATGATTTATTTCTACCCTTTCAACAAACTGCTGTAAACTAACCTTAAAATTTAAGATGGTAAGTACGGATGAATGTACTTTGATGATATCACAGTTCGGGAACTCTCTGTTTAGATAGTAAATCGAGTAGTTCTTCCCCTATTAGCATACCTTACATCCACTGATTCTCCATCTACGGTCAAGACAGCAGCTTCCTGTCTTTTTGAAGAAGAATGCAAAGCTGGATCTACTAAAATTCATAAACTTGTTTAATTTCAGATGCTAAGAAGGGGAGACATGGGCCACCTAAAATAAGAAAATATTACCTTCTGTAGGACCTTGTTTACATTCATTAGGTTAAAGAAATCATTTAAATCAACATAATTAAATAATAATAATAATAATAATAATAATAATAATAATAATAATAATAATCATACTAATCTCTATTCTGTGCCTCACTGGGATGCTGAGCTTTGGCTTGTGACTAACCATACAAAATAAAGATTTGTCACCATACTCTACAAATCTCACCAAACCCAAGCAACCATAACGCTTTGCAAAACAACCTATATTTATGCATCTTAAGTGCAGTGGGGGTGTATTAATGCCACTGAAGGTTAGAATTCCAGAGGTGGATTCTTTCCCAGTGTCTCAGAATGAATAGAGCATCCCATTATACTCAAGCAGCTTGATTAGCTGATGCACATTCACAAAAAAGAATAAACTGGGAATTCCAGAACTCGGTAACCCCCAAACCATTCAAGTCACTTGATATATATATATATATATTAAATCTCACATGGGAAAAAGTATTAAGAGTTCAGACTTTGGCTGTGAAATGTTTGCATTTGCTCTCTCTTGAGTAGTAAACTCAGAAATACCATGGCTTGGGTCCCAGTGTATGTGTCTGCCCCTTCAACATCTAAAATATGCTTTTTACTTATGTATGTTTATTGTTTTATGTCTAAAATTGTTCTTCTTTTTGTTTTATATTGTTTAATTAAAAAGTAAGCTTCTTACCAGGGGTAGTACTGGTTTCTGGGCTGCAGCCCTGAATAAAAGACAGCTCCAAATACTTTATTTATTAATTTTTCAGTAAAAAGCAAACAGTGATCATTCATAGTTTTGAGAACTGGAACTTTGTGCATGCATCATTAGATCCAAGGAATTCCAGATTATATATAAATACCTCCTTGGGCCTCCCCTTTAAAGAGGGACAAACCTGGTCAATAAAGGACAGATAGCTAGACAGACAGACAGATGGATAAAAAACAAACAAAGCATTCCCTTGCTCAGTAAAACTGTTTCTTTTAAAAGAGCTATATGCTATTACATGTCGCTGTATTTTAGAAGTAATACAAAAGCCACATCAGAGGATGCTGACTGGGCTGCTTTAGGAAGCATCAGGAACAACTTCCATTTGGTTCAGGCTGCACACATGATGGATGCAAAAGTGAACAAGAACAAGTTGAGTAAAGAATAATTGTTTTTTGTGTGTGTGTGTGTGTGTGTGTGTGTGTGTGTGTGTGTGTGTGTGTGTGTGTGTGTGTGTGTGTGTGTAGAGAAAGAGAATTGCAATGGGTTGCAGTGTATGATAGTAACAGTAGAAAGCTGAAATTTATTCTAGGGCCACTACTTGTGAACCTCAAAGTGTTACTACTCAATGAAAGGAGCCTAAATAAAACTACACTCTCTCCAAGCTCTCCTCGTTTTGAGAATACAGAAATGTGTGCAGTTACTAAGACATGGTTTAAAGTGGAAGAGAGTACTATGGCAGTATAAGGTTTCAGTGTCTTCCACACTTTTAGACCAGTAAATGCACAGAAAAGGACTAAAGAAGGTGTTTCAATAAACATCAATAACAAGCACACATCTAGGGCATCAGACAGGATGACATGTTGGAGTTCCTTCATGTGCAGATCACCATAGACAAAATTCTGTCCCATATTCTAGCCAGCTATAAGTCACATTACATTTCACAAAAAGTTTACAATGCATTCATTATTCGACCTACTGGAGACACTTACTTTCCAACCTAACACCCTACTTATGGGTGACATTAACTACCCTTCTATAGACTGGGAATCCTACACAGCCTCAAATCTACAGGCACAGACACTCCTGGATTTCATAAATATAAACACCTTTGACCAAATACTAAAAACACCCACTAGACGATCTAACATACTGGAACTTGTGCTTACAAATATGGGAAAATGCTGTACACCCCACCCTACAGTGTCTCATTCACCCTGTTAAGGTCAGGTCAAAATCAAAATCAACTCTGTAATGCCATTAAATCAGTAACAGTTAGGAGCTATTCCTAGGCAAATGACATTTTATTAAGCAATGGAGTGTCAAAATTCAATGCCCCTCCAAACCCTGAGAACACAGCAGCCTATGCTGAATTGCCATGTCAGTAGCTGCATAGAGGTTGAGCTGCCTACCAGAAGTAAGCCCAGGACTAGGCCTAGAGGCAACCCACACTGATGAAATCCCAACTTTATTTATTTATCATTTGTTTGCAGGGAAAGTCCAACATGGAGCAAGCAAATCTTCAGGGGAGGCCTGGGGAGAAACGCTCCAGACGCATGTCGTTGTAACACGGGAGGAAACCAGAGCACCCAGGGGAAACCCACACAAACACAGGCTCTGCACAGAAGGCACACCAGCCAAGAATCAAACCAGAGAACCTCTTGCTGTGAAGCTGCAACACAAATTGCTGTACCACTGCACCATCTGTCCTATATACAACATAAGGAAAAATAATATGGCAAAAATCAGGAAGGGTAGTTCACATAAAAATAAAAATTCTCTCAGCCATGTAAATAGGCAACTAAGATGACTAATTAGGTCAAGCAAAGCCAGTTTTGAGGTTAAGATAGCCTTCTAGGTGGAAGATAACTATAAGGCTTGTACAGCTATGTTAGAAACCTCACGGGCAGCACAAAGCAATTTAGTGAACTGGTGGTTAATGGGGACACATTCAGCAAGTCTGGTGATCAGTGAAAGTGTTAATGGACAAATTAATTTCCAGCTTTAACCCCTTTTCACCCCAACCATCCCCCAAGAAATACTCTCAAACATAACTTCTCCAACTATAACAAGGGTGCATGTACTGGCTGTGCTCACTAAAGCCAAGAACATGGCCTCAGTGGACCCCAATAACATCCCAGGATGCCTCCTGAACAGTCTAAAATATGACTTATCAGGACCCCTGGAGTCATTATTTAACTATAGCATTAAAACAGATATTTTATCACATGGATGGAGCACTTTAACAGTCACCCCCCCCTTCATAAGGGAGGGCATTAACCTAGTATACAGCTAGTGGTCATTAGCCTAGTATACGCCAATGAATTTATGAAATTACCAACTACATCTATTTTGTGATCACATGTAAATAGACATTGACCTGGTGTAATGCCACCTACCCTATTCAGATTAACCCATGCATTCAATCGTTTCTCAAAGCCCCCATTGTACGTAATTTAAGCAATACTTCTTTGTGTTCTAGTTTCCTGCCTGATGGCATTAGGTGCAGTCAAGCCTTCAGCTTTAAAGGTAATACACTTGACACGGTATATGTTTAGGCCACTTACCATTTGTTCTCATAATCACTTTACTTGCCATCCTGTCTGTAATTATATCTGACCAGTATTCTATATATTAGGTGCAGCAGCAAACCATAAAGGAATCATGGTACGGGCTGACTTAGAAGTCAGGATTTTCCAGTACACAAAGTTTACACAAGGCCATATCCGAGTGCAAAGAACATTGATTAACTAATTTAGACTGCCTGAGAGCTGCACAACTGACCGTACTACTAGCAAAAAATCAAGCTGTCAAAAACTCTTTAACAACCCTTTCAAAGTGGATTTTAATCTTGTAGTATCAGAAAGTTGTAACTGTGGTGGTGGTGCTGCGGTAGCATTGTCGCCTCACAGTATGATGTTGTCCTGTTCGATTCTCAGCTAGAGCGTCTTCTGTGTAGAGACATGTGTGAATGGGCGTACCTTCATTGAAGGTTGTGCATCAGAGCTGGCAACTCGGCACGTAAAAATCTACTGCCAATCATTAGTGGACCGGAGTTCCACTGTGGTGACCCCTAACCGGGAAAAGCCGAAAGACACAACAAGTATCAGAAAGTTGTATGATTAAATAACCAGTGCAATGTTGTATGGAAATGAGGCTTATGCATAATTTAGAGATTCATTGCAAAGCATTTTACTTGCAGAATCAATTATAGATCATGACCTCACTATTACCCAGTTGCATCACTCCAGGTAATCCTGTGAGAAGAATAAGGCTTCCAAGGGCATACGTTAGATACCGTATGACTAGCAAATGGAACCAGAAACTGTGCTCAAGGGAAACCTGCAAGATAGCCCCTTTCACTTCTCCATGCTGCTAGCTCATTATTTATAAAGTTGGGCTGAAAATATAAAGTTGTTATCATGTACCATAGGACAGTTTAGAGGCCATTTGATTTTTGCAGCATCACAGCTGCCTTCTCCTTCTTTATTTGTAGCAGTCTGTGTGTTCCACTAACAAAATGCAACATTTTATCCATCACCAGTTACCTAAGTATACCAGCACCCCATTTTCCTACCACTCATTGAAACTGTCACCATCTTGACTACCTAGCTTTGTTTCTGTCGTTACACCTTAACATACCACTATACACACTTTCCAAATTACTCTGTCAGTTTCTGCCTCCAACCACGGTACCTGCATTGAAGATTTTTCTGTAAAATGGTCTCCCTTCTTTCAAAGATAAACAGAAATATGTTTTAGCTTGTTTGTCATCTAACATCATAGCTATTTATTTATTTATTTTATTTAGTTATTCATATTCTTTAACCCTGCTTCATTGGAGACCTGGGGAAAAAAGTTCCAGTAGGTCAACAATTTAGTTTAATAAACAAGCAGTCAAGAATTGAGTATTAATAAATCACATTTTACATCACAATTAACAAAATTATTAAAAAAAAACTAATAGTTGTGGAAACGTACTATAACATATTACAGTGATATTAATAACTGGATCAATTGTATAAACAGAAATCTGTCAGAAAAAATAGTGTTCATTATGAAAGAATGTTGCAACAATTGTAAGAACTACTCTTAATGATCATTGCTTTTCACCCAGGGACTAATGTTTGTCATGGTGTGTCTCTCCTCACATTGTTGAGAACATACATGTAGTTAATACATGGTCCTTACATTTATATATATATATATATATATATATATATATATATATATATATATATATATATATATATATATATATATATAATTACCATTTCAAAGCAAAGATGTCACATGGAAGAAACGAGCACCCGTTGAGTTAGAAAGATTTCCCATTGAATTTTTAGGGTGCAGTTGTATTAGGTGGGATTGTGCAGGGTTGATCCTGTATGATAGTGTTTAATTGGTGCTATTTTTTACAGTAAAGGTGAGGTAAGAATTATAATGGCTTGAAGTTTCTTGTGAAGTCTTGAGGTTTTCTGAGTTATTTTGTTTGCTATTAAGTTTATCTCTTTCAGTTCTCTGTGCTTCGTTGCTTTGTTTGACCATATCTGTGTTAGTCATCTTTAAGTGATTCATAATCTTTCTCTTCTCCTTCCTTCTCACTATATTTCTTACATAATTAGTATGTCCTTATTTGTGTGTTTTCCACTGACTACTAGATTAAACACTTAATTTGTTTTATTTACAGAATTAGGAGAAAATGAATTACTTTAACGTTCATGAGAGGTTACTAGAAGACAATAAGTACATAAAGGTCTGTTCTTCATTGTGTAGTTATTCCAAAAGTTGATTAATAAGATCATAGACTATGTTGTTGGTGTGTCTTTCGGCTTTTCCCGGTTAGGGGTCGCCACAGTGGAACTCCGGTCCGCTAATGAATGGCAGTAGATTTTTACGTGCCGAGTTGCCAGCCCTGATGCATAACCTTCAATGAAGGTACGCCCATTCACGCATGTCTCCACACAGAAGATGCTCTAGCTGAGAATCGAACAGGACAACGTCTTACTGTGAGGCAACAACACTACCGCAGCACCACCACCGCAGTATAATAAGAACATAGACTATAATATCCCAAAAAAAAGTGTATAGTCCAAAACACAACCAGGGTATTTAAAAACAGGTTTATTAAGCAAGATTTTGAAACTTTGAAAAATGATATGCACTTTCACAAGTACTCAGCTCGCTTCTTCAGACCATTACATTCATTTAGAAAAACCTTACAACATTGAAAAGTTCATAGCCCTATCAAAACCAAGTGTATAAAACCACATGGTCTGAACCACTAGTTACAATGTAAAAGCATCTTAATCACAGTTGCTAAGTAACTGTAAACACATATATTTCTTTAAGCTGTAACGCCCCATTACATTCAACAGCCCACTGCACTGAACAAAATGGTTTCAGTGCATCACAAGGTGCAAATAGATGGAAATAATGACTTAAATGTATATATAAAACATGATCACTAATAAATATAGTTAAATATGTTAAAAATATATATTAATATTATTAAAAATAAAAAAAGGTTATTCTAAACTACTTCACAAATACAGGAGCACCGTAAAGAACAGAATAAAATAAAGACTCATTTAGACAAGGGTTTAGCTTTTAACACGGGATTCAGTGGTATATATCCTTTAAGTCCTAAATCATTATCACCACGTAATCTGATAATCCATTTAGTTTCAGTAACTTCAGTGTGGTTCCTTAGATCACCTAATCTCTGACTCTATATTACTTTATCTATGGCCAAAAATTTAAAACTATGATTGCTGGCAGTATTAACAACATGTTTTTCTAATGCATTATTTATATTTTTAATCCTGATATTATAGATATGTTCTCTTATACAGTCTCTAAGCCACCGATTCATCTTTCCTATGTAAAATGACCTACAGATGTCACAATGAGCTAAATAAATAATATTTGTACTATTGCAATTAACATTTACATGAAATGTATATAGTCTGCCAGTATAAGGATGACAAAATTTCCCACTGGTGTCAATGTATTGACAATAATTGCAAGACCTACAAGGGGAAGTCTGCTTAACCTCTTTATATCTTATGGTTTGATTCAGTGTCGCATGTTTATATCAACACAAAAGACTTTTTACAGATTTTTTCTTCTTATATCTAAAATTAGGTCTAATAGCTACTATTTCTCTTAATTTATAATCCGTGGTGAGTATATTCTGTGACTCCTCTATACACAAGAGGCACCTCTATGGCCTCCTGTAATTATAGGATCATTGGCCTCAAAAGCCTTATATCTAAAGGTATAGAAGGTGTCATGTTACAGAGGCTGTCCTTATATCTAAAGGTATAGAAAGTGTCATGTTACAGAGGCTGTCCTTATATCTAAATGTATAGAAGGTGTCATGTTACAGAGGCTATACATAGTGGTTACTCAATGCTTGCTGCTGATCTTGACATTGTAAGAACTTTTGATAACAGAACCTCATGCTGGTATTATTGAAAAATTAGGCATATAAAGGCTGGGGGTTGGAGTGGGGTTAGGGGTTGGCATAATGGTTATGGGGTTTTCCTCATAAACACAAGGTACAGGGTATGATTCTTACTATCGGAATGAAAAATTTAGCTAGACTTAAGTTGGCCCACCAGGACAGATAGCCTTGTACTACCAAATGATCAGGCATAGTTAAATTATACTGGAACAGTATGTGGTTTTCTGGAATCCTTGTGGGGAAGAGGAAGTTATCATGCTGGAATGAGCACAGAGGAAGATGTCCAGGATAATGTGGAGATCAGATAGCATAATATATGAGAAGAGACTGAGGCAGGTCAACCATTTCTTTCTCTTGTACAGAGAAGGGTGAAATGATATGAGCATATAAGACACTAAAAGAAAAATATAGAAGGATAAGACAGCTGTGGTTGGAAGATCAGAGGAAAACAATTTAGTCATGACATGAGGAATTTCTTTACATTGATGGATTATCTAAGTGGTTAAACCAGTTACTGCAAAATGTAACACATGTGGAGACTGAAGAAACTTTTAAATCAGTTTCAGCTTTGTAGATTATATGCAGCCATTAGAGTGACTAGATCGTCAACCTTTGTCACATTATTAGATAACATCTCAGTTGTTTCACTTTGCAGACATAATGAGAAAATATATTATAAAACATTCATGTTAATTGTTATTATTACTCACAAAAGGTGCCAGTATAAAATAAATATCATAATATGTTGAATGCAAATCATACTATGTTCCCAGGCATCTCACCTTAGATGCTCGCTGTCATATGTATTAAATAGTTTGGCATCAAGTTTTTTATGATCAGATAGAAATGGATTGGTCATCTTTCTTGAGTGACTGAATGAATGCATTTGCCTTAAATTAAGTATGGGCGGGTATTAATTAATGTCTTCTGCTATATTACAAATATTGCATATAAGGAAGGTTTGTTTGTGCTGCACATGTTTTATGTTTTCACTCCTATATTAAATGCTTGCAGCAACGGTGGCCACCCAGTCTATTGTATTTTCACCTGGAACTAAGGATGGGCAGACAATATTTTACATTATGCACCATTGTCATTGTGAGCTCAAAAACATAGACATGCATTGTGAAAACTGTTTATAACCAATGCTTCCTTCTCCACACTGCACTAGCTGACAGAGCTTATTTTGTTGATGGGTTGTCAGGCCTGATAGTCCCCTTATTCTGACATTGTCATCTCACATTAGGGCATTTTAGTTTAAAAAGTTGAGAAACTGTCAGAATTAGTAAACTAGGAAACATCACAAATATCTCTCAGTGGCTGCAGAGTTGGAATACAGTGAATCACCAATGGTCCTAATGTCTTGTCCTAATACATCAGATACTATAAATCAGGACTGTTAATGTTTAGTGAATAATTACCAATGCTCATCTTACATACGGGCGTGAGGCTTTGTTTTAAGCTGTGTTCCTTCATGACTTTTGTATGTGAACATTTTTGTGCAGAAGTATCTCTCACTTAAATACTATGCACAGTTGCTAGCATCTTTATTGTTAACAATAACAACCCTTCTACAACTACAAAACATGCAAACACACAAAAAGGCAAAAATTATAAAATGTCTTACTGAAACTACACAGTGTAAATTGTTAATTTTCTCTTTCTTCAGCCACAGCTTCTGCAAGGGCTTGCTTCTTTATTTCTGTTTTTTTTTAACAGCTAAGCAAAATGTGTTGTGATACATCCAGACACAGTGATTGCTGAGTTTATGCATTCACGTTTAAGCAGTTTGTAGCTAAATCTGTCAGTATTCAGTTAATATCTTATGACAAGAATTAATTCCAGCAAGTCTATGGTAATCTTTGTGCCTTCTTGCATATGAGCTGTTAGACAAGGAATGCTTAGCTGCTGTGACACCATAGCCTTAGGACATCTCCCCTAAAGTTTTAAACTGTCACTGCTATCCTTTTACCTGCTTGTGTCTCATTCCACATGTTCGTTATGCACTGGATTTTCTCTTGCAGATTCACAGTTAGGTCTGAAAAAAGTCTAAATATTTAGACTTTTTTAGTAAGTTGAGTTTTTTTTTTTATGTATGTAAATGATTATATACTCTTCTGTTAATGTACACATAAATGGGGAATGACATGGGCATATAAAGCACTAAGGATTAAATGTGGAAATATAAGATAGTATAGAATTAGGAGGTTGACAATCATATTATTAGATCTATCCCATTAAGCAACCAGTCAAAACAAATGAACAAGAATCACACAAGAAAATCTAATACTTGTACTTCTGCAATCTGCCCTACACCTAACTTGGATATTCAGCCTATATTTACTGCACACACACACACACACACACACACACACACACACACACACACACACAGAAAAAATTCAGTTGTCTTCCTTACACAATAAATATATTTCAGAGCTATTTCTAGCAGAGGTATGGGAATGTACACTTCAAAAATATATACCCATTACAAGCAACATAATAAAAAGGGTTCCGGCTAGCTTAGTATTTATGAATGCTGCCCCGTCTTTGCCTCGCACCTCAAAAATATAATGCAATAACTTTTAATTGCAGGCTGCCTAATAAACAAAACATACTAGATTTGCAAAATCTCTGCAGTTATAAAAACCTAGCAACATGTATATATTTAGAGAGCAACACCTGCACACATCCCATCATATGGGCTTCACTTCCCCACACTCCCTTACTTATATATTGCAACACCATGGGTGCACTGCTGCAACCAAAGTATTATTATAAGCAAAATGGGTTTCACTATGAAACTTCAAACAAAACCCTAATCATCAGAAATGCCAAGAACTAATGCCCAAAATATAGCAGGGCAAACAAATTAACTTTGTCTTATTTTTTTTTTTACAGACAGAAAGCCACATGGTCTGTCAATGTCCTTAGTCACAACAACAATGTCCATAGTCACAACAACTGGAGAAATGGAATAATATCCCAATAGAAGGGAATCACTGCTGGTGCACATGTGAAAATTCTCTCAGTTGTGAGTTCCCATGGAAACAGTGATGAGCGCTGTATTCCTTGATGCCTTGTGCTTCAGGCATGTATTGCTCAGGGAATGTTACTTTGGCCACCTCTACACATACCAGTAGAATGATATTGTCAAGGTGACTGCAACAGAATGAGAAAGAGAGAAGCATGCCTACACACACATATGCACACACACACATAAACGCGCATGCACACACACACACACACACACACACACACACACACACACACACACACACACACACAGATAACCTGTCAAGCACTGATTAAATATACATGAGTATCTAAAATAAATGATACTCATTAAGCATGGTCTTTTTTAAGGGAGACAACCATGGAAGTATTATTTATCTGTTGTTTTTTGACTAGATTATTCCCACCAGACTATTGTCCTTTTTTCAAAGAAGATCCGAGGTGGCATTCATGCTAACTGGAGAAATTTAGCCAAAGCACTGGATAAGTTTCTTTAACCTTTTTTCAATAATTGCCTTGTGATCTTTTACAACTAGCAGGGCTACCTCCAACAGAAGCAGAAGAGAACTCAGTTCCAAAGGATGGCACATTCAGGAATGCCCCCCCCCCCCAAGTATTTATGAATGCTGCCCCGTCTTTGCCTCGCACCTCAAAAATATAATGCAATAACTTTTATGCAGGCTGCCTAATAAACAAAACATACTAGATTTGCAAAATCTCTGCAGTTATAAAAACCTAGCAACATGTATATATTTAGAGAGCAACACCTGCACACATCCCATCATATGGGCTTCACTTCCCCACACTCCCTTACTTATATATTGCAACACCATGGGTGCACTGCTGCAACCAAAGTATTATTATAAGTAAAATGGGTTTCACTATGAAACTTCAAACAAAACCCTAATCATCAGAAATGCCAAGAACTAATGCCCAAAATATAGCAGGGCAAACAAATTAACTTTGTCTTATTTTTTTTTTTACAGACAGAAAGCCACATGGTCTGTCAATGTCCTTAGTCACAACAACAATGTCCATAGTCACAACAACTGGAGAAATGGAATAATATCCCAATTGAAGGGAATCACTGCTGGTGCACATGTGAAAATTCTCTCAGTTGTGAGTTCCCATGGAAACAGTGATGAGCGCTGTATTCCTTGATGCCTTGTGCTTCAGGCATGTATTGCTCAGGGAATTTTACTTTGGCCACCTCTACACATACCAGTAGAATGATATTGTCAAGGTGACTGCAACAGAATGAGAAAGAGAGAAGCATGCCTACACACACATATGCACACACACACATAAACGCGCATGCACACACACACACACACACACACACACACACACACACACACACACACACACACACACACACACACACACACACACACACACACAGATAACCTGTCAAGCACTGATTAAATATACATGAGTATCTAAAATAAATAATACTCATTAAGCATGGTCTTTTTTAAGGGAGACAACCATGGAAGTATTATTTATCTGTTGTTTTTTGACTAGATTATTCCCACCAGACTATTGTCCTTTTTTCAAAGAAGATCCGAGGTGGCATTCATGCTAACTGGAGAAATTTAGCCAAAGCACTGGATAAGTTTCTTTAACCTTTTTTCAATAATTGCCTTGTGATCTTTTACAACTAGCAGGGCTACCTCCAACAGAAGCAGAAGAGAACTCAGTTCCAAAGGATGGCACATTCAGGAATGCCCCCCCCCCCAAGTATTTATGAATGCTGCCCCGTCTTTGCCTCGCACCTCAAAAATATAATGCAATAACTTTTATGCAGGCTGCCTAATAAACAAAACATACTAGATTTGCAAAATCTCTGCAGTTATAAAACCTAGCAACATGTATATATTTAGAGAGCAACACCTGCACACATCCCATCATATGGGCTTCACTTCCCCACACTCCCTTACTTATATATTGCAACACCATGGGTGCACTGCTGCAACCAAAGTATTATTATAAGTAAAATGGGTTTCACTATGAAACTTCAAACAAAACCCTAATCATCAGAAATGCCAAGAACTAATGCCCAAAATATAGCAGGGCAAACAAATTAACTTTGTCTTATTTTTTTTTTTACAGACAGAAAGCCACATGGTCTGTCAATGTCCTTAGTCACAACAACAATGTCCATAGTCACAACAACTGGAGAAATGGAATAATATCCCAATAGAAGGGAATCACTGCTGGTGCACATGTGAAAATTCTCTCAGTTGTGAGTTCCCACGGAAACAGTGATGAGTGCTGTATTCCTTGATGCCTTGTGCTTCAGGCATGTATTGCTCAGGGAATTTTACTTTGGCCACCTCTACACATACCAGTAGAATGATATTGTCAAGGTGACTGCAACAGAATGAGAAAGAGAGAAGCATGCCTACACACACATATGCACACACACACATAAACGCGCATGCACACACACACATACACACACACACACACACACACACACACACACACACACACACACACACACACACACACACACACACACACACACACACACACAGATAACCTGTCAAGCACTGATTAAATATACATGAGTATCTAAAATAAATGATACTCATTAAGCATGGTCTTTTTTAAGGGAGACAACCATGGAAGTATTATTTATCTGTTGTTTTTTGACTAGATTATTCCCACCAGACTATTGTCCTTTTTTCAAAGAAGATCCGAGGTGGCATTCATGCTAACTGGAGAAATTTAGCCAAAGCACTGGATAAGTTTCTTTAACCTTTTTTCAATAATTGCCTTGTGATCTTTTACAACTAGCAGGGCTACCTCCAACAGAAGCAGAAGAGAACTCAGTTCCAAAGGATGGCACATTCAGGAATGCCCCCAAGTATTTATGAATGCTGCCCCGTCTTTGCCTCGCACCTCAAAAATATAATGCAATAACTTTTATGCAGGCTGCCTAATAAACAAAACATACTAGATTTGCAAAATCTCTGCAGTTATAAAAACCTAGCAACATGTATATATTTAGAGAGCAACACCTGCACACATCCCATCATATGGGCTTCACTTCCCCACACTCCCTTACTTATATATTGCAACACCATGGGTGCACTGCTGCAACCAAAGTATTATTATAAGTAAAATGGGTTTCACTATGAAACTTCAAACAAAACCCTAATCATCAGAAATGCCAAGAACTAATGCCCAAAATATAGCAGGGCAAACAAATTAACTTTGTCTTATTTTTTTTTTTTACAGACAGAAAACCACATGGTCTGTCAATGTCCTTAGTCACAACAACAATGTCCATAGTCATAACAACTGGAGAAATGGAATAATATCCCAATAGAAGGGAATCACTGCTGGTGCACATGTGAAAATTCTCTCAGTTGTGAGTTCCCACGGAAACAGTGATGAGCGCTGTATTCCTTGATGCCTTGTGCTTCAGGCATGTATTGCTCAGGGAATTTTACTTTGGCCACCTCTACACATACCAGTAGAATGATATTGTCAAGGTGACTGCAACAGAATGAGAAAGAGAGAAGCATGCCTACACACACATATGCACACACACACATAAACGCGCATGCACACACACACATACACACACACACACACACACACACACACACACACACACACACACACACACACACACACACACACACACACACACACAGATAACCTGTCAAGCACTGATTAAATATACATGAGTATCTAAAATAAATGATACTCATTAAGCATGGTCTTTTTTAAGGGAGACAACCATGGAAGTATTATTTATCTGTTGTTTTTTGACTAGATTATTCCCACCAGACTATTGTCCTTTTTTCAAAGAAGATCCGAGGTGGCATTCATGCTAACTGGAGAAATTTAGCCAAAGCACTGGATAAGTTTCTTTAACCTTTTTTCAATAATTGCCTTGTGATCTTTTACAACTAGCAGGGCTACCTCCAACAGGAGCAGAAGAGAACTCAGTTCCAAAGGATGGCACATTCAAGAATGCCCCCCCCCCCCATGCTGCAGTGCAGTATAGTGTATGTACTGGGAATCTAATTGAGGCACCTGATATTGGAATAGAACCCACATCCCTCCAATCTGGCAGCACACAGTGGAGAGCGTGCTACCTGCTGTGCCACTGACACTTTTGTCATGCATTCATACTGTATAAAGGAAATTTGGTCAGGGCAAATTCTCCAACTCTTTTTTTTTTTTCAAGTTTTACATTAGCAGAATCTATATGCTGTATATAACAGACAGACCTTTGATTGGTTCTTGAGTTATAATTAGTTTATTATTCCTCAAAAACATGGATATTAATAACTTCACTTCAAGTATGGAGAGAATATTCTCATCCAAAGCAAGAGCACATAATGAGCATGATGTGATCAGAGAGAGAGAAGGAGAGAAAAAGACTCCATCATAAATCTTTATTGTGATATAGCTTTATGAGCTCCATCTACTCCTAGTTTCACAAAAAAATAACATGTAGTGGTATAAAGTATTGTATAGCTTTGAAAGATGGCGAACCCCTCAGTACAGCCACACAGATAGCTGGCAAAAGCTAAATGTCCTCTTGTGGTTTAAATACTGTTACACCTTTCTCTGCAACATTGTCTGTGTATTTGTGATAGAGTGAAGTGTCTATTAATGTTAAAAACTTGTTTTTGCTTCTTGTTACTATTTGGTGATATCTGGAACTGGCTGTTATCATGCACACAACTAGAGATTAACAGCACGGAGAGGTGCTTAATAAAACTTTGTAAAGTACCTTTCTTAATCTGAAGAAGGTACTTAACAAGCCTGCCTTTTTCTAGAATTTGAAACCTAACCACGGTACGCCATGCACTACATAGTGTTTAAACTAAATAATAAATTGATGCTGATACTGTAATCTTATGGATTGGTCTGATGTTATTTGAAGACTGTGCATTTGTGCTTATTGTACAATAAAGGGTATGAGTACCATGAGGGAAACTCTATTTACTTGACATACATTGTTTAATGCTTTACTATTTCCCTTTGCATAAATATGATATAGCCACGTATGGGAATCTTGGGAAGACTCTGACATAAGGTGTAATTTCATATATACTGTCCATGTGTTGTCAATAAAATATGTGATGCATTTATATATATATATATATATATATATATATATATATATATATATATATATATACATACATATATATTATGTATATTGTCAGAGAACATGTGGATGAACTGTTTCTAATAAAAAGCCTCTCCTGGTAGATTGAGAATGTTGCTATTATTGCGGATGTTGTAAACTCCTTAGTCACTTTTTTACATGATGTTAAATCCATTTATATGAAACAATTTTTGTATTATTCCTGTTTCATGCAATTCATATGTATTAAATTGCAGTTATCCTCTGACTACAGGAAGTATTTCCTAGTGAGAAAGTAAGCAACTCTGCAGGCAATCCCCGATTCTAACCTGAACAACTGCACCTTGTGAGGAAAGGCAAATTTCTTCCTTGAAAAAAAATATATTTTTGCTCTAGGCACCCAGATTACCATTTTTGTTGTTTTTTCCCATTGTTTTTATAATCATTATGCTGTTTATTCTGCTTTTACAGTGCATGTTCACTGAAAAAAGACTTTTGCAATTTTGATAGTAAGGTCTGCCTGTAGCAAAGAAAAATTATAATGTTACTCATATGTTGTTTCATCATGCTTTTAAAAGCCGTATGTTTGCCTTACCTTTTGTAATACTCTTATGACTGGATTCTACAACAATTGACACTTAGGCAAGACACTGACTGGAGCCTATAACACTAAACTATGTAAGACTTTCCATGCTAAAGTCTGCACACTTCCTCGTGAGAGGTATACAAATGAGAAAGCATGCAAACCTTCATAAGATTTCCTAGTTCAATTCCCATTTGCAAAAGATTCTGAATTGTAGGGCAAATACATACAAGTACAGCATATCTAAAACGTCATGTTTGCTCTGCTAGATGGCCATTAATGTAAAATGGTGTCAGACGAATGTATAACAACACATATACAGAGTGCACTTTATTTGAAATGTATACTAAAGCTGGTGCTTGTATGGAGGGTAACTCTTTATGTGTTGATTATTCTATAAAGGTAGAGTGCTCAGTGGGTGTGATAGTGTGTATATACTTCCTTGTCATGCAAAGTGTAGATACAGTGTTGCTTTTTATTTCTGTAAGTGTTTATGTTTGCATGTTCCTTGTTCTAAGTAACATCTCCTATATTCTGTACAGTATTTTGTATGTAGTTGATACTTAAACAGTGCATCTCCTTTCAGAGGTTTGAAATTTTCTTGAAAGATACAGTCACCAGATATAATACATAGATTACCTTCTTCCTGGTTTAACAGTTGTGTGGGGGTGCGTTTGGCAAAATAGTTATGGTATTCACCTTATAGACACAAGGTGCAAGGTTTAATTCTGACATTGAA